>NW_006399779.1:3365837-3370826 GCF_000299155.1 Elephantulus edwardii | reverse complement strand
AAATTAAAATAAAAAAATAAAAAATTGTATTTAGTTTAACCAATAAAGATTGTAGTAGTGACACTGGACTAATTCTTAAACTACATTTCCAGAAATCTTGCATTTTGGGCTGGTCCTCTTGAAACCCAGAAAGTTGCCAGGTGCATCAACGCTAGTCTAGTCGGCTGTGAGATGATACACTGTGAAGAACAAACAAGCTACTTCAGGGCAAGCCCGTCTAGGCCAGCCAGTCTTTACTCATTTAGCAGTGGGCTACAGGTACATGAACATAGATTAGAAGAACTGTTGAGCTGAATTCAGCAAAATTTATGAAAACATAGGGTAAGAAAATATTATTTAAGCCGTTGACTTATAAAGAAGGAATTTATTCTACAATAGTTGATTGAAGTAAGTGATGACCATGTGCTTTGCAGAAAAGTCCCACCCCGTACTCTCTAGATATTTTCCTCTTTACCTCTCTGGGAAAGGCTATGTGTGCAAACACACCCCAAAGTGTACTCTTGTACACCAGGACAATCTCTCTAGAAAATCCAAAATATGACAATAATTATTTCTGAGAAGAAATAAATTGTTTTAAAAAATACATGAATATATTCTATCCTTTTGGAATATGAGGATATTGAGGATTTAGGTAAAGAGATTTTGTGAATTTGAATTGTTTAGAAAAAGAAGACCTTCAAAAGAAACATTAGCTTGTGGAACGCATATTCTTTTAGACTCAAAATAAAAATATATGAAAATATTGGTCCTTGGCTTGTCTTGTGGAAAATCTGCTGAGGCTCACCTTACCCCAGGTGGATGATGGAGCGCTGGATAATCAGTGTGAAGGCTTAGCTTTCCAGTTGTATAAGCCACATTGTTTGCATCGATTTTGTCTTGCACTTGCCAAGTATGTCTGTAAAACACAAAAAAACACATGTTCAAACAGGCTGTCCCAAAACCAGGGCAAATGTATTAGGATGAGATTAATGCATTGGGGCAATGGAAATGTTTTTATTTTATGAAGTAACTACCATAATGACTGGGAGGAAGAAGGGAGTCTGAACTTTCTGTACACAGTGGCCATTTTAGAAATAATCTTCTTCATTTTTTATCTCCTTTAAATCAAAAAAGCTATTTAAGCAGTGTCTTTTCTTAGAGAATTAATAAAGAAGTGAATATAATTTTTGGGCTATTTTTTCAATAATTTATGTTTTTAATAACATTCTTGAAGGTTCCCACTGACTGGTACAACTTAACCAGTCCCTCCATATGTCTCAAGTATAATCAACTCTTTTTTCCCCAAAGTAATCATGATTTATATATTTATTATTTCCTTGTACTTGATAGATTTATCATCCAAATGTATGTTTCTAGACATTATATTAATCTTTCCCACTAAAACATTGTTATGTTTAGGTGCATTTGTTGGTCTCGCATGTCCAGGGCAAAGAAGAGTGAAGAAAAAGAAAGACACATGAAAAGGATTAGTTCATAACATACAATCAAACACATGCGATAATAATGACAATCTCTTCTCAGAAGTAAAGCTCAAAAGGAAAGGAAGAATAGGGGGTAAGGACAAATGGAAATGGTAAACGCAGAGAAGTCGGTAGAGTGTTTTAATTTTGTGGGAATGATAGTAAACATCACAGAACAAAGCAAATTACTAAAAGTAATTCAAGCATGTTTACTATGTAAACTTTCATCCAAATAATAGAAATTTTAAAAAGTTGTATTTAATGAATATTTTATTTCATCTCCCAATCTACATATGTTCCCTCTATCCTTTTATTCTCATTATAATTTATCATTTGAAGAAATTAAGGAATTTGGCATAGAGGCTAGGCTTCTTCAGCTCACAGTCTTTATTCAGATATCTTGAATTCATGTCTTTTAGAGGGGGTAAAAATCTCTTCCTGTTTCCACTACTAGTCTCCAGCTGACTTGCCAACCTTTTCAGTGATGACTTATTCATCCTCTAAGATTATCTTTTTTCTTATATCTCAGTGGTGAGTTGTGATTTCTGCTCTTTATCCCACCAATAACATGTAAGTCTTATGAATCTCATTTCAGTTCATATATTGGGGGATAATGAGGATTTCTTTACATTCAGGTCTCTTTAAATGTTTTTAGTGGTTCCCCCTTCCTTTTATATTGTTTCCCTGATTGTTTTGTGTCAAGAGTTGTAGATACTGTTTGTGTCAAGAGTTATCATTTCCCCCTTGATATGCATTAGATTGATTTGAAGCCTTCAACACTAATTAGCAAAGACCTGGTGAGCTGTGGGAGGATATCAAGAATATTATCCATGGTGGAAACAAGATGACAGCTGCAGAGCAATCAGTGTGAGGACCTGTAGGCATGACAAGCTGCATAGAAATGGGCCACCATGGCTCACCACAGCTCACAGTTTATCTATAACTGAATAATTAAACAGTTTATTGCTGGTCTTCAATATGGATTGAGGCCCAACATCAAGAGGACAAAAATTCCAGAAAAAGAATGGGTGATTCCCATGGCTACCAGCTCCCCACTGCTGAACCCAGACCACTGCAGCCCCGTGGGGCCACCGTGGTCAGAGCCCAGGAATCCCCTCACCTGGGCCTGGCAGCAGATGTCATGCCCTGCAGCTGGTACAATGGAGCCCCTGCACGGCCACAGAATAAACTTATTCTAAAAGACATTCTCAGAACCAACGTGGCGGCAGTGGGAGAAGCAGCATGAGGAGCTGGAGGTGCAGCAAGCTGCAATGAACCAGGCCACCATAACCTTCCACAGCCCACAGTTTACGCATACCTAAACAGACAAACAGTTGACTACTGGTCTTCAGTATGGATTGAGGCTCAACATCAAAAGGACAAAGATTTTTGAAAAAACATGGGTTAGTCCCACTTTCTTCTGCCACCTGCCACCAAGGCAGCACCAGCATGATCCGGTGGGGCTGCTGTGGCCAAAGCCTACCGATCCTCTAGCCTGAACTGGGCAGTGGATGCTGGGCCCTACAGCCAGTGTGATAGAGCCCCTGCATGGTGGGTGGTGGCGGACGCAAGTGGCTGCGAGTCCACAATGCAATAGGGGACAGTGTGGCGGTGGGGGGGGGCGGGAAGTGCAGGGGTAACAGTATCATGGAGCCCTGGGAGGTGAAGAACAAGATACAAGAGAGCATCTCACTGTCAGTGAAGAAAATTTCCTTGGATAGGCCAGAGAAGAAAAGAAGACCCTCAGCACGATGGATTGATAAGGTGACTAAAGCAATGGGCTCAGGCATGTCTCGGATTGTGGGGATGGTGTAGGATGGGGCAAAGGCTAGATGTGTTGTTCATAGAATTGCTGTGAGCCATAGGCTCTGTGGGCCTAACGGATAGAGAGTTATGCTACCAAACCAAAGGTGGGTGCTTTTAATCTGTGGCCCTCAGGCCTGGTTTTAATTTGTTTTAGGCCTAATGGATAAAGAGTTATGCTACCAAACCAAAGGTGGGTGCTTTTAATCTGTGGCCCTCAGGCCTGGTTTTAATTGGTTTTAGTCAAATAGTCTTCCAAGGGGTATATCACAGGTCAGACAGCTTGGTGGAGGGGAGGGGGCCAATGGTGTTGGTGCTGGAACTGGGGGTGCTTTCCCTGGCCATGGTTTTCAGTGGGGCACAGGATCCAGACATTGGGGGTGTGTTGGTAGGGGTGTGTTCTATCTGGCTCCCAGTGTGTGCCCTCTGGCTCCCAGGGAGAACTATGCAGCCCCTGGGGTGTGTCATCTGGTCCCCAGGGTACGCTGCCCAGCACCCGGGGAATGATGCCTGACCCCCGGAGAGAGCCTCCTGACCACTGGTGAGAGCCATCAGGTCGCTGAGAAGAGCTGCCTAGTGTATATAAGGAATTTTATCTAAGACACATTCCTCCGCCTCCTACCCCAGTACATCAATAAGTAACACTACCAAAGTCCTTCTTCTTGCAACTCACAAGTTTGTTCTCTCTATGTTTGCTCTCTTTTCTATAGGTAACCTGAACACTGAGACTTGCTCCAGACCTAAACCCTAAGCCCAGTTCCAGAGACAAAAGGGAAATAAAACTGCCAGCTAATGAAATGAAGGAGGATGGAAGCTCAGTGTTCAGCCATCCATCCCCAGTGGACCCACCTTGGCAAAGACTTTACAGTCCAGAGGGCAGAAAACATCAGGAAAATATCTTCTAACTGAACAAGAAGGCATGCAGTTTCAAGTCAGGACCACAAGTAAAGTGTTAAAGTGGCTTCCTGTTCCCCCCTTCACCTCAATACCCCTGTTCAGCATGAAGAAACCAGAGAGTCTGCACCCCATTTCCAAATTAGAAACCTACAAGTGAATTTCTTTGTTAAAAAAAAATTAATCACCATTGGACTAGGTTCACCATTGAACTAATCTCACCATTACCCTGTCTTTTCTGGTCCCCACTGGATCTTTCTCATTTTCTTTACCCACTCCCTCCACCCACCAAATTGTTCAGCCCTGTGATTTCATCTCACTCTACTGCTCCCAACCCTTACTCCCTTGTATCCCCATACATATTTTTTACAATAAAAGGGGGGGAAAGAATATTATCTATGAAGAATGCACAAGGTCATTACAAAGACAAAGAAAAGACCAAGATGCATGTCAGAAGAGACTGAGTATTGCACTAAATCTCCAAAAAGCCAAAGCAAAAGGAAGAAAGCAGAAAGTTAAGGAACTGAACAGAACATTTCAAAGGGTAGCTTGGGGAGGGGGCGAGGGAAGCAAAGTATTATAATAAAATGTACAAGGAACTGGAGTCAGAAAAATCAAAGGGGACAAACTTGCTCAGCATTTCTTAAGCTGAAAGAACTAAAGAACAAATTCAAGCCTCGAGTTGCAATATTTAAGGATGCTATAGTCAGAAGTCCAGGCTGGTTTCAGAAGGGGTCATGGTACTAGAGATATTGTAGCTGATGTTAGATGGATCTTGGCTGAAAGCAGGGAATACCAGAGGAATGTCTGCAAAGGCATTTGACTGTGTAGA
>NW_006399779.1:3363026-3364842 GCF_000299155.1 Elephantulus edwardii | reverse complement strand
AATTGGGATGGGAGTGTCAGAGACAGTGCAATTGGCACAGGACAGAGCAGAGTTTAGGGCTGTTGTACATAGGGTCGCTATGAGTCACAAGTGCCTTGACGGCACATATCAACAACAACAACATAGGCAGAATACTGAATGATTCAGGAAGAATTAAAAGAAGATGGAACAAGTACAGAGTCACTATACCAAAAAGAATTTGTTGACACAGAAGAATTTCATGAAGCAACTTATGTTCAATGGGCAATGGTGATTAAGGAAAAAGTTCAAACAGCTCTGAAAGAACTGGCAAAAACAAGGCCTCCAGAATTGATGGTATACAAATTGGCACATTTCAACAAACAGATGGAGCCCAGGAAGTGCTCACCAAGCTTAGCCAAGAAATCTGGAGGACAATCATTTGGACAATTGACTAGAAGAGATCCATATTTACTCCCATTAAAAAAAAAAAAAGGGACTCAACAGAGTGTGAAAATAATTGAAAAAATCGCTAATATTATGCACAGGCAAATCCTGCTGAAGATCATTCAAAAATGACTGGAACAGTACATTGATCGAGAACTATCAGGAATAAAAGCTGAGTTTAGAGAGGTCATGGCACTAGGAATATAATCACCAATGTCAGATAGATGGATCTTGGCCAAAAGCAGAGAGGACCACAGGAATATCTTATCTGTTTCATTGACATGGAATGGCATTTGAATGTATGGATCACAACAGTGGCTAACCTTGAGAAGAATGGGAATCCTAGAACATCTGTGCTTATGTGAAAGCTGTACTTGGTCTAGAAGACAGTTGTCAGAATAGAGCACGGTTCAAAACCACGAAAGAAGTGAATCAGGAATGTGTCCTGTCTCCAAATCTTTTCAATTGCTATGCAGAACAGATCATTCAAGAGGCTGGACTTTAAGAGAAAGAATGTGGTATCAGGTTTGAAAGAAAACTCATAAAAAACCTGCTTTATGCAGATGACACAACCTTGCTTGCTGAAACTGAAGAATACATGAAGCATTTGTTGCAGAAGGTCAAGGACTATATATAGTCTTCAATATGGACTGAAGTTCAATATCAAGAAAACAAAGATTCTCACTCTTGGACCAAATGGCAGCACTATGATAGATGGAGAAGAAACGGATTTTTTAGGAATTTCAGCTTGTTCAGTTCCACAATCAAAACTCTTGCCACTAGCAGTCAGAAAATCACAAGACAGAATTTGATTAGAAAAAAAAAAAATCTACTGTCAGGTACTTTTCCAGAGTGCTGAAGGGCAAAGAGTCCAGAGTCTAAGGTGCACCTGACCCTGGCATGGTCTTCTTTTACTTGCTACAATTACTTGTTATACATCAGAGAGCTGGACAATGACCAAAGATGAAAGAGAAGAATTGATGCCTTTGAACTGTGGTGCTGGA
This sequence comes from Elephantulus edwardii, assembly GCF_000299155.1. NCBI lineage: Eukaryota > Metazoa > Chordata > Mammalia > Macroscelidea > Macroscelididae > Elephantulus > Elephantulus edwardii. Next base: position 3,363,433 of record NW_006399779.1, on the reverse strand, counting down.
AAATAGTATTGAACACACACCATAGACTGCCAAGAGAACAAACAAGTTTGTCCTAGCATAGGTAAAATTAAGCTACTCCTCGGAGGCAAGGATTTTGAAGCTCTGTCTCACATACCTTGGGCATGTTGCCAGGAGAGACCAGCCATTGGAGAAAAGGTGCAGGAGAGGAAGACCCCAGATAAGATGGAAAGACACAGTAACTATGGTTAAGGGTTTTAGGCATATCAGACATTGAGACTGGCTTGGCTCATGATACAGCAGGGTTCAGAGCTTTTGTACTTAAGATTGCTATGGGTCATAGCTTGATGACACACAATAACAAAAGCAACATTGGTATTATTTAAAGTACAGGGAATGGATGGGGATCTTTTACCTCCTAATAGTGATGTTTGTGAGGTGAAATCTCA
>NW_006399779.1:3359692-3362926 GCF_000299155.1 Elephantulus edwardii | reverse complement strand
ATTATTTTGTGTGCGTGTACCGTCAAATCAGATCTGACTGGTACAGGAGGATATTGCGCCTCCTTCTCCGGCAGAGCATCTGGTGGATTCGAACCGTGTTTCTCTGGGATTGCAGTGCAGCTTCTTGCCACTAGGCCACCAGAGCTCCCCAAAATCTCAGCTTTAAAAGGTCATCCTGCCTGTAATTCTTCTGAGAGACTTCTTTGCTCTTTTTGGTAGTCCAGAAGAGGTTTTTATCAATACTTCAACTTAAAACAAGTCTTCTTTTGATCTTCTTTATCTATTGTTCCTCATATGGGGCAATTAAAAATACACATCTGCTTGAGTCAGGCACACCTTAGTCTTCCCCCTTGTTCTTTAGCATTTTGAAGAGATGCTTTGCAATTTATTTGTCCAGTGAAATATATAATATGGTTTCTTGATTGCTGCTTCTGTAGATGTTGACTGTTAATGCATTAAAAATGATAACCTTGAAAAGTGCTATTTCCCCTCCCCCCATTTATCATGATGTCATGTTTTGGTCCAGTTACGAGAATTTTTGTTTTCTTAATGTTGAAGTATAATCCATACTGATGGTTATAATCTTTGAGCTTCCTTAGTAAGTCAAGTCTACATTTCAGTGAGTCAAGTTATATTATCTGAGTATCACAGATTGTTAATGAGTTTTCCTCCAATGTTAATGCTGCATTCTTCATGTAGTCTAGTTTTTCTGATTATTTGCTTAGAAAGCAGATTGAATAAGTAAGGTGACAGAACATACCTCAGACACATGGCATGTAAGCCATGCAGCATCCCTTTTTTTTGAATGACCGCTTGTTGGTTTATGTATAGGTTCCACATGAGGACAATGAACTGTTTTAAATTTCCATTATTTGTAATGTTGTCTATGATTTGTCATGCTCCATACACTTATATATTCACTAAGACACAGGCAAACCGCTTTCTTGTATTCTCCACTTTCTAAAACGATCTAGCTGAAACATACTTCTTGGAATACAGGTCGAATTTGAGGCATTTTTAAGTCTATGCACTGCTTTAGCAGTTTTGAATTGTCTACTTTAGCTGTTTTGAATTATCTTCAACAAGATTTGACTTTTGTGTGCAATATTAGTGATATTGCTCTCTTGGCCATAGGTTGCCTCCCCTGGCAGAGCCCACACACCAGTGCGGCATGTCTGCCACCACAGGGAGACCTCTGTGCCCTGGGGCTGAGAGGCCCCCACCTTCCCCAAGCTGAAGCTACAAGGTATTGATGATACCAGCCAGACATCTTCCCATAAAGGATGTGAGGTGACACAGGCAATGGGGCGCCTGCCAATGAGAGGGAAACTGCCTATATACTGGGACCCCCTGCTAGCAGAGAAGGACAAACAGGTAATTGTCAATCCAGCCAAAACTGAAGAAGAGTAATTATGCCCTGTGCTCAGAAGAGGAGGAAAAGCAAGTACTGACACTTTCCCTGCAAACTGCCCCCCACACCCCCCTGCCTGCCACTATGGAGGAATTTGTGTATAAGGCCTGGGAAGGGTGCTGGGAGTCATCCTGTCAGAAGCACTCAGTGACTTGTTCTCTTTCCAAGCTTGCTTCAAGAGCATCTTCCGCGTCCATCCAGAAAATGGCAACATCTGGACTCATCGGCTTGGTTTTTTCAGAATGCTTTTTCTAGGTGTAATGCTCCTCCTCAGCCTCCCCTGGCTCTCCCACAGTCTATTGTTATTCAAAGAGTCTTTTATGTTCTTTCCAGACTGGACTCTTCAGAGATTGCTGTGCTCATCTGCCTCTCTCCCTCATCTGTGTCCTGGGCATTTCTGCCATCACTGTGGCATGATGGGAGCCATTTGCCACCCCTAAGCATCAGCAGACAAGAGCATGAGTGTTCCTGGGACTGGGCTTGAGTGGTGTGGTGGCCTCCTTTCACTTGACTCTCACAGAGGCCTAGGCCATCATGGTTGGCCAGACAGGCTGGTTCTCCCTCACGGCTGTGGTGTGCATCTCCAGAGCTGGCCTTTATGCAGCTCCAGTTCCTGAGTGCATCTTCCTGCAAAGTTTGACATATGATTTCAGTCTGATCAGATTTTCAAGTTACGTTGGTGGCAGAAGCTTTTGGACATTTCTATGGGGTCTCCAGCCTACAAGAATTCCAATTGGCATGGAAGGTGGCTGTACTGATGTCTCCCTTTGGTGAGCCTTCCCACCAGGAGGGTGGAGAGAGAACTTCCCAAGTGCTTTTAAACAGAATTTCTTTGTTGAAGTGAGAGGAAGAGTCTAAGGTGTCTGCTTCTACAAGAAACCTCTTGGAGAATTCAGCACACTTTCATACCACACTTCCTTGTCCATAGCTGAGAAGGGATGGCGTGATCTGAGCCATCTCCCTCACCAGCAAGGAGACTCATCCACTCACAGAAATAGTACTTCGAAGCTCATGTTGAGATTTTTCTCTCTCTTCCAGCCATTTTTTTGGGGGGGGGGTAGAGGGGCGGGGGGGGAATGTGATAGACTGGGACTTTTCAGAAATTCTGTTTCTAGAAAATGTCCTTGGCTTATCCCATTCTACTTTGAAACCTTACTTATTATAATGAGCCCTCCATTTTTGTAACACACTTTTAAAAAACAATTATAACCTGGTCCAATCATTCTATGGCCTAGATCTGCTTACACAGCAGGAAGAACAAAAGCACTAACTTTACCATAGCCTGTATAATCGTGGGAGGGTGTCTAGGTTTCAGACAACTTGAGGCTTTTTATGTTCTTGACAGAGTAATTAAAATGAGAAAAGATACATCATATTTAATACTAAGCTTTAAAAAGAATACTGCTATCATTGCTAGATATCTTTTTTTCTTACCCTCCTTTTTTTTTTATGCTGGTTTACTTACAAAGCTAATTAGAGAAAAACTGCCATCAAGCTTAGGCCTGGTCTACAGTATAAGAAGACTACCAAACAGAGCCAGAAATGCACATTCAGAAGAGGATAAAATTGATGAATGGGACCTTAAGATTAACTCTCTGTGCTGATCAAAACCTTTTTCCAATAGGGTGAAAAGAAAATCTACTGACAGGGAACAAACTTCTGGAAGTACCAACTCAGATAAGGGTTAATAATAAAAGTTTACAGAATATTCCCAGGCCTCCAGAAGAAAAAGACTGATAAAGTAATTTCAAAATGGACAAGAGACATGGAAAAACTTTTCATAGAGGAAGACATTCAGCTGACCAATGTTGTTGTTATGTGCC
>NW_006399779.1:3349954-3358677 GCF_000299155.1 Elephantulus edwardii | reverse complement strand
CATTCTTCTCAGAGTCAGCCACAGATGACCAATAGACATATGAATAAATGCTCAAAATCACTGGCAAGAAGAGAGAGAGATGCAGATTAAAACCACAATGAGATACCATTTTACCCCAGTAGCAGTGGCAAAGTTTAGCAGGGCAGCAAGTAATAAATGTTGGAGAGGATGTGGCGAGACAGGAACTCTTGCACATTATTGGAGGGATTGTAAAAAATGGTACAGTCACTCTGGAAGGCAGTTTGGTGTTTCCTCAAAAAAGCTGAACATAGAAATTCCATATGATCCAGCTTAATCATAGGGTTGCTAGGTACCTTGATGTGAAGACTATGATCATAATAAAAGAGAGTACAAAAAACACTTGGGGAAAAAATAGAAACAAATACGAATCTCTTGCTGTGAGCCAAATTTCTTGGCATAGCCTTGTGAGTGCGTTCAGCAAACTGCCTCCATTTGTTGAAGCATTTACATGAATATTCTGTTAGTTTATGGAGCCTTGCTTTTTAAGGCAGTTCTGATGACATAAGCTGTAAGAATCGTGTTGCTCACTGAAAGAGGCGCCTCTCGTGGTTCTGATCAACCAGCGACTCTGCAGGAGAAAAGCTATTTCCTACAGAATGACTTACACCTTTGGAAATCTAATGGGATGACAGCTCTGCGTTTGTTCTGACTCAGTGGCAATGCGTTGAATGTTTGAGTCTATATAAAATAATTTGGATAAGTTCACATTTCCAAATTGTGTATGTTGTAAGTTAATTACCAAATTTTATATGTGGTAAGTGACTCACTAAAAGGGTTGCATGTCCAGTGAATTTTTGGACTCTGGAGGTTAAAATGTTACAAAGACCTGCAGATTTTTTTCTGCGTTAATATGCCAAGGTTACGGTGACTCTTCAAAGAGAAGTAACAATTTGCAGCTTTTATGACCCACTTTTATCAGTTGTTGTTGTTCTGTAGCATCAAGTTGGAGCTGACCCGTAGCTGAGCCTCCAGTGGGTGTTCAGAGTCAGTGAAGTGCACAGGAAGTGGCTCATCTTTCTCCCGTGAAACAGCTGGTAGATTTGAACTCCATGCCTTCTGCACGGCAGTGCAGTTCCTTCCCACTAGGACACCAGAGCTCCACTTTTATTAGAACCTCTCTTAAAATTCTGGTATTCTCTTGAAACTGCAAGGAAATTCTAGATGACAGCTACTACATTCTTCTACTGTGAAAGTGCCTATAATTCTAAGTGATTTAATCAAGACCTAAAATAACTCTAAAATAAAGGGATATGCTGTTGTCATTAGATGAAATACTACCCAGTTCTTCACAATCAGAATACCATAGAATTTCACACTTTAGGGTCAGACTTGACTAGCTCCAAATCCCGAGTTTATAATTCAGTGTCGTTATTGTTGTCAGGTGCCATCCAGTTGAGTACATCTCAAATCAACTCTATGAACAGTGGATCTGAACCCCGTCCTATCCTGTGCCATCCTCACCCTTCCTGACACACTAGAGCCCATTGCAGCAGTCACCATGCCAATTCACCTGGTTGAGCATCTTCCTCTCCTTAGCCGACCCTCCACCTTTCGCAGCATTGTGTCCCTCTCCAAGGAATAGCCCATCCTAGCAACATGCCTCAAGTATATGAAGCCAAGCCTCATCATCTTCGCCTCCAAAGAGCACTCCGGCTGCACCCTCTCCGAGACATATTTGTTTGTTCTCTTAGCTGTTCATGGGATGTTCAGTGCTCTTTTTCTACACCACAGCTCAAAGGTGTCAATTCTTCTGTCATCCCTATTCATTATCAAGCTCTCAGATGCATAGCAAGTGATCAGAAAGACCATGGCCTGAATCATACTCAATAGCTACACATAATCTTAACAACTTACGTGTTATTTCTGAGCTTCAATTTATGTGTCTGTGGAACAATATATACTCCAAGTATATATATACACGAGTGTCTGTGTCTCAAACACACAGCTCCTTAGAAATCTTTCTCATTTTCCTGAATGCTGGATGTTTACTTCTCTATTTAGGATTTCATCTGGAATGGAAATATTTTTATATTTTGTGAAGATAATTATAGTCTTAGAAGAGTTCTCATTCAAACATACTACTATATAATTCTGTCTCTTTTTCTAGATTTTAAAGTCCAGTGGCAGTCCTTAAGAACATTTGGTTAATATTGATTAACTGAGCATAAGGGGTGATTTTTATGAGTTAAGTACAATTTCCTCCCTGTTCTCTAGATAATTATACTAGATATTTTGTTATGTTTCCCTCCTTTAAATTTAAGATGGAAAGCCTGATATGTTTGTCATTGGAGGTTATAGAGCCATCCCTACGTGGACATAAATGAAAAAGAGACCAAGTGAAAGAATGTATGTAGCCTGCTACGACTCAATTCAAGTATGAGTCAGGTGATCCATTATATTACAATGACTGTGGCCAAGAAATACAGGTTCTCTATGAAGTTCATATCACTCTATAGTCCATACATCATACACATCTTGACTACTGTCAAGAAATCATTTCAGGAAAAAGAAAAATTAAGGAAAGCACTTAAACAGACAAAACCAGCCATTTCATCAAGTTGTAACATTTAATATTTTCTAGCTGAAATGATGTCGACTTTTCTGGAGGAAAAGACACTTTAGATTCTTTTTGAAAGGGTAATGATGACTGGCCTTGACCGACACACACAGTCATGTTCCCATTATCTCTCATGATCAATGGCAGATTGAATTTTGCTGCAGTTTAGAGATGGGTAAGATTCAAGGTGCAAAGTTTAGCCAGAAACAAATCTTTTGTTTATTATTACCAGCTTATTGAGGGCACCACGGATTGCTAAGAAAACAAACAGATTCATCCTGGAGAGGGTAAAACCTGGCTGCTCCTTGGAGGCAAGGATTCTGAGGCTTCGTCTGACATACTTTGGTCATGTTGTAAAGGAGAAACCGGTCCTTGGAGAAGGATATCATGCTTGGGAGAGTGGAGGGACGGCGCAGGAGGGGAGGACCCTCTAGGAGATGGATTAAGTCAGTGACTAGGGTAATTGGGATGGGTGTGTTGGAGACAGTGTGATTGGCACAGGACAGAGCAGAGTTTAGGGCTGTTGTACATAGGGTCACTATGAGTCACAAGTGACTCAACGGCACATAACAACAACAGCAACATAGGGATAGAGCTCTGTTGGCTTAGTATTAAGAAGTGTGTTGCAACCCAAAGGCATGAAGTTTGAATCCACCAGCTACTCCATGAGTGAAGAACGGCCAATCACCTTCTGAATGAATGAGTTATTACCTCTAAAAGCCCACTAGAGAGTCAGCTATGAGTCAGTTACAACTCAACAACAACAAGGGGATGGAGCTGATGACTTGGCTTCATCAGACAGTTCCTCAGCCCACTAACTGGCAGAGGAGAAACATTTTTTCAGCCTTAGAGTATTTTAGGTATGGTTTAGTATGTTGTTGATAGGAGGATGTTGCCATATTCTGTTGAGTTGCCTGCAACTAAGAGGGACCTATGAATAATAGCTCTCAATCCTGCCCTATCCTGAACCAATATCACTGCCTCTGACACACTTAGCCCCATTTCTCCAATTACTATATCAATCCATCTCATGCAGGGTGTTTTTCTCCAGAGCTGGCCCTACACTCTTCCAAGCATGATGGCCTTCTCCAAGGACTGGTCTATCCTAGCCATATGCCCAAAGGAGTTTCAAAACTCCTCACTGCCATGGAGCAACTTGGTTTCTCCCTTTCTACTATATAACCTGTTTGTTCTCCTGGCAGTCCATGGTATGTTTAATACCAGCACCATAACTCAAAGGCCTATATTTTTCTTCTGTCATCCTTATTTATTGTCCAGCTCTCAGATACCTAGCAAGTAATTGCAAAGACCGTGACCTAGATCAGAAACACCTTAGATTCTAGACTGGCATCATTGCTCTTCAGCTTTCTGGAGAGGTCCCTGACAGCACACTTTGCTAATGCAGTTCATTTCTTATTTCCTGGCTGATGGTGTAAAGAATATTGATTATAGATCTGAGCAAGATGAAACTGTAAACAATCTCAATCTCTTCTCCATCTATCATGGTGCTGTCAATTGGCCCAGTGGTGAGACTCTCTCTTCAATGATATAGGATGCACAGACTGAAAAAAAAAATCCTTGCTTGTACATAATGATAAATCCCAGGAAAGCTGCTAGTCAACTACCATAATAAATTCTCCTTAATAGTTTTAACATACACCTGGAAATGTTCTAGAACTATCACGTGGCCTATTTTCTACATATGTATAGAAATAAACCACCAACGCAACTGCTGCTGATTGTCTGTGACTCTAAAACCCCTCTTATCCTTCCCACTTCCAATCCCCAAGGTAACACAGTAGGAACTGATTCAAATGCTATTAAGTGGCATGTGTAGATACTGTATTTTAAAGCCCAGTGGTGCGACCTTTGCAACATATGAATATTTTACATGCTGTTTAGTACAACTCACAGCGACCTAATAATGGCTGACCTGAACCCTGACCCATCTTCACCATCTCTGCACATTAGAACCCATTGTTGAAGTCATCGGGTTGATCCATCATATTGGAGGTCTTCTTCCCCTCTGCTGACCCTCCGTCTTTCCAAGCATGATGTCCTTTTGCAAGTGACCTATTTGTCTAAACACCTTAGTGGCAGAAGCTGTGCTGCAATCCTGAAGGCATGCAGTTAGAGGCTTCCAGCAGCCCTGTAGAAGGTTAGGCAAGCTCCTCCCACATGATGGGAGGAGTGTCAGCTATGGGTTGGTTCCAACTCTATGGTAAACAACAACAACAACAACAACTTCTACATTGCATTCATTTATGATAATCAGGTTTTCAATCTATTTTTAAGTGAGCATTATTATCCCCAAATAAAAACTATAAAACCAAAACTAAGCTTTTAGCTAGCATGAGGGCGATGGAGGTTCAGTGATAGAATTGTTGCTTTTCATGAGGGAAATCAGGGTTTCATTCCTGAGCAATGATCTTAGGTAGTCACCACTCACCAGCAGAGGCTTGCATATGGCTAAGATGCAGAAAAGATTTCAAAAGAACATCCAGACTAAGATATCTATTAGATCTACTAGAAATCAGCTAGAGAACAACCTTATGGCTCACCACAGTGTGATCTCATTGTTCCTGCGACTAGAGGTTATAGACATTAACAACAGAAATACATGCAACATTGGCCTTACTCAATCTATTCTTATAGATATCTCAATGAAACATGAAGATACCAAATTAACAAGGAGGCTTTGGGCACGATGATAGTGACATAGTTTTACAAATCTCTTTGAATTTCCCATGCAGAACAACGCAATACAAAATAAAACCTCGTGGACAATACTTAAATTAAAAGTAGGTGACATGACATCCCCATTAACCTTAAAAGACAAGTGGATCCTGTTTCCAGTCCCATTTCCCTTTTCCAAAAACTTGACTTAAACATGGCAAAGGGAATCAATATTTTGCTGCTGTCAATGTGACTTCATTTGAAAACTTTCTGTACTATCTTGTCAAATGCTCCTCTTGAATTCGAGCTACAATGCCAGTAGAAACCACATTTGACAAGCAACAATTATTACATCATGAAAAACGACAAGGAAAATGTTAGTTAACAGACTTCCATGGTAGCGAGTATAGGAAATATTTTAGACTGTTGGATCAAATAAGTCTGGAATTGTAACCTGAATCTGTTGCCACAGTTTTCTTCCTGTAAAGTGGGACAATAATTGTTAGAGCATAAAGGTCAAAGCTAGTAACTACAAAACACTCAGCTCAATCCTTAACATATAAAAGATGTCATATAGAAAATTGTGGAAGAAAGATAGGCAATCTCTTCCTGTGCAATTTACAGCCTCTGAAACCTGCTGGAGGGTCAGTTAAGAGGCAGTTTTCACTTAACAGCACGTCACAGCAACGGTAGAGCATTACTTTCTCTCATTCTGACTGCTGCCTATTCTGACTGCACAGAGTAGCACAGAGGAAGCAATGGGGATCTGAGAGATTGTCCAGCAGTAACTCTCTTACTAGAGTATCTTGTAAATTTTCTTAAGTAATTTCTAGAGGAGCCTTAGATGCAGAAATTATTTTTCCTTTCATTCATGAGATGACCTCATACTCAAGTGGTTTTGCTGGCAGCAGCGCTAATTACTGTGAAACTTAATATTACAAAGGAAACCCCAGGGACTGTCTCTTGGCAGACACCACAAACCGGCCTTCACAATGGCTAAAATAACATAACTTTATTTCATTTTTTACTTTACTTAGGAAGCCCCACTACTCACAAGAATACACATTATTTGTTTGTTTTCTTTCTTTCTTTCTTTTTCCCCCTCTACTCCAAACTGGGGCCAGTGCTGTATCTAAAATAACACATTAAGAAATCCCAGTGTGATGTTTTCCCAGAGATGGATGGAATTACAGCTAAATTCAGAACTCAAGTATTGTTTCCTTTCTTTTCATTCCAAAGCTGAATAGCTTTCACGTCGAGATTTCACAATCCAGAAGCCATTTTTATTTAAGAAAGATGGTGTGGTTTTCTTAGGTGATTTCTTGGCTAGAAATAGCAAAATAGGCAAACTTGTGTTGGAATTTTATTATTATTTCTCTAATCAACCTCCATCCCCTTCACCACACACATACTATTGAATTCACAAATATCTTCTTGTAACATGTATATCAAATAATTCACCACTTCAATGTCAGTTTGGGAAGCATCACTAATGTTTCGAGCAATTTCTAAATAGCCAAAATGCCAAAGAATAATAATACTGGATTTTTGTTCAGACATCTTCAATCTTTAACACAACCCAACGTGTGAAGTGCTGCTGGGCTGGCGTACAGGACAGTTTTCATAAATGCCAGCAGCAATCCACCGAATTCTGGAAAGACTGTGTAGACGTTCTCCCCAGAGGCCATTTCAGTATTGTTAATAATTCTTAACTGCTCTGGCTGGTATATTTGAAAAACAGCCCACCAGAAACATTTTCTGTTCCACTTTCTTTTATTCATCTGATTGCACTTGCATACAAGGCAAGTAGATGCCAAACAGAGTTGTAACAGTAGCGTTTTACCTTTTTTCCTAGCAAGCATTTATCCCACATCCTCAAGAAGTATTTTAATAGGGCTAGTATAAAAATGCTCCTGTAGGAAGAGCGTAGCTAGTACTTAGTGGAGGAGAATTCTGCAGACCTGAGAAGCCACATGATAGACGTAGATTAGTTTCTCCTCTACAAATAACCAGCAGTAAAGCCACAATTAAATACTGGTTCCCTGTTAGTCCTGTGGGCAGCTCTATGGGCAGTAATGAAACACAGATGCTGTGGGGTGTCTGGTTTTCTATTCCTTCCTAAACTTGTAGGAAAAGGAGTGTTTCAGATTATTTATTTATACTTTTCCATTACATCTTGTGGTCTGGTTAGTTTTGTTTAGCAATTATGTAACTTCCATGCATGTCTTCACTAAATATAATATCACTATCTGCAAAATTTGTGTCTTTTCTTTTAGCCATCTTCTTCATAGTTTTCTCATCCCTTCTTTTGTTCTTAAAAATGGTTTCAGAAATTTTCATTATTTATTTTTTACTTTTTTACATTATTATCCTTAGAGTTGCACTGCTCACCCAAAGGCCATGCCTTTCCAGCTGTTCAAATTCAGCAGCACCTCCATGGAGACAAGATGGGTCATCTCCTTGGGTGGAATTTATAGCCTCAAACCTTAATGGAGGCTCAGTTCTGAGTTGGTTGCAACATGAAGGCAATGAAAGTGAATGCGAGAGCATTAGTGAATGCTCGCCACTCATTTGCCAATTTGCTGGCTTGGAAAATGCAAAGATGCTGAACACCATGCCACTAATATACGTCACAGGTATCTAACTTTCAGCAGAATTATGCATGGGTTTAGCTGAGCTTCTCTACCTTTGACAACTGACCAATGAAAATTCTACGACTCACAGCAGAGTAACGCTCAATGTAGCACTGAATATGAGTGCTTTTAATCAAAAGGCAGTCAATAATAAAAATGACTACAGTAATAGACTCAAACATACAGACAGATGTGGGAATATCCCAGGACTGGACAAGGTTTCATTCTGCTGCTTGTAGGGCTGCTGTTTTGTAGGGTTAGAACTGACATAAAGGCACCTATCAACATTCTTATAGGTTAACCCTGGCCATATATATTACTGCAATTTGCTTAATGCCAGCAAATGAAACATCCTTAGAGAAAAAATAAAATATGAACTGCTGGACTCTACTCAGTAAAAGAGGTAAACTTAGCTAAGGTTGAAACCGTTGACTTTTTGATCAAGAAGTTGCCTGCTGTTGTTATGTGCCGTCGAGTCACTTGTGACTCATAGGGACCCTATGTACAACAGCCCTAAACATCTCTGATATACCCATTCCTGTTACCCCAGTTACTGAATCAATCCACCTCATAGAGGGTCTTCCCCTCCTGCGCTGTCCCTCCATCCTCCCAAGCATGATGTCCCTCTCCAATGATCTGTCCCTCCTTACAACATGTCCAAATTATGTTAGACGGAGCCTCAGAATCCTTGCCTCCAAGGAACAGCCCGGTTTGACCCTTTCCAGGATAAATCTGTTTGTTTTCCAAGCAGTCCATGGTACCCTCAATACTCTTCTCCAGCACCACAGCTCAAAGGCATCAATTCTCCTTCTATCCTCCTTGGTCATTGTCCAACT
>NW_006399779.1:3341498-3349189 GCF_000299155.1 Elephantulus edwardii | reverse complement strand
AAAAAAGAATGTTTGGGGGTCTTCCATATATTAGGATAAATTCCTTTTCATTAAAAGTTCCTTAGTGCTAGATAAAAGTAAGAAACAATGAGCTTTGTTAAAAGTATTGTTAAAGGTACGGTACCCACTAGACTTCCATCTCCCCGCAAGGAACTAAAAAATGGCTATGATAACAAGGTGTATATATTGATTCTGGATTTCTCCAGCCTCCAGCTTACTCTATTTATCTCTCTATCTGTCACACACACACACACACACACACACACACACACACACACACTCTCACACGACTGGGTTAATGAAAATTATAATTCATTGACCTAACCAATTTATTTAGTTGTTCAACTAGTTAGAAATTTTTTAATTTGATTTTTACTTTTTAGACACGAGGATCTAATGTACTCCCTTTTGTGTTATTAGGAGCATAGTTTCAAAAGACCACACTATATGCTGCAATCTAGCATCCATGTAGATGTTAGGTGCTAGCTTCTAACAGAGTTGTTCTTTTCTTTCATTTTAAACACATTGTTGCTAAATAGACTAACAAAAACGAGAATGATGCCTTATTTTGTGTCATGAATTTAGAGTTCTAATGCACCACTCAAAAGTCACACTTCTCAATTGCTTGGTTGACAAGTGAAACATTTCTGTTGTCCCCTAGTGTCTGGGTTTGGAGATACAGTTACTGGAGGGCATCTCCCAGGGCAGAGGTATCTTTCTCCGAGAGTTGCAGAAGCTGCCAGACCAAGAGAGGCTCTAGTAAGTATGGTGGTTGGAAAGCCATAGGAAAAGGTTAGGAAGTCCAGGAGAAGGTCAAGAGAGTTCCAAAGGCCACAAATAAATAGAGGCAGACTTGGGAAGATATTTTTTTGCAATCAGAATAAAAGGTAGGCAGATGGAAGAGACTGAGAGATAGATATGCAGAAAACAAGGAACAAGAAGGAAGCGAGTGAGCAGTTTTGATAAACACCTGAGAAAAGAATGGTGGCTGCAAGCATCTTTTAGCAAGTATTTTTGGCAGGCTGCACAAGAATGTGAGAGTCGAATAAAATAAAAATAAGCTGGATTAATTTAGGGATGGAAAGACATTAATTGTTAGGCATTATTATTGTTGTTGTTGTTATGATCCATCAGTCATTTGCAACTGACAGCAACCCTATGTACAACAGCCCTGAAACCTGCTCTATCCTGTGCCAATCTTGTTGTCGCTGACACACCTACCCTCATTACCCCAGTCACTGTATCAATCCATTTCATCAATGGTCTCCACTTTTTCCATCCCTCCACCCTTCCAAGCTTGATGTCCCTCTCCAAGGACCAGTCCCTCCTTGCAACATATGTCCAAAGTACATCAAATGAAGCCTCAGAATCCTTGCCTCCAAGGAGCAGGCAGGCTTCATCCTCTCTAGGATGAAACTGTTCTCTTGGCAGTCCATGGTATATTAAAAACTCTTCTCCAGCACCACAGCTTAAAGGCATCAGTTCTCTTTCTATAATCCCTAGTCATTGTCCAGCTCTCTGACACATAGGAAGCAATTGCAAAGACTATGGCCTGGATCAGACACACCTTAGTTTCCAGACTGATATTGTTACGCTTCAGTACTCTGGAGTGGTCGCTGACAGCTGACTTTCCCAATGCAATTCATTTCTTGATTTCCTGGCTTTTGGTACCAATGATTTAACATGTATATTTTTAATACTATCCAGCTGTGGACAATGACGGAGGCTGACAGAAGAAGAACCAATGCCTTTGAGCTGTGTCATTGTAGAAGAGTATTGAACATACCATGGACCGCCAAAAGAACAAGTAAGTCTGTCTTGGAAAGGGTGAAACCAAGTTTCTCCTTGGAGACTAGGATTTTGAGGTTCCATCTCACATACTTTGGACATGAAGCCAGGAGGGACTGGTCCTTGGTAAAGGATATTGGAAGGGTGGAGAAACAGTGCAGGGTAGGAAGACCCTGAACAATATGGACTGACACAGTAAAGGTAGGTCTGTCGAAGTCAGTGAGACTGGCTCAGGACAGGACAGGCTTCAGAGCTGTCATACATCAGGTCGCTATGAGTCATGGATGACTTGAAGGCACAAAACAGCAACATCCAGCTCTGATGGCTGAGTGGTGAAGAGCTGTCTCCCAACCCAAAGGATAGTGGTTCATAGCTGCCAGTTGCTTCTCTGGAGAAAGATTGGCAATCTCCTCTCACGAAATGAATAGCCTCTGTAAACCCACTGGAGGGTCAGCTATGAGTCTATTCCACCTCGATGGTACATACCCACAACTTCTTTATATAAAAGCTTTGAAGAGTCTGATGGCTATACTGCTAGTCTGGATTTTGCCCTGTTTCTTGGAGAGCATCATCCTCCAGTTATGTGCCTTTTTAAAACTCCTGTTAACATGTATTCATACTGTCTTGTTCATCCACTTGGCAATATCAAAAATTCAGGTTTGATTTTGCATCTATTTCTTGAGGGAATTTTTACTGGATCTAATTGAATAATATGCTAGCTGGCCAGATACTTCTAGTTGAAATATATAGTTGAAGCCAACTAAAGTATTAGTGTTCATCAGTTGAAAATACCCTGGTTTGGATCAGGTGCACCATAGTCTTTAAACTGAGATCCTTGATCTTTAGCCCTTTAAAGAGTCCTTAACAGCATATTTGCCCAGTGCAACATGTTTTTTTATTTCTCTATGGCTGCTACCATGAGTTTTGACTGTGAATCTAAGTAAAATGAAATCATTAACAATTTCAACATTTTCTCCACCTACCATGATATTTCTTATTGGTCCAGTGGTAAGAAATTTTGTTTTCTAGTTGTAGTATATTTTTCTAGGTGGTATAGCACTGCTCTGTCAATTTGCTGTACAGAGGTAACTCGTGGTAGCTGTGATGCTGAACACTGTGATCCTGGTGTGCCAAATGTGATATTGTTCACCCATGGAGGACAGTGTTTGGTGGAGCTCCCCAACTAAAACAAGCTTGGAAGCAGGAGTAGCATCCACTTTCTGAAATAGCTCACCTCTGGAAACCCAATGAACTTGGAGAAACGAAGAAAGTTCATAGGGGCACTATGAGTCACCTACAACTCAATGACACTTAACAACAGGTTGTAGTATATTCAATACTCTTCTCCAACAACACAGCTCAAAAGCATGAATTCTCCTTCTATCATCCCTAGTCATTGTCTACCTCTCTGATGAATAGCAAGTAATTGCAGACTATGGCCTGTACC
Source organism: Elephantulus edwardii (assembly GCF_000299155.1). Taxonomy (NCBI): domain Eukaryota; kingdom Metazoa; phylum Chordata; class Mammalia; order Macroscelidea; family Macroscelididae; genus Elephantulus; species Elephantulus edwardii. The sequence goes on along the minus strand of NW_006399779.1, from coordinate 3,345,954 downwards.
AGGTGTATCTTAGTCTCCAGACTGACATCATTATTCTTCAGTACTTTGGAGAGGTCTCTGACAGCAGACTTTCCCAACACAATACGTCTTCTAATTTCCTGGCTCCTTGTGCCAAGCATGTTGATTGCAGAGCCAAGCAAACTAAAGCTATTTTAGTCTCAAACTCTCTACCATCCATCACGATGTTGCCAATTGGTCCAGTAGTGAGAATCTGTTTTGTTTTGATATTGAGCTTCAAACCTTATTGAAGGCTGCAGTCCTTGACCTTCTGCAACAAGTGTGTCAGTTCCTGCTCAGTTTCAGTGAGAGGGATGTATCATCTGCATAACACAGACTGTTGAAAAGTCTTCCTCCAATCCTGATGCCACATTTCCCCTCATAGAACCCAGCTTTCTGGAAAATCTGTTCTGCACATAGATAGAAAAGGTATAGAGATAGGACACATCTCTAGCATACACCCTTCCCAATTTTGAACCATACAGTGTTTCCTTGCTCTGTTCTGACGACTGCCTCCTGGTCCAAGTATAGGTTTTACATGATCATGATGAAGTGTTCTGTGATTCTCATTCTTCTCAGAATTAGCCACAGTTTGTTGTGATCAACACAGTCAAATGCCTTTGCATAGTCAATGAAACACAGATAGACATTCCTCTGGCACTCCCTCCTTTCAGCCAAGTGCTGGAGATGAGTATTGAGTATACCATGGACTGGTAAAAGAATGAACAGGTTTGTCCTGGAGAGAGTTAAAACAGGCTGCTCCTTGGAGGCAAGGATTCTGAAGCTTCGTCTGACATATTTTGGACACGTTGCAAGAAGGGACCAGTCCTGGGAGAGGGCCATCATGCTTGGTAGGGTGGATAGAAAGCACAGGAGAGGAAGACCCTCTATGAAGTGGAGTGATTCAGTAACTCAGGTAGTGGGGGTAGGTGTGTTTGAGACAGTGAGATTGGCACAGGATAGAGCAGCGTTTAGGACTGTTGTATATAGTATTGGTACGAGTCGCAGGTGACTTGTTGGCATATAACAACAACAACAGTTGTAGTAGTTGTGCATACTAATATTGGAGAAATAGTTTTGTACAGATGAGTAAAACAGTGATATTATCCATCAAAAGACTTTCTGTTTGATTAGTAACAATTGTACATGATTTTGGCTTTCCCTTTGTGGATGCATGTTTAAAAACACACTTGGTGCAATCATTGAAGATGGCAATATATATGTAAGACATTAGTTGCAGTGAGTATTTCCAGCTGCAATTAGATCATGCCAGATAATTCCTTTAATAATGCTGCTTTCCCCAAAGAAATACCAGAAAGTAGTTTTCTGCTTGCTTTTTCTTTGTCATGAGGGAGGGCAGGGACTTGGCATGAGGCTTTTCAAGTTTATAAAAATATTGTTCATAATAAAATATCTAAATCCTCTCAAAATGGTGACCTTTTTAGATATGAGTGCATATCTAAAATACTGACAATACTAACGGCGGGAAATTTCTTTACCAGACTTTATAGTTTTCTTCCTAGAAACATCATTAAGGCAATGAGGTTTATAAGCATTTCACATGAGTTCCAGAAAAAATATTATCTAGATTATGTGCTGACAAATTAATGACAATAGTTTGAGAAAGTACAGATATATAGAATTATACGCACCTTTATCCTCAAAGTTGGTATATTTTTATGTGAAAGTGATTTTAGAATTGTGATGTTTTGAAACAATTATTTATTTGCTGATGTATAGCCTTTTAAAACATTTAAGCATGAAATTATTTATCAAATACTTATTCCTGGCTTGCAGAATAAGATCCTGGGATCTATTTGCTTTTATTCATTTGGCCAATCATTCAACACTTGAAGCGACGACCACAACCAAAAGCAGATACTTTCATTCTCCTTTTCGATCCATGAATTTCAAATTACCAAACTAATAATCCTAACAGAATGAGCAATTTCTAGGTGGGTACCAGTTGCCTTTTTAAGAGAAGTATGTATAAAGTGGCACCAAGCTACTGTTATTTTTGGGATCTAAGCAGGAACAGTTAGTTAACCAGGTTCCTTGAAATTTTTGAATTGGAAGCAAAATTATCTCTAACTTGCTTCAGTTTTCTTTTATATCCTTTTCCTATTCTTGGGAGGTTTATTTTTCATATTTTATTTATTAATTTCATTTCTTCACTCATAAACCAACTATTTATCAAACAAGAGTAAGGCAGTTTGCCAGTTGAAAAAATAAAAGAGAAATACTGTTTAAGGAAGCTCCTGACTCTGCTATGAGTCTAAGCTGTGTTTAGTCACAACAGCAGTAGGAGGAAGGACATGATAAATGTCATTTAGTAAACACAACTCAGAATCCAGAGGATGCAAAGCCTCCAAGTTCTACCCCAGCTGAGACTTGCTTTCCTCAAGTACTCATTAAGCATTCCTTCCTTTCAGTGACTGATTCTCAACTTTGGCTGTACCTGTGAACCACTTGCAGATTTCTAAAAATCTTAATACCCGGAAAAATACAACTTAAAAAAAAATCCTGTGGGGGAGGAACTCAGACGTCTGCATTTCAAAAACTGGCTGCTTAAATGTGCAGCCCAAGTTGAAGGTCACTGTTCCAAATCTCTCATGTTCTCCAAACTTCAATAACATGTTTCCACATCATTGTAGAGAGAAAGGAGAGAGAGAGGGGGGTAACTTGTGAGCTACTACAAAAAAACAGTGACTTTTTTCTCTTCTCTTAACAACAACAAATACCAAACCCCTCCCAAACCAAACTAAACCAGAACAAAGACAAACCAATAATAACAAAACAAAGCAATAATAATAAAACTCTTAGCCTTTGTACTTCCTTGAGATAAAAATCAAAAGCTGTCAAAATCATGTAGAAACATCTTGGTACTCAATGACAGAAGGGTGAAGTGGCAGGAAAGGCAATGTGAGGGGGCCAGGGTGTGATAAAATTTGACATATTCAGGGAAGAAACATAACTGCTTAATGAAGGTTAAAGTGGATAGGTTAAACTTGCATGGTTATATGGGAATGCTTTTGTTCAGTGGAAACAGAATAAGAGTTGGAGGTTTGTTTTGACAACAGATCTTAAATTAAGCATTTGTCCCAATAAATTTTACAATCTTAAATCAGTGGTCAAATTGCTGGGCATATTTAATAGCCTGGAATAAACAAAAGAACAAATCATAAAGCAGGGCTAAGATAATGACCCTTAGAGTCACAGGTGGATTGTTATTAAGAAACTCCAACAAAGAATCCCCAAATGTGGCCACTGTGAGGGAATTGTGCAATTTGTTGGAATATACACAAAAATCCATTGTAAAAAAAGAAAATCTAAGGAGAATAAAAATAAAGCTTAGAAGGATTTATTTTGAAGAGTTCTCTTCAACTATGGTGCCAGAATGTGTCTTTTTGTATTACTAATTGTGAAGTAGAAAGTCCACAAATATGAGCCACGATTGCAGCTTTCCTCCTTTCAGGGGGAACTTGAGTAGTAGCTCAATTCTCTAGACTTTTGATTCCTCATCAGTGAACATTTATCTACTTAAGAGCTGTGAGAAATAAAGAACAAATAACACAGCTGGTGGTTTTATTAATTCCAAGTAAGTTCTTCCCCTTTTCTCTGTCATTTGTTAGTACTGTGATCTCTTAGGCAGCTCAAGTTCTTGGGGGTGTAGGAGAGAGAGAGGAATTTTATACAACATAGTTTTGCCAAAGGTGAATATAAATACTTTTGGTAGGAGATGGAGATTGGGTGGCCCATAAAGCAGAGCCTTCTATTGTGAACACATTTGCTCAAATCATCAAGGTCAAGTGGTTGAATGTTTCTGATTTTCATTTTATGTCCAGAAAGGATCTTTCCCTAGATCAAAGTGTCAAACTCAAAGGATACCAGAATCCTGACAGGTTTGGAGTGGGAGGACTTGGGAAAACTTGACAGATGGGAGTGTAACCATATGATCTTTCTAAGCTGAGTCTCTACTTATGTCCAGCAGATTGCTGGCATGCAAAGATTTAGTTATTTCCAGATTTCATTTTTCAAGAAAGTTAGAAATTAATATTTTTAATGTGAGAGCTTCCACGTTCTAAGTATTCACCACACACATTCTTTCCCTCCTCCCTGCTCACGACCCTGCTTCCTGCATGATATGGGCCAAGCAAAATAAACACATCTGGATACATATAGCATCTCTGTCATCAGTTTGCAACCTTCATATTTCTGAGTGTCCTTTTTATATCTCGAGGAGCCTGGTGGTTGGTTTGTAGAGAGTTACACTGCTAACCCAAGGGTCAAACCTCTCTGATTGTTCAAATTCATCAGCAGTTCCTCAGGAACAATGGGGTACAATCTCCTTCCATTTGATTTACAGCTTTAGAAACCCTCTGGAGGGCCAGCTATGAGTAAATTCTGATTGGACAGCAATGAATGAGTGAATTTTACAACTACTGGTTTGTTAGTCCTG
>NW_006399779.1:3337763-3341398 GCF_000299155.1 Elephantulus edwardii | reverse complement strand
CATGATAGATAGAGAAGAAATTGAGGTTGTTAACAATTACAGTTTGCTCAGTTCTGCAGTCAACACTTTTAGCACCAGCATTTAGGAAATTGAAAGACAAATTGCATTGGGAAAATCTGTCAGGAACTTCTCCAGAGCACTGAAATGCAACCATCAGTTTAGAGACTTAGATGTGCCTAATCCAGGCCACAGTCTCCACAATTACTTGTTATGCATCAGAGAGCTGGATAATGACTAAGGATGACAGAAGATTAATCCAATGACTACGGATGACAGAAGAATAATTGATGCCTTTGAGTTGTGGTGCTGGAGAAGAGTCTTGAATATACCATAGACCACCAAGAAAACAAATAAGTCTGTCCTGGAAAGGGTGAGATCGAGTTTCTCCTTGGAGGCTAGAATTTTGAAGCTCCATCTCATATACTTTGGGCAAGTGGCCAGGAGAGACCGGCCCTTAGAGAAGGACATCATGCTGAGAAGGGTGGATGGACAGCACAGGAGGGGGAGACCCTGGATGAGATGGATTGATATAGCGACTGGGCCAATAGAAGTTGGTGTGTCGAAATCAGTAAGACTGGCTGAGGACAGGGCCAGCTTCAGAGCTGCTTTACATAGGGTCGCTATGCAGATGAAGGCACATAACAACAATAGGAGCCTAAGAATAATTATACTTAATTTTTGTTAGGGGGCGATAAGGAGCTCATTGTTAAAACTAGAAATACAGTTCTCTTCATCCATCTTGATAAAAATTTCTTGCTGTTAAGATTTTACTATTCCTAATGCTATCTCCCTGGAATTATTAGGGAATATAGTTTTCGTTCTAAAGTTAAAAAGAAATTCTTTTTCTTACTACATGCTACTGTGTTTTCTGCATCTTTATCTGGTTTTTATTTATTTAAACACATCTGGTGAATGGTTTTAAGTCAGAACCTGACATTATTTTGTGCCAATTCTAGGGAGGTAAAACTTTAATGACCCTTTACATTTATAAAGCTGAACAGTTTATAAAAAGCTTGGAGAAACAGTGTTCCATCCCACTTACAACTGGATTGAAGTCCTTAGTGTCTCATAACTTTAGGCTTTTAGGCTTATTAAAAATTCTAGTCATTCTCTCAGAAATCTCACTTTTAGGCTTGCCTTCCCGTCTGACTTCCTGCTCAAGACATTATGGAAATTTCTTTATCTCCAGTGACTGGAGTTCCTGCTCTGGGAAAGAAATAAAAATTTTTGCATACTAACAAAATGCAAGCATTTGGTAACTCACCCGTAGAATGTAAGATAAAGGAAACCAATCCTTTTACCAAGTTTCAGAACTTCTCCTCGTTTGTCAGACGCTCCAGTGAGTCGCACTATGCCCATTTTCTTGAGGGTGGATAGCCACTTGTAAGCATGTTCATCACTTTTTAAAACAGCTTCAAAATCCAAAGTAGGTAGCTGGAACTCTGAGCCCCAGTACTGACATTCTGTGAATTAAGAAAATAGAAACACCAGAGGTGATTATTTCATTTTTATGTAGAATGGCAACTTCAGAAAAGGAAAAACTTCATCAGAGTCCATTTTCTATTTATCATGGAGTTTAACGTATATCAGACCCTCTAGAACAAACCAAGTAATCACATTTTCTTCTCTGAAGTTATATAAATCTATATCTCCTGTCCATAATCATGTGGTGGTCCAAAACCAAAACTCCAATTGCTAGTTAATTCAGAGTTATGATGACCCCACACGTGTCAGAATAGAATTGCACTCCATAGCATTTTCCATGACTGATTTTTAAGTGGATTGGTCAATCTTCCTTCTGAAATGCCCTTAGGTGGATTCAAGTCTCGAACCTTTCTTGTTGGGAACAGAGCATTAACTCAGAGCACTCAGAGCATGCTGGGACCCAACGTTAATGCCTTCTCAGTTGGGAAGATGTCATATTGTCTCTGAATGATTCTGAGTTTGCAGGAGGGCTTCCACACCTGGACTCCCTTAAAAACACAATACAGATTAAAAGTAATATATTTCAGGGCATTATGATTATCATAAGAGTTTGGAATGAGGGTTGCAGAGTGGAGTATACTCGGGGTGAGGGTGGGAGGGTGCAGGGGATTGTATACCAATAAAGGAGTTTTTCTTTTGCTTTTAAAGAAGAGCAAACTGGGGGTGGCGTGGGTGGGGAGAAAAGTGCAACAATGAATGAATGGAAATCCAGTATCTTTGTAAATGTTCATTGAAATTAATAAAAACAAAAACACAATGCAGAGTACTAACCACTATACGATCATGGCAATGGATACCCCTAAAAACAATTAGAGATGTTGTATGTGTTGTATGAAGTTATATCACTCAACTCCAAATAGTTGGTAAAATCTCAATGGAGAACTACAGTAGAGACTTATCATTACAAATGACAGCCTTTGCCATGGTGGATAGAGTTATTTCACCTGATGATATTTTTCTCTTGGGTCAGTGGGTACTTGTTTATGTGGCCAGAAAGACCATAATTTGGTTCTGGGATCTATAGACTCCAAGGTGGCAATGCCACAGGAGAGAAGGCCAGTTGTTCTCCTTTAGTTTTCCGATTTAAGATGATTAAATGATCATAAAAATATTTACTTGAATGAAAACAGGAGCACTGATTATCTTACTAACCAGGTTCTCTTCAATGAAGTGAAACTTAGAGAAAATCCAATTTCGCCAATAAAAACAACTTAGTTTATAAAAACTACTATGTTTGGAAAAGACTCAACTCTGATTGATTTATTTGATTTCTTATTAGTCTTTGTAACATTACCAGCAATATGTGAAGAATGAGAATTTACCATCTCAACATCTTCCTGAGCAGTTGCTTCACTTTTTAACTGGAAAATATGTCATATTATAGAATTAATCCCATGCCAAAGCCCACAGTTTAAGAGTGAAGAGATGGATAAGTGACCTCTTGTAGTAGAAATGGACTGGACATTGATCCCATTTGATATTGGAGGCCTGTTTCTGCATTTACCAGGAGTCCGTTAGAATCCGAGAGTGACTTTAGTTGCAACATATGTGTGCAGGTTTGGGGAGTTACTTCACAATCTTTCATAAATTTTGCAGAAATGAATATGGAAGTTGGCAGGAAGAATTAATCAATCAATAAATGCGTATCTGGTCAAACTTTCTGGGTTATTAAGCAAATATAAATTTGCATAATGAACCAGAATGTCTGAGGCCTAAATGACAATCTATAGATTAGGCCTTTCTAGTGGCTCCATTCAGACTCTAAATGAGAGGCTTCCAGCCCGCAGCTCATTGTTAGCTAAATCCAGAGAATCTAAGCAGCACACATACAATTGTAAACAAAATAAAAACCAACAAAACAGTTTACATCTGAGCTTCAACCAAAACAAGAGAACCTACCTTACAGAATCCAACCACTTCACACAGCAGCCTCCAAACTGGAGATCAACTGCCTTGAGACAGTTGGTCAACAAGACCCTCCACCAGGTCCTGATTGACTCTAAATGAGAGGTTTCCAGACCACGGCACATTGTTAGCTCATTGGCTGATGTGGATTCTGCAAGGTTGGTTCTCTTGTTTTGGTTGAGGCTTGGGTGTATACTGTTTGATTGTGTACAGTTTAGGGGTTTTTGTTTGTTTTTTTATTTTTT
>NW_006399779.1:3320924-3337253 GCF_000299155.1 Elephantulus edwardii | reverse complement strand
AAATACCGTTATGGTTACCATGGTGGACAGTGTTTGGTGAAGCTCCCAGATTAATACAGTCTTGGAAGCAGGAGTGATGTCCACTTCCTAAACAGCATGCCTCAGGAAAGTCTATGAACTTATATAAGCAAGGATAATTTTACAGCAAGGTTCAGGGTTCAGGTCTTTTGTTTATACAGTGGTGAGTCATCTTCTACTAGAAGGCAGTTAACAACAAGTGGTTGCATTCAGCCTTCATGACAAACAAATAATTTAAGAAATTGGACTGTATTAAGAAAACTACAGGATCAGGATAGGAGGAAGATTCACCAACAACCTGTAATATATAGATGAAACAATCTTGCTTTGTGACAGTGAAGAGGACTTGAAGCAATTACTGGTGAAGATTGAGGACTACAGACTTCATTATGGAATAAATTTCATAATAAAGAAAACAAAAATACTCCCAACTGGATCAATAAACACCATCACAGTAAATAGAGTAAAGATTGAAGTTGCTAAGGATTTATTTGTAAACACAATTAATCTCTATGGAAGCAATTGTCAATAAATCAACCTACTGCAAAACCCTTTTTAAATATTAAGACCAAGGATGTGATTTTGAGGATGATGGTACACCTGACCCACACCATATTTCAATTGCACAATATGCATGTGCAAGTTGGACAATGAATAAGGAAAACTGAAGAAGGATTCGTTTGAGTTATGATTTGGCACAGAACATTGAATACACCATGGACCATGAGAAGAATGAACAAATTTGTCTTGGAAGCACAGACATAATGCTTCTTGGAAGTGAGGATGGCAAAACTGTTTCACATACTTTGGACAAGATAGCAGGATGCCGATCCTGGAGGAGACATCATATTTAGTAAAATAGAGGGTCAGTGAAAAAGACTCTCAATGGGCTCAAACATGGCAATGATCATGAGAATGGGGCCGGTCTGGGAATTGTTTCCATTTGCTATGAGTCAGGATTGACTTGATGACACTTAAGCAACAACAATGGCTGTACTGATCATTTCTGATTGAGCTAATATTCTTCAGTATTGGATATGTTTCATTGACTTAAGCATTTTACTCTATCTTCTCAGGAATTCTATTTTACACTCAGATATTTCCCCCTAATTTCTCAGGTTAACTGTTCTTTTTGTGTGAGACTGCCTAGAAATTGCCAATTATTTCATCTTACTTGGATTGATAATAAGCACCTTTGGTACCAGAAGTCAGGATACTTATTGTACTAGGCAAGTCCACTGACAGATACCTCTTCAAAGTACTGAGAAGCAGTCATGTTAATTTGACTACTAGGTAAGCCTGACTTAGGCCACCGTCTTTTCAACTACTTGCTATGCCTTGAGAGCTGGGCAATTACTAAGGTTCACAGAAGAAAATGGATGTCTTTGAATTGTGGTGTTTAGTGAAGAATACTGAATACGCTGAATGCCAAGAGAACAGAGATGTTTTGGACAAAGTGCAGCCAGAAGAATTCTCTTTGGAAGCAAGGACAGTGAAACATCATCTCTCATATTTTGAGCATGTTGCCAGGAGAGATTATTCCTTGGAAAGGACATCATGCTTGGAAAGGCCAGCAAAAAAGGGAAGACCCTCAACCAGATGGACTGATACAGTGACTCCAGCAATGAGCTCACGCATGTCAGAGATGATGAGGATGGCACAGGATAGAATGGGTTTCTGATGTGTTGCTCATAGGGTTGCTATGAATCATACATAACTTGACGGCATCTAACAATCTAGAACTGAAAGATATTCTTGCTTTTTCTTTCAGTTATTTCCTATTGAGTTCATTCTACATTTGAGAAATTCTTAGTGTTCACCATTAATCAAGTCACTTTGGTAAAGGGATTAGACACATTGGTGACTAATTGGTCACCTTGTTACAGGCTAGAGCAAGAAGAGCGAATAAACGTAAAGAATTTGAGATATAATTACATATTTTGCAGAATGTAGTTTAATATACATATTCTTATTATGTTTTATATTGAGAACTGGCTAATTGTTGGCCTTATCTTCTTAAATAATGAATAATCTACCACCTCTTAAGACATTGTGACAGGTGGCAGTTTTTGAAGAGCTCATAGTCTACGTGAGGGTTCAATATGAAAGCTGACAACTAAAGCATAATAGGATAGATGATGCGTTTCGAGAGGAATGTCTGATTCCATAGTGTGAAATATTTTGAATTGTGACTGAAACGTTGACCATTTGAATTCACCAGATGTCCTTTGGTTGAGGGATGGGCAATCTCCTTCTGAACTGTTATAACCTCAAAAACCCAATGGAAAGTCACTGAATCAGAATCAACTGTATAGCAGTGTGTTGAGTGGTTGTTGTTTTTCCTTTTCAGATACTTGGGGAGAGTTTAGGATACCAAATAGGTTAGAACAAAATGCATCAAGAATAGAAGTCAGACTATGTAAAATAATTCTGGCATAATCAACAGAAGTTCATATACAGAACAATATGGATGTGCTGAGGCAAAGAAGATTCCAGGTGTTGGAAAAGCATAGTCAAAGTTCTGTTCTCTAAACTTATATCCTCTGTCTCACTCATCCTCAAGGATTTACTTTTATTACCATGTATGTTATTTGTAATCCTCCTATATCTACAAGGATTCTCTCTTCCTTAGAGATTACAAGAAAGAGCTCTGAGGCCAGGATATGTCATGTGTTGGGCTCCCAAACCAGAAGGTCAGTGGTTGGAATCCACCAGCTGGTCTGGTGGAGGAAGAATCTTCCTGTGAAGATAAACAGCTGAGAAACACGGTAGAGGGTTATCATGAGTCAGGATCACTTGCAATATAATGGTGATGCATCTAAAACCTAGAAAATGAAATTATTACCCAAGTTCTTACGTTGATAATGGAGAAGCTGTGTTTGAGTATAGACTGTCCTTTCACAATTTCATATTGTAGCTTGACTATCGAGCTCTTCGTTGGTGTGTACTTCCTCCCACTCTTACTCAATAACATCACATGTCAGACTAGTCACATTTTATGATTTTTTTTTAAATGGAAAGCATGCTGGAAAAGAGTCTAGGATTTTCCACTGAAGTCATACCAGGATAGTTTTGTATGAATAAAAGGGCTTCTGTCAATTGTAGTAATTTATAGACTATTTTTTGAATAATAGATAAGGTAGCTGTTTGCTTTTCTGCCCATATTTGAACACTGGATTTAAAGCTCATGGAGTTTAGTATTCAATACAGTTCAAAAGTATGTGGAAAAAAATAAGGTTACATATGTCTCAAATATTATCTGTTGGTTGATCACCTAGAAAAGAGATTTAGCTTCTATTTATATGAAAAAATTCCTGGGCAAAACATCAAAGCTATAGACATAAATAAATAATGAATCACTATCTTTCCAAAGCTTAAACCTAAGGAGACTACATCCAGAAATGTCAAGAAATATTGAAAAACATCATGGAGTAATTTTATTACTCTTCAAATGAAAATTATGGATATACACAGATTAGAGACTTGTGGTAGTTAGGATGTTAGATTTTCATCTGGCAGTTTCATCACCATTGGTTCTTCTTGTTGAACAAAAAAGTTACCTAAACTGCAGGCCTCATTTCTATTACCAAGCAGATATTTTTCCAACTACTGTTCCTTCTGCACTGTTCCCCTCCCATGAATTCTTGCCACCAGTTATCATCAGCGCAGCTTGATTGCATATTCAGTCAATTTCAGACTGCAAGATTTGGTAAAATTTTTCAATTTCTTCCTCTTTGGCTCCAGAAGTAGGAACAATAGTCCTGTTAACAGGTCTTCCTTGTATGCATATGGAGATTATCCCATCACTTACAGCATTGCATTTCTGAACAGAACCTCAAATTGACTTTTTTACTATTAATGCAACACCATTCTTCTTCCCTGCATCATTTCCTGCACAGTATACCATGTGATTATCTGATCCAAAGTGCCAAAGCTGGTCCATCTTAACTCACTAATGCCTCATATGTTGATGTTCATGCATTAAATTCTATTTTTAACAATTTCCAAATTTCTAACATTCAAGCTATGTACAGTCTATGTTCCAGTTATTAAACTATCATAGTCTTTCTGATTGATTGCTATGCATTTGAGAGCTGGACAATGAATAAGGATGGCAGAGGAAGAATTGACACGTTTGAGCTGTGGTCTTAGGAAAAAAGCACCAAACATTCCATGGATGATCAAGAGAACAAACAAATGTATCTTAGAGTTCATCTGGAGTGCTCTTTGGAGGCAAAAATGATGAAGCCTTGCCTCATATACTTTGGGTATGTTGCTAGGAGGGGCTATTCCTTGGAGAGGGCCATGATCTAGGAAGGGGGTGGAGGTTCAGTGAAGGAGAGGAAGAACTTCAAACAGGTGGATTGACACGGTGATGGCCATGATAGGTTCAGGTGTGTCAGGAAGTGTGAAGATGGTACAGGATAGAACAGAATTCAGATCTCTTTTTCATAGGGTCACTATGAGTCATACTCTACTTAACGGCACCTAACAACAACAACAACTGCAGGCCGCCCAGACTCCCAGTTCTTGAGGTTGACTAACTGTCCTTATCTCCCAAAGGACATGTTTTCTATTTCTATACGGATTATTGGGTATAGATTGAATTGTTATGTACCTGACTAACGATAGCAAAAGTGTCATCTTTATCATAAAGCAATAAACAATCAGTAAATGAAAGGTCACTAAAATAAAAATTATTTTCTGTCTTATTTAGAGTAAACGAGCACAGAATAGCGGTATGGGATGCAATGCCGTGATTTTCAACAGAAATAGTCTTTATCTATACCGTCCAGTATGGCAGTCACATACAAGGAGTTCCAGTGGTAAAGCACATTGCATGTTGTGTGGCTAACTGAAAGGTCAACGGTTCGAATTCACCAAACACTCCACCGGAGAAAGAAAAGCAGTAACTTCTTACAAAAAAATTGTGATTCAAATTTGTCCTCAGAAACTTAAGGAAGGTCCATTAGTTGGAATATACTTAGTAGCAGTGGACAGTTGTAACTGTTGTTAAGTAACGTCAAGTCATAGACAACTCATAGCAACCTTTTGAATGAAAGACCCTAACACTTGTATAACTTTCATTGTTTCTAGTGGACAGAGTGAGTGTGAATATTGCCATAAAGTTTCACAAGTAGCTAGTGCAGCTGAGGAACTAATTGCTTTATTGGACCACACTTTAATTAATTAACTTTTAAACTTAAATAGTCTCTTGTGATTAGTACTGTGTTTGAGGGAAAGAAATGATAGAGAATAAAATGTGGAAGTCCAGAGACTTGAGCTTGATCAATTGTCTTGCCTTTTAGTAAATAGAATCTTTAGTGTTTTCTCTATCAAACTCTTAACTTACAGAATAACCACTGTTACATGTACCTTTCAGATCTTTAGTGAGTAGGTAACAAAATTATGCCAGGAGTCTCACTGGGCAGATCACTAATGCCTAGGTTACATCTTTCTTTGTCAATTTCCATTGAGTTTGACTCCTGGTGACCCCGTATGTATAGAGTGCAACTGCTGTATAGCTTTCAAAGGCTGTGACCTTTCCGAGCAGATCCAGGGCTATCTTTAAGGGTCGCTGGATGGGTTTGAATCACTAACATTTTTGTAAGTTTCCCAGTGTGTAACCATTTGTTCCACTCATGGGATCCTTATCTCACAGTTTTCCTGTATGTCATACTATACAATGGCTAATATTTGCTGAATACTTTCTAGGAGTCTGGCATGATGCCAAGTGGTTTTATCTGTTGTTTCTTCGAATTTCTATAGTAAATACATAGAATGTGTGCTTTCAATATCCTCTTTTGTTCAGAGGAGGGAACAGAAGTACTAGTATTCCAGCTAATAAGTTACAGAGATAGTAAAACCTGGCCCAAAGTCCAGAGTCTGTACTTTTAGCAACTGCACATCGAAAAAACCATTTCTAGATATCCTGATGTTTTCATTGCAGGAATTTTCATGGCTGATATCCTCATGTCTTTAATGTATCCCATTTTTTCTAAAGGAAATCTAGTAGATTGGAAAGAAAACAGGACAGGCTACCTACAATTAGGATCACTTTGTCAGAACTTGTTCAAGCGAAGTGGTTAAAGACAAGTCTTGGCTCCAAGTCAGGATTTTAAATTCCAGAAAAATTATGAGCAAGTTTTCTTACATACAATATTAACAACATTGCTGTTCACCTTTTTCCTCATAAACCAAGGACTTGAATATTTCAAAAAAAATCCCCCAGCTTCTCTTCCTTATGCCAATATATTTTATCAGTTAATTTCTTTTTGGCTTAACCTACAACACAGTCACTTTACAAAGAATTTCACTGACAGTGTGGCAAGGGATATAATATGTAGAAGCAGAAGGACATTTTTAGGCAGAAGGACATTAAAGACGTAAATGTTTCCGGAAGCTTGTGCTGTGTTTTGGATGCTTCAAGGAGGGTATGTATCAGGTTCACATTGTTTAAGGTACACATTTATAGCATGTCTTCATGAACTTTTGTTTATATGTGAGTAGTTTTCTTATACTCTGGACGTGTACAAAATGAAACTCAGGACAAAGAAAAGCTATTGATATCTTAAAAGCATTTTAGTTTACAAGATTTCACCATTAGACTGTGATAACAGTGACGTATAAATTTGCAAAGTTTATAACTGTCTAACTATAGCCCTCGTTTTGCAGTTTCCTGTCGTAAATATCACTGAAATAAGAGAACAAGGAAATATCACTGACATAAGAGAACAAAGACTGTTGCTCATCTTAGAACCCACACCCAGATAAATAGATAGATAGATAGATAGATAGGCAGACATATAGATAGATGATAGAACTAGCTAGATGATAGATGGATAGATAGATAGATAGATAGATAGATAGATAGATAGATAGGCAGGCAGACAGATAGATAGATGATAGAACTAGATAGATAGATAGATAGATAGATAGATAGATAGATAGATAGATAGATAGATAGACAGACAGACATATAGATAGATGATAGAACTAGATAGATAGATAGATGATAGATGGATAGATAGATAGATAGATAGATAGATAGGAGAGAGGGATGGGCAATCTCCTCCTGAGCAATTAACTGTCCCTGAAGACCTGCTGGAGTGCCAGCTATAGGTTGGCTCTGACTTGATGGAAAACAATAGATAGATAGATAGATAGATAGATAGATAGATAGATAGATAGATAGATAGATGATAGATAGATAGATGATAGATAGATAGATGATTATTTCTTATTGTTGTTGTGTGCCATCAAGTTGGAACCAACTCATAGCTGACTCTCTAGCAGCTTTTCAGAGGCTGTAAATTGCACAAGAGGAGATTTAGTTTCTTTCTCTTGCAGAGCAGCTGGTGGATTCAGGCTACCTGTGTTCGAATTGACAGTGAACTCCTTATCACTAGGCCACCAGAGCTCTTGCCTTCACGTACTTAGTTAAGAGACAGTGCTGTGACTAACCAGTTTCCAAACTTATTACAACATCCTCAATTTAAAACATTTTAATTTCGAGGGAAAATAAGCTATATTTAATAAAATCTCTAGTAAAATTGCTCTGCAATCTGCAAAGATAATTTCATATCAACTGAATGATTTAAAAGCATTTTCCAGTTCCCTTATCTTACGTCCAACTTGACATTATAAACACCTAGAATCCAAAAGAAAACACATTTTGCTAGAGTAAATAATTTGTCAGGAGAATAGATTGCAGACAAATTTAAGTTTCACACTTGGGTCTGGATACATAAACAGTGTGGGAAATGATGGAATATTTAAAGTATGAGCCACTTTTTCTAATTTAACTTAAGGCTTTACTAATAAATACTTCCTTGAACATGTGCGTCACACATCGTAAAGTTTATGCGCATTCAGGCTACATGCTGGCTTTCAAGGAACCATTTATAAGATTCCCTTTTCAGAGTTAAACATCACATTCCTAGATTCTGAGCTAAAGACACAAAGAAACTTTTTAGTTAAAGATTCATGAGTGTAGCATGCACTGTGTTATTTCAAGAGCTTAGGACCTTCTGTCCACCTGCACTGAACTGTGTAAGTTGGCTTAAATGGCTGTCTGCTGAGCAGGAGATCAGCCAATCTTTTATTATCTTTCTCTACAAATGTATTCTGGGGCTCCAGCCAAACAATAAAAATATATCCATGCTACAGAAGTGGTGTCTGTGTGCAAATTGAGGCTTTGACTCTCTTCCCCTGCATTATGGGAGTTCTATCCTTCTTAGATGTTCCTTAACTTCTGTAGAGAATACTAAAGCTTGTAAAATTTTCAGGTTTAGGATTTAACATTAGGCTTATTGCTGTTGAATGTCAAATCAAAGCCACTCTCCATTGAGTTTCTGAGTGTACGTATTATAATGGGAGGAAATGGATCTAGTTACTCAAATATATCTTTCTTAGAGATCCCTCCCTCCTGCCCCAAGTTCCATCGAAACAGATCAGACTGGCACAGGAGGAGATTGCCCCTCCTTCTCCAGCAGAGCATCTGGTGGATTCGAACCATGCACCTTCGGGATTGCAGCATAGCTTCTTGCCACTAGGCCATGAGAGCTTCCTCTTAGAGATATTTTTAATAACCAGTCCTGAAATGTGGCATCAGGATTGAAGGAAGACTCATCTACAACCTATTTTATGCAGATGATACAACCTTGCTTGTAAGTGAAGAAGACTTAAAGAATTCTTTGAAGAAGATCAAAGACTACAACTGTCAATATGGATTAATTCTCAACATCAAGGAGTAAAATTTCTTCACAATTGCACCAACAGGCAATATTTTGATGACTGGAGAAAATATTGAAGCTATCAACACTTTTACATGGATCCACAATCAACACCCATGGAAGCAACAGTTAAGAAATCCAAAGGCATGTGTCATTGGATCCAGTTGTTGTTCAGGACTTCCTTAAAATGCCAAAGAGCAAGGATGTTAATTTAAAGACTAAGGTAACCTGGCACAAGCCATGGTATTTTTCCATTGCTGTATATGCAAGTGAAAGGTAATGAATAAGAAATACCAAAGAAGAATTGATATATTTGAACTATAGTACAGGAGGAGTATTGAATATATTATGGGCACTCAAAAAAGTAAACAAATCTTTCTTCGATGAAGTGCATCCAGGAGCTCCTTAGAAGAAAGGGAAAATTTATCTCACATGCATTGGACATGCCATGTGTCATTTATCCTTGGAAAAAGCATACACAACATTCTTGAATAGTGGAGAGACAGAGAAAGACAGGAATACCCTAAATGAGATGGGTTGACATAATGACTGTAATAACTGGCTTGAGCATGGTGGAGCTCATAAGGAGGGGCAGTATAGGGTACAGTTTTGATCTATTGTTTATAGAGTCACTATGAATCGTATTTGACTTAAGGTACCTGAAAACAACATCTTAGACGTGAATCAGAATGCAACTACTTTCCTACAGAGATATTCCTAGAAGCAATAGTAAAAGATGGCAAAGTGACATAAGGTGGAAAGTCTCTGGATTTTGTTCTAGGGTTACTAGTTTAGGCAACAGGAATCAGCACCATTGTTGCATCTTTTGGACAGGGGAGAACATATTTCACTTGTCCATCTTGGGCAAAAGGGAGCTGAGGTATGCAAACTTCCAACAGCTATCCATTGTTGCTTGAGGGCTTCTCTTCACAGCTGGAGCACCCAAACCTTTTGGCATTTGTGTGTTGGTCAAACATGTTCTCCCAGGCAGAGGAAAGCACTCCAGAAGAGACATGGAAAACTCCTCACAGACATAGGAAGAGAACTGTGGGACTATGGACATTAGACAACCTTTGCAGTAACCTATGAAATCTTTCCTACCTGTTAATATTCCCTTTGGATATCTTGTCTCTCTCTGGGCCACAGCATCAAGATATATCTCCATCAAAGTGCTTTTCACTTTATGTTAAAATAATCTTTCATTTATTTAACACATATTTTTTTTAAATCCTTGCTATGGAAAAAAGATCATATTAGTGAGTGAAGATAGATAAAATCCATGCCCTTTTAATTGGATGGAAAAAAGGTAAACTAATAAGAAAATAAATGAATGTATAAGAAGGAAATGTGTTAAGTGTGAAGAAGATAAAAATGGCCTACATTGGTCAAAACATTGTTGGGAGTGGGGTGAGGAACTTATTGAGAGGGAGTGGTTAAGGAAGTCCTCAAAGAGGAGATACCATTTCAACCGAACTTGAACGAGTGAGAAGAGTAAGTCAGGCAAAGGGCAAGGAGAACTGTCCATGGAGACAGTATAGTGGAAATGTGCGGGATCCTTGATTTGCTTGATGAACTCGAAGTTGCCGGTGCCTGAATGAAGCTAGAACCCACAGGACAAAAAAGGGAAGGTATGCCTCAGTAGGTTAAAAAGGGGGCAATAGTTGAGTCTGCTGGCTCGGGCAGCCTGTCTCTCCCACCAGTCTCTATATTCTTTGTGAATTATAGGGATTAACTGCATTTCTCTTAATTCTCACCGCTATCCCTTGTTTTCCTGCCCACTACTCCCACCCTCTTGCTGAAATGGATTGACACAGTGTTTGACCTGAGCTTGAGAATGAATTTGGTGGAGATTGAGATGATGTAGAATAGGACAAGTCTTCAAACTATTGTCATATGGTTGCTGTGAATCTTAGTTGACTGGGCAGAACTTAACAACCGCTCCCAGCCCAGCATGTAGTACAGGCCTGGTCCCTAGTAGCTCTTAAAGAACAAGTACTTTCTCTATCACTAAAGATTAGAAGTAATCCATAAAAAACAGGATCGTGGCTGAACACATCTACATAGTTTAATATGCTAAGTTTGTAGAATATTTTCTCTATGGAATAGCCTTGTTACATTCACAAATGCTCCCTAAGAATGTATAAGTTTTCTAAACAAGTTAAACTTGCTTTCAATGAGAAAAACACGTTTTAATTTTGGGATATTCGGTATCAAGTATATACTTTTTGCTTAGCCCCATGCCAAGAGTAACCAAATACAATTGAGGAAAATGGAACACATAAAAAGTTAAGTGATATTCAAGGCATACATAGATAATTTTAAAAGAATATAAACCATCATATGTTGAACACATGATTTGAAGGCACTCTTCTACTTTATATAGGTACTACATTACTCATGTTTACACATGCATAAGAGAAAATCTAGCATTTTTCCTATTTTATAAATGAGGAACTAAGCCTAAAGAGTGCTGGATTGATAACCAAAAGGTCAGCAGTTCAAATCCATCACTATTCAATGGGAGAATGAAGTGCCAGTCTACTTCCATAAAGATTACAAGCTGGGAAACTCTATTGGGGTTGTACTTTGTCCTATAGGGTTGTGACCAGCCAGAATCCACTGAGAGAAAATTGATATGTTTTGGCATTTTAATCCCCTTAGACATACATAAAAAGTATCATTCACACTCCTTTATACAGGGCAGAGTGTACCGGTTTCAGACAGCCTCTGCTGTATGCTAACGTACAACCTGTGTGCATATATATAGACAGCTAAGTGTTTCTTCTTAAGCCTTAATTGCATCTCAGTCATCCTTCCAGCCTTATTTTTTCATGCTTTATGGCTCCCAACCTTCTGTTAACCCTTCCTGATAATGTTTTTAGGTTTGTAGATGCTCTAAGTGACACTATTTTTGCTGATAGATTTGTTGTGTGGAATCAGCTAGAATATCACAGGTGTGGTCTGGTCCATGTCTGCGTGGTGAGACTCACTTTGAAATTTTTGTTGTGCAAGTGACAACTACTTAATTGTTTTTGGCACTTTAAACTGTTGATTCTTATGGCTTTCAGTCAACCAAAATACATATGACCTGTCAGTCATATGACTGAGCTTGTGTGCATCATTTCAGAGCGTGGTTCACTGAGGATTTACTATGTACAAGGAGAAGTGAGTATGCAGGACTAGTCATCTAAGAGATAGGTCATTGTGTCCAAGTCAGTAACCTAGTAACCTAAAGTTCAAAGGAAAAGAACAAAATTCAAATCCAGATTCTGGTATTTCCTTCTGTCTGACTTTCAGAAAGTAGTGAATTCACCAAGTTCAGCTTCTTCATCTGGAAAGTACAGGATTGAAATAGAATAAGCCACATAACCCTCTGAGTTGATAAAATGAGATGATATCTCCAGAGAACATAACCTAGTATGCTTGATGTCTGATTACATCTGTGTTTGAATAGAGTAGCCTAGCATGACTGGGGGAAAACACTAACTACTGATCGTATTTAACCATGTAACTGCTACTCTACAGTAAGCTGCATCTCCTTCTCCTCAAATTAGTTGGCTCTCACATTCTCTGTCCTCCAAACTCCTTGCCTCACTCTCAGCTGGCTTGGCTTTTTATGTCGCAGTAAACTTTAAAAAGATTCAGAAGAAAACCTCCATACACCACTCTTCTACATTCACCAACCTTCCTGTGTCTGTATCCATACCTTTGCCTCCCCTCCTGCTATAATAGATGGATTGAACTTTTGATGTGTACTCTATCTCCTTTTGCCAAATGGCCTCTGTCCATCAACCTCAACACTCTTCTTGCCGTTTAACTAATGCCATCATTGTGTACATGAGATGATAAAACCAGTATTTTTCATACTATCATTCAATATCTCTGTTCCCTTTCAAAGGGGAAAAATGTATTTTTTTAATATTCACTTACAATTCACTATCTCCACTTCATTATTTCATTACATTATATTTTCTTTTAAAACTAAGAATCATCTGGTGCCCAGTCACTACAGAAACAACTCTTGCCAATGACAACCACCACCCACAATGGTTACATGATTAGTTCTCATGTTGCAATATTCACCTTTAATGGAAATTTTACTCCTATTCTGTCACTTGTGCTTTCCAGCATATGTTATGGTCACCATACTCCCAATTCTGCTCATAAGTCCTTCGAAAATACATAAGAAAGAGCAAGACCTGCTCGTAACATAGATTTGCTAACTGCCTTTGGGTTTTTAAGATATTTGTGGATCAAAAACTACTGAGGTACGCTGCAGGAGGTTCAAATATAACAAGAGAATAAAAAGGAAAAAGGAGATATAATAGATGTTTGAAAAATGGTTTTCATTCGGTCTTAATCAGAAAAAAAATGCACCTCTGAAAATGTAAAATGCAGATAGAAAAATAACTTTTCTACAATTTGTAAAGAATCTTAATTTTTTAAGCATTTGCTCTGTGCTGATGAGTTGAGTGCCACTCATAGTGACTCTGTGAACAATAAATCTGAACCTGTGTCCTGTCCTGTAAATCGTCACAGCCTCTGACACACTCGAGCCCACTGCTGCAGTCACTGTGTCAATCCTTCTGTTTGAAGAGCTCCCCCTTTTTTTGCCAACCTTCCACATCTTCACAGTGTCCCTCTGCAACCTTTCCTAACCTTTCCTAACGACATGCCTGAAGCATGTGAGGCAAAGAAAGCTTTATCCTCTTTGTCTCCAAGGAGTGTTCTGGCTGCACTTTCTCCAAGACAGATCTGTCTGTTCTCCTGGCCGTCCATGGGATGTTCAGTACTTTTCTCCAGCACCACAGTTCAAAGGGATCAATTCTTCTTCCGTCATTCTTATTCATTGCCCAGCTTTCAGATGCATAGCAAGTGATTCATGGGGACCTTAGTCTTCAAACTGACATCATTGCTCTTCAATAATTTGGAGAGGTCCCTGACTACAGACTTTCCCAGTGCAATACATTTCCTGATTGCATGACTGCTGGTGTTAAAAGTATTGATTGTGGATCCAAGTAAGGTGAAGTTGTGGACTTTCTCAAGCTTTTCTCCATATGTCATGATGTTATGTAATTAAGCTTATAAGAAAATAATTAGTGTATGTACATACAAATGTTCAGGTCTTTCATTCTTAGGGTCACTATGAGTCATCTATGATTTGACAGCACTTAACAGCAATAACAACAATGAGAGAGCTCTGTTGGCCTAGTGGATAGAAAGTTATGCTGCCAAGCCAAAGGTGGTTGATTTTAATCTGAGGCCCTTAGGCCTAGCTTTAGTTGGTTTTGGTCAAACATTCTTCTAAGTGACATAGCACTGTTCTGTTCATTTGCTGTACAGAGGTCACTTGTGGTTGCTGTGATGCTAAATATTGTGACACTGATGTGTCCAATGTGATAATGGTTAACCATGGTGGACAGTGTTTGGTGGACCTCCCCGATTAAAACAAGCTTGGAAGCAGGAGTGGCATCCACTTCTGAAATAGCTTGCCTTTGGAAACTCTATGAACGTGGAGAAATGATGAAAGTTATACAAGCGTTCAGGTCTTTTGTTCATAGGGTACCTATGAGTTATCTACAACTCAACAGCACTTAACAAATCAACACATATAACAGTGAGTATTTCTGAACTCCATAGAGAAAAATATTGTTCTGAGCTATGTTTTAAGATGTTTCAAGTGTTTTCTTCTTTGTATCATATCTACTTACTGCCCACTTAATAAGTGTGGCATAAACAAAATCAAATGACTCCCAGTTTAGGAAACTCCCTCTGATACTTGTCACCTTTATGATTTTTTGGCACAGGTAAGGGGAAAATTTCGATTTGTTACTCATAGAGTCACTATGAGTCATAGTAGAGCCGGTAGCGCCCAACAATAACAACAAAAACAGTGATTGTTATTATTTTATATATACATAATTTATTTATGTTATTCAACTGTTATTGAAAGCTCTTTATTCTGGAAAATTCTCTAACTGAAATCTCTTTCCTTTTGTTTTTGCTTAACCAAGAAACTTAAAAACTCATCTCAAGTACTATCTTCCTCCTAAGGGTGGTTTCTTCATCTTTCCTGATTCCTTTCTCTATATTATCATCAATAACTGATGTCTTTCTTTAACACACTTAAAATAATGTGTTATCCTTATTTGTAATCATGATGACTGCACACTTTTTTAGGCTCAATAATTCTCAAGGATGGAGCCTAGATCTTTTAAAACCCAAGGTATTTATTTCCTGAGAAGAGTTCCTGGAGTAACAACAACAACAAAAGGTGCTCAACACATGGGCAAATGAGTAGAAATCTGGAAAGAATGACTCTTAATCATATTTTTGTTCCAGCTGTAACTGTCCCATGACAAGAACTTCTTGACTGTCTTTTGACAAGAGCTAGTGCCTGGGAAGTCAAGAAAATCTTGACACCAGATTTAAAAAGATCTCTAGCCTCCTTTCTGAGGCAAAAAGCAGAAGAGGAAACACTGCCATTGAGAACTAAAATGGAAAATTCCACCCCCCCCCAATAAATATAACAGAATTTCTTTACATGCTTTGGAGTATAAATGTTTGAAAATATGCAGAGGCAGCACAATATATTATTAAATTCTACAGGCAAAAAGCCATAGAACCAATATCCCCAAAATGGCCCATTAATTTCTTCTTGAACTCACCAACTACACAGCTTGAGAATGTATTTTAAAAATTCGATCTTGTTTTAAACCATTAAAATATTTTCCAGTGTCCAAAGAGCAGCCTGTTAGCTCTCTATATATTAATCATGACTGCAGCCTGTTAGTGTGATCGGCTTTTTCCACTACTTAACTGCGGATAGTATCCTTCCTATTGTGCTACTGCCTGATAGTACTCAAAAAAGAAAGCTGTAAAACTCAACTTGTCAAGAAATATTAGTGGAGGAGGCTGCGCATATCCTTTTTACAATGCTTAAACCCTAAAGCTGTAATAATAAAAACTTGGCTTTTATCCCTCAGATAATCAAAAGAAGAAGTGGGAGGAAATGAAAGTAAAATTCAAGAGGATTATAAAATTAGAGCAGAGCTAAGGAAAAATATCTAAAGTACCAGGCAAATCTAGATAAATAAAAAATAATACATTCATGACCCTGGTATTTGACTTGAACAGCAGCTCAGTTACGCAATTGGTGACTCCATGGTCCACAGCACTCTGTGCTGCTAGCCTAAAGGCGGTTTGAATTCAGCACTGGCTTCAAGGGAGGAAGATGAACAGTCTCCTCCTGTCTTCATTTACTGCCTCAGAAAACAAAGGAAAAATCTTTTCTTTTCGGAACCTACTTGATGTCCGTGGGATTTTGGGTAGATGGATATAACAATCCAATCACTGGAAAAAGTGAGGAGGACAGTCTTTCTTTTTTCAGCTTTGTTTTTACTTTTTTTAAAAATTGAGATTTCCTCAGTCTTACCCCCACCCCAATGCCAGCCTCATTCTACAACAGTGGCACCATATTGGGGGGGGGGATTGTGTACCAATGAGGGAGTTTTTCTTTTGCTTTTCAAGGAGAGGAGCAAATGGGGGGGGAGGGGGGAGGGGTTTGTGCGGGGAG
>NW_006399779.1:3317181-3320824 GCF_000299155.1 Elephantulus edwardii | reverse complement strand
GCAACAATGAATGAATGGAATCCCAAAATCTCTGTAGATGTTCATTGAAATGAAAAATAAACAACCTAAATTTAAAAAAAAGAAAATAATTCATTTACACTATAGAAATCTTTTAAAATTAAGAAATGGGAAATAAGAAGTCTCTTTTTAAAAAAAGAAGCAATGCTAACAATTTTGTTGTGATTCTTGCTTATTTTCTTCTGCATGTATAAACACACAGACAGTAAAAAAAAAATTGAGATTTTACTGAAAGTTTATAGAGAACTTGGATTTCCATTTATTCATTGTTGCACATTGTCTTCCCTGCTCCCCTCTCCCCCCAGTTCACTTTTTTTCTTTGGAAAAAAAATTATTTCATTGTTATACAGGCCCCCATCCCCCTGACCACTTTATTATGTACCTTATTCTGGACTCTTGTTATGCCAATAATACCTAATCATATATTCCCTTTATATAGTTATTTTTCTCGTCTGTTTCAATGTTGTGTACATTCTTAAACTCCTCTTTTCTTAGTTTCCCCCTAACTCCCATGTCAGCCCAGTTTTATAACAGTGGCACTATGCAGTATTTGTCTTTTTGTGACTGAGATATTTCACTCAGTATACTGTCCTCCGTGTTCACCCGTTTTGTATAATATTTCATGAGAACAGTCTTTCTGTGTCTTCTCATCTGTATTCAACCTGTTAGCAAGATATTCTGGGGAAGAAGGACTTCTCATAGTGTAGGCTGCAAATGCTGTGCCCAAAGCTAGTCGTTTCTCAGAACTATAAAACTCAGGAAAGACAAGAACCTAGGTCTTGCTATGTTTGAAGAAGAAAAGGACAATGTCGTACCATATAGATAACCAAAGGAGAATAGCCTGATTCAAATGGATTCTTTAGTAGCATTTCCATACCTAGGAAACTGTTGTAAGATTAGCATTTAGAACCACAAGCATTTTAGTTACCAAACCTATGTTTAAGAATTTTAGGTGAAGAAGAGATAGAAAAGAATTTTTTTTTTAAAAAAGCAAATCTGTTTTGCTGGGTAACTCAGATTTCCCAGAAGCAGCACTGAAAAATTTTAAAATTAAATTAGTTATTCCCAAGGGCAGTAATTGACTACATAAAAGAAAATTTAGGGAAACCTGCATTACAGTGTGTTTTTAGTTCTCAAAGTTCTTGTAAACCATCACATTTTCCCCAGCTAACTTTGACTCACATAATCTCTTGCAATGAATCTTCAAAACACACAAAGAGTGCATCATCAACACACCACACCTCTCAACAATACCTCAGCGGGACAATATACTGCTTGGGTTCTACGATCATGTATTTACTCAGGGTTTTTGAAATAATTTTCTACCTATTTTATTTTCTTTTTGCTGCTTGGCTCCACCACAAAATATTTTCTCCACTCCATCCTTTTGTCGCCACTGCTCTGAACATTTGTGTGTGTGTGTGTGACTGCAGATCCTCTTAGGATGCATATTGTGTTGTTGTCGTTCTATGCCATCAAGTGGGAATACTCCATTGGGTTTTCAGAGTCTGTATATTACACAGGAGGAGACTGCCCATTTTCTCTGGTACAGCAGCTGGCGGATTTGAACCACTTGCCTTTGGGTTGGCAAGTCAGCCCCTTAACAAGGTCATCAGAGCTCTCTTGAGATGCTTTAAGACTCCTCCAAGCACATGTGCACATATGCACACACACACACACACACACACACACACACACACAAACACAGCACACACACTGGATGCATACTCAATGCTGTATACATTGTGTCGTGGGGGCTCATGGATCCTAAATTCCCATCTATAGACGACAAATAAAGAACTCCTATTTTATTAATTTTGTATTGTTCTGGCCTTGTACAAATTTGCAAAGAAAGTCAAGTCTAGTTCTGGATTAACTCGTACCTTCTTTGCTGTGAACACTTGCTGTGTGACTACAGTGTGTCGGAGTCAGTACTAGGAGATAAAGAATACACTTGTACTTTTCCCCCAAATTCTTTAGCATATCCAGACACATTTTCCTATTTTTACCTTTTTTTTTTTACTTTAAATTTTAACTTTTGTACAAATTGGAACATTTTAACTAAAGTACAAGGGTTTGAATTTGCTTCGAAGTAGCTCTTTACTTGAGTTTTAAAATATTTTTAAAACCATGGCAGATTTACCTGGAAAAAACAATTCTTTTTGGAGTTTGTCTCGGGCCTGTTGAGAAAAACATCTTTTCTTCAGCCAATCAGCTTCAAATTCGCTGCAGTGCTCATCTGGCCATGTGATATACACCTTATAATACAGAAAGTGGATATCACCTATATATACATTGCACTTTGAACTACCAAGCTCTACTGACATATATTGTTTGAGATAATCAGAAAATCCAATTATTGCCCTCTCCTTCTGAAAATGACATATTCAAAGGCATATAGCAAGCTTTGAAAAACAAGGAAACCACAAAGCAAAGGGATATGCTTGAAGTCAAGTCCTCAAGCACCAAACAAAAGTAGAACCTGGTTGGATCTGAACGCACTAAGATATGGTTCAAAGCTGTTGTTTCCATACTTTCTCTGATGACTTGTGATGACCTTGCTAAGGTTATCAGCAATATTAACACTAATAGCAATAACAAAACACCCTCTAGAGGTGTAAACAGGCGCTATCTAAGGTCTTTATAAAAATAAATCCTCAGTCTTTAAAGTATTAGTGGAGATAATACTGCCATTCACGTTTTTTCAAATAAATAAAAAAAGTAAATTTTTTTAAATTGGTTTGCTTACAAAGTTTGTATACATTGTATTTCACACTATCCTTCATTCACATTGTGTTTCATACTATCATTCCCATTCATTATATTTTATAAAATTAGTCAACATTGAATTGTGCCCACCATTGCCATGTCTTTCCAGATTTCCACTGAATCTTTCCCAACCACGTATTTTAGTTGAGTCAGAAATTATTTTTAAGATCACCCAGCTGAGAAGCAGTAAAATGTGAAGTTCTTGAATATCAATGACTGCAAGAACATGAGGGGAGAGGGTGACTTTGATGGCCATTTTCTCTCTTCTAATAAGAACCCTCCAAATATATACTAAAGCAATGTAGCATTAAGGAGCCCTGATGGTGTGGCAGTTAAAATTTTCAACTGCTGATAGAAAAGTCAATAGTTTGAACCCACCAACTGCTTCAGGGGAGAAAGACGAGGTACTTAGTTTCTGTGAAGATTTCCACGGGCAGTTCTACTTGGCCCATACGGTTGTTGTGAGTTGAAATTAGCCTGATGACAGTGTGCTTTTGATGGTAATATATTGTGAGCATCTGGTTTATAGTTCTAGAAAAGAATTCCAAAAGAACTTGGCTCATCTATCCACTAATTTGGCTAAGAATACTAGTCAATACCAGATTTCAAATGCTTCCTGTATGCCAGGCACAATGCTAACCATTGTACCCACTTCGTCTCATGAACTCTCTGTGAGCTAGCTCTGGGGGCATCCTTATTCGACAGGTGCATAAGCCGAGAGCTGTAAGTATAGCTTTTATTGTAGAACTAATTTTTATTTTGTTCTTAAGGCTGACATTTAGTTAACAGTAAGTAATAGTGTTAATTTTATTTAAAAGCAGAAATATTAGTAGTTAAAAACAGTGAACAATAATAG
>NW_006399779.1:3233593-3317081 GCF_000299155.1 Elephantulus edwardii | reverse complement strand
AATTTTATGTAAATGAGATTAGTTATTTAAATTATTGGACATAAGTTTATTTAATTTAGGGAGAAAAAAATAGAAAAAGAAACTGCTTTTAGCTGTCATTACCTTTTTTCTATCGAAAATCAAATCTTTAATTCCAATGTTCGGATCCAGACCTTCGATGAGAAGTTTCCGGGCCTTCGCAGAATCCAGGTAGCAGTCGGAGCACTGGCAGTTGTCTCTCAGCCATACTGCAGGGTAGAGTGACTCTGCCTCATCGTGCCAGAGGGTCTGCATTAAGCGGCCCCCATCCTGTGCCTCTGCCCTCTGGATGGCACAATGCATGCTTGCGGTCTTTGGGGCTCACGTCCGTCAGCTACCTGCGAAGGAGCATGTAAAGGCAACTTGAACAGATCGGGTCTGAACTTGGCCTGCATGAATGCGAACTGTTCAAGCACATTCTGGCCTTTGCTATCTGCTTCTCTGCCAGAGGCCATCGATTGACTTTTCAAAACGGGGACCTTTGTTCTAGTGAGAATGTTTCACATGTTGTAAGTAGAAGCACAGGGACTGAAAGTAAACAAGTTGAATATACTGAGTCAGGATCTAGAAGAAATGACCGAAATTTTAGATTATAAGTGTAGAACCAACTTATAAAAACTTATAAAAGCTCTGTAATTTTTTTAAGGAAAAGATGTCTCACAGATTAAAAACATAACAATCATACCTGTGCTATTCTTACTAGTACTCAAATTCATGTGGGCTTTGGGAGGGGAAGTTTATTTTGATCTTAACTTAGTAACTTGTTCTAATGAGGAAAATATTAATGCAACTTCTCTTGTTTATGCGGTACTATGATAGGTCTTGAAATAAGAACAGTGAAATTCCACCTTAGATATTTTGGGCACCTTGTTAAGAGGAGCTGGTCCTCAGAAAAGCACATCATGCTTATAAAGGTGGAATGTCAGTGAAGAAGGAGAAGACCCTCAATGAGATGAATTGACACAGTGACTGTAATAGTGGCCTTGAATATGTCAGAGACAGTCAGATTGACACAGCATAGAATAAATAGTGTTTACATGCACTGTCTGTAGGGTTGCTAAAAGTCCTGGTTGATTTGATGGCACCTAACAACAACAACATGATTCAAAACATAGTTCTATTTCTGTTCTATCATTTATCATCTTACTTATACAATGCATTTCCTCAATCAAATATTGACATCATCATCATATTGCCATTTGATTAGAACTGACTCATAGCTTACCCTCAGAGGTTGTAAATCTCATGGGACGATTGCCCATCTTTCTCTTGTAGAGTCGGTGGCAGATTCAAAACATTCACCTTGGGGTCAGCAGCACAACCCCTTACCAAGTAGGCCACAGGAGCTCTCTCAATGAAATATCAGTTTCTGTTTTAAAGAGTTTCCTTGTCTGACGTGTGTTCTGAGAGTTTCTACTTTAATATGCATCAATATAGTTTTTCTTGATATTTTCATTAGCTTATATTATGCGTTTCTTGAAAAGTTTTACATAGGAAATACAATTTCATTTTACTAAGCCCACAAATTTGAAGACATGTGGTATTTGTAGAGAAGGAAATCAAGGGGAAAAGCAATGTGGTTGGTGCTGGGTGGGCTGAGCACTTCAGTGCTGATTCCAAGTCCATTAACTGTCTGTTTAATCTTGGAGTATAATGTGAATTTTCTACCTTGAGTTTTCTTCAAGTATGTTTTACTTGACTCTAAACTCATCTGGGAGAAGTATAACTTAACTGGGATATGTATAAGTCTAACAACATAATAGGTGGCATGTGACAAGTTCATTGCTTTAAGATAAAAGACATACACACACATACACACACAGAAGCACACACGCATAAATTCAATGAGAAGGTATAAAATGTTTGCTATCTACCATTTCAGTAGATACCAAGAGATCTAATGACAAGCAAGATTCAAGTGTTTCCTGTATAGAACTTGTAAGAAGCCTTCATACAACATTAAACACTGGTTATCAATGAAAATCACTTTCAGAAGATTGTTCTGCATATCTTTCTGGAATGTGAATGTGGGACTGGGAGTGAAACAGTCACTTTGCAACAAGAAGACAGTAAGTTGAATGACAAAGTTGGAAAGAAGTTGGCATCCTTTCTGGTTCTGGTTGGTCACATTACCAGCACCAGGAAGCCCATTTTCAGATTTCTTTTGATTTGAAAAAGTAAAATCCCAACCTATTTAAAACTCTATTTGATAGAGCCCTCGTGGCCTATTGGCAAGAAGCTGCATGCGCTGCAATATTGAAGGTACGTGGTTTGAATCCACCAGCTCCTCCATGGAAAAAGGATGGGAAATCTCCTCCTGTGTGATCAACTGCCTCTGAAAATCCACCAGAGGGTCAGCTATGGGTCGGTTCTGACTTGATGGTACACAACAATACAGATAGGCTGAGACAAAGGACTTGTTTGTAACCGTTCAGTACATGGAGAAGAGACAGGATGAGCCAAAGAACCAATATGTATAAATAGAATGCGAGCAATAGAAAAATATTTGGTGGGTTGGAACAAAAGACTGCAAGGGTAAAAGAGTAGTTGAAATAAATGAAAAGACATGTTGAGGCCAGATAACAGAGCACCATGCACCACAAGATAAGGAATCTGAGTTTCATTCTGTAATAAATGGGAACTCTATTAATTTTTTTTAAGCAGAAGATTGACAACATTAGATGGAATTATTTTATTAGAAAGTGATTATGAGAAAATATCTATATATAGATATATGTATGTATGTACATATATATGTCTTGAATAGAATTACAGAAGGACTATAATCAGGAAAACCAACTTGGAACTCTTTTTTTCTTTAAGAATTCAAGATGAACAGAATGAGAACCATAACATTGAAAGTGTCAAAGGAAATCGAAGGGAAGTGGCCCTTCATAATAGATTGACATTTCTTCCTTTGGTTATAAGTTTTAAAGTTTGTTAAAGAGGATGAGAGCTTTTGTCTGTTAGTTTGTTTTTTTCTTTTTAAAAACCAACATTATTTTAAATAACATTTTATACTGGTTTGCTTACAAAGTTCATATACATAATTTTTCACGCCATGTCTTTTCCATTTCCCTCCCTCCACTCATCAAATTGTGTGACTCTATGATTACCACCACGCCTCCACCCTCATCCCTCCTCTCCCCCACCCTTCGGATCCTCATATACACTCTATAATAATGGTCTTATACAGTATTGGTCCTTATGGGACTGAATTAGTTCACTCAGCATAATGCTCTCCAGTTCCTCCCAAGTAAGGCTGTAATTTACAAATGCATTGTTCCTGCATGCTGCATAGTATTCTGTCTATCATGTGAATGTACAATTTCTCAATCCTTTAAATTGTGGTTGGACATTTGGACTGTTTCCATGTTCTTGCAGTGGTGAATAATGCTGCTGTGAAGATTGGTGTACCAGTCTCTGTTTGTGTCTCAGTTCTCATTTTCTGAGGGTATATTCCAAGCAGTGGAATAGCTGGGTCATATGGAATTTCCATGTTTAGCTTTCTGAGGAAACAGCAGGCAGCCTTCCAGAGTGTTTGTACCATTTTAAAATCTCACCAACAATGTATAGGAGTTCCTATCTCACCATGTTCTCTCCAACATCTATTACTTGCTGTCCTGTTAAACTTTACCACTGCTACTGGAATGAGATGGTATCTCATTGTGGTTTTGATTTTCACCTCTCTTCTTGCCAGTGATTTTGAGCAATTCTTCATATGTCTGTTGGCCATCTGAGTATCTTCCTATAAAAGTTTTTCCAAGTCTTTTGCCCATTTTTTAACTGAAAACAGCACAATTTTTAATTACTTTGCTTAAAGATAGAAACTATTATAGTCTATTAAAGATGATCATGAAATGCAATGCAATGCATTTGCTTACGGACTCCAATATTGAGATATGGATATGCTTACTGATTATGCAGTTATGATGAGATTTCTTATTAGTACATTACACTTCCACAATGAATGGTAAGCAGAGAACATTCTGATTCCAAATATAAGCAGATGATAAAGAGATCAAAAGCAAAAAGGCAGCAGATAGATATTTTTAATGTGTATCTTATTTGGGTTGTCAGGTGTACTTAGTTTGACGTATTTGTAAAGGTGATGATAATTCACTAAAATCACTTGTCAAGAATAAAAGGCAAAAGTCATCTGAAAATACCCACGCAGATGGTATGAAACTTGTCTTTTTATGTTGAGAACAAATATATCTATCTCTTAAATACATTATACATTATATTATAAATAATATTGGTCCTAACTTTGTTTCTCTATATTATATGGGATGTTATTTATCCCACAATAGCATTTCACATTTTGTAGCCAGGAAATCAAGAGATGAATTGCATTGGGAAAGTCAGCTGTCAGGGACCTTTCCAGAGTACTGAAGAGCAATGATGTCAGGTCAGAGACTAAGGTGCACCTGATCAGGGCCATGGTCTTTGCAATTGTGTGCTATGCGTCACAGAGCTGGACAATGACTAGGGATGATAGAAAGAGACTTGATGCCTTTGAGCCATGGTGCTGGAGAAGGGTGTTGGATATACCATGGACTGCTAGGAGAACAAACAGGTTTATCCTAGAGAGGGTGAAACTGAGCTGCCCTAGGAAGCAAGGATTCTGAAGCTTCGTCTAACATACTTTGGGCATGTTGCAAGGAGGGACCAGTCCTTGGAGACGGACATCATGTTTGGGAGGGTGGACGGACAATGCAGGAGAGGAAGACCCTTGATGAGATGAATCAATTCAGTGACTGGGGTAATGAGAGTAGGCATGTCAGAGGCAGTGAGGTTGGCACAGGTTAAAGCAGGGTTCAGGGCTCTTATACATAGGGTCACTATGAGTCGTAAGAGACTCGGCACATAACTACAACAACAACAACAACAACAACAACAACAACAACATACTGTGAACATGGATACCTTTTATTGCTTCCCTTCTATAAGGTAAAACTACCTGCCACTTATTATCCTAAGAAGCAACCATTCTTTTTCGATACTTTGCAAAACTTTTGCAATAGCTATTCTCCAGCTTATCAATACCTTTTGAAAACAATGAGCCTCAAACTGTACAAGTACCGACTGATGAATATTTACAGTATAAAAGACAGAAAAATGGATATAGTATATGAAAGAAGAGCAGAGAAATTAAAGAGTTATAACAAATTATTATTTTATCATAAGGTTTTAGAAATTAATGGTAATTACATGATCAGATTGTAAGAAAGATCACTCAGTTTTATTCTTTTATAATAGTATTAGTTATAGATACTGCTAAGTAAAATGAGAACTAAGTGGCCAGCTCCCAAGACCCTCTTCAATCCTCATTGTTGTTGAGTCCTACTCATAGCTGGTGCACCATTGGGTTTTCAAGGCTATAAACCTCACAGGGCAAGGGAGGAGATTGCTTATCTGTCTTCCTTGGAGCTGATTACAGATTGATGCTTCAGAGAGGTGCTGCCTTTGGGTTATCTGTAGGACTCTCCATATACTAAACCACTCTTTGACTAAGATGCCAGAAAACAAAGAAAATAATAATAGATATATAATAATATATCTATTAATATATATAATAATAGATAATAGATGATAATCCTGGAACTCTGAATAAAAAAAGAAAAAAGTTGTTCAAGTACTAACTGAAGGAGAAAATGGAATGACAGATTCTAATAAGGAAACAGGCAAAGCAGTGGACTGTATTGGTGGGGCATAGCCACTTGAAATGTTTGAGGATGACCTTTTGGCCAATATAAAAACCCAAGAGTCTAGTGGTATCCCTATCAACACTTGACTGATGACAAGAAGGGTACAATCTCCCTCTTACTCCCCAGGCTTTCCTGGAGATAAGTGGGAGTGACTCTCCAAGTGGCTGGCACTGTTCCCCAGTCCAATTTCAGCTCCACCTGAGGCATTGCACACAGTTCCATGTTCGTAGAGTCATTCTCTACCTCTGAGTGCTTGTGGATTGATCTGTGCCTACTCAGTAGTCACCCTTGAGTTGGTGGAAGCATCAACTCTGGCTGAGGTCCTTATAGATTTTGTGTTGGGCATGGACACATGCCGTGCCCACATTTGGAGCAGCTCATCTTCCACGGAATGTGCCATCTTTAAGCATCTCAGGTACATAGTGGCTGTCTTCACATCAGCAGAATGTGTCACCTCTGATGAGGTAACCTGCTTTTACCTCAGGTAAGCAAAAGCATGATCCTTGGATAGGCAGACTACCCAAGGCACTTCTGAACTCAGTAGATATTCTGTCTCACACAATTCAATCAGATATTTCAAAACAAAATAACACAGATAATTACACTACAATATCTTGGAATCAACAGACAACTCTAAAGCTCTCATGAAACTAGCATAAATTGGTATAAAAAAGTGACCAAAATACAAATGGAATCAGAAGAGTTCCC
Source organism: Elephantulus edwardii (assembly GCF_000299155.1). NCBI lineage: Eukaryota > Metazoa > Chordata > Mammalia > Macroscelidea > Macroscelididae > Elephantulus > Elephantulus edwardii. The sequence goes on along the minus strand of NW_006399779.1, from coordinate 3,310,644 downwards.
AGAGGAAGACATATCGTTAGAAATGTCTAAGAAGGTATTTAAAAGAATCATAGTTTAATATCTTCAATGAATTAAGATAAAGAGAAACACAGAAGAATTTTTAAAAATACAAGAACAAACAGATAAAATAAATAATTCATAGAGAAATAATTCAGAATATTAAGATTAAAATGAAAACATAGATAATACATTGGAAAGAGAAAAAATCAGATTTGTAGCAATGGGACACAGAATTAGTGAGATAGAGGAAAAATTGTTACTTTTAAGAGCAAACAAAGTTAATAATTTTTTTCAGTACAAACCATACAGGCAAGAAGGCAATGAAATGGCACATATAAAACCCTGACAGAAAAAAGAAAAATGTCAAATAAGAAATAGTAACTTAAATAGTAGCCTCTAAGAAAATCAATAAGGCTTCTCATCAAAATAAAAAAAAGGAGGAAAACTGTAAAGATTTAGTAAACACAAACCAAACAGCAAATAAAGTAAATAATAAGTCATAAATGAGATTAAATCTGCACAGAAAAACAGATGGAACAAAGAAATCAACAATACCACAAAAATAGTTCAGAAAGAATTCATTAAATCTTCAAGAACATAAGTGAATATAGAGGAAATTATGATGAGTGAAATAATTCAGTCACAAAAGAAGAATATTTTGTATAAGACCATTATTGTAAAAAGCTAAAGGAAAGTTTATATACAGGATCATTTTTGGATGGTTACCAGGGATGAGAAAGAGAGGAAGATTGGAATTTAAATTAGTAAAAAAAGAATAGACACAGGAAAAAGACAATATATAGAAAGAGGATGATCAGCTCAATATCATTAAAGAAATGGAAGACAGAAAGATGTAGATAAGGATTAATAGGAATCTGAAGTACAAGCAAGTGAGAAAAGTGAAATGACAGCGGGTTTTGAAAATTATGTTACAGAATAAAATATGAATAAATTAATGAAAAATTAGTTTTTCAAACTGCAAACTTTCACTCAAATAACAATAGAAAAGAAACAAAGAACTCCACATTGGGGGGTGTGTGTGTGTGTGTGTGTGCGTGCGCGCGCGCTAAGTATACTAGGTTTAGTTCTATTGGCAATAAGTTACAGTTAATATAAATGACCAATATTAAATTAAGTGCTTCACAGCTAAGTAAAAGACAAATCATTAGAACTCAGTAACCACTCAATGAGAGAAATACCCAGAAATGTACTCCTTAAGTATGATACACATGCTAGGAAACCCTATGGTGCAGTCCTGCGTTGTCCTCTAGAGACCATAAGCTGAAATAGTCTAACTAGCACTCAAAAAGTGATAGTAGTAATTATTTGCATTTCTTGACAATTCTTCAAAGCAATCACTGTTTTCATGTACGTCATATACAATAGCTCATTAAATTATCCATTCCTACCTAATAGAAAACTATTCCAATCACAAAAAAAGCAGCAAAAGGATAAGGTTTGTGATTATCAGTATAAAGGTGATTGTAGAATTAATTTTAAATTACTGAAGAGGGTAATATAATTAAGAAAAAGGGTCTTTGTTTTAATAATCAAATTTCAATAAATTTAATCCTAAAATCAGGTCATTTTTAATGATGATTTCCTTAATGAGGCTGAAAAATTTTGGTTGAAACCAATTTTACACAACTTGAAATTTGATACATTAAATATATTCATTGTAAAGCATATTTTTAATCACATTTAACAAGACTTCAGTACTTAAAGACAGCATGATGTTCATGTCACACCTACTGTTTATGTGATCACACCCATAGACACCTGCACCAACAAACAAAAAGTAGTCTATTGTGCTATTTTGAGCATTCTCCCTGTCCCTCTCTGTTTCTCTTTCTCTCTTCTTTGAACAGGTTTTATCTAACAGGAGAGAAAAGAAATATATTTTTAGACTTTACAGGAAACTGAGATTTTTCCTCTTAACTATCAGCCCAAAATGAAATCCTAAGAAAGTTTTCTAAGAGGAGTGAAGAGATCAGAATTTTGGCTGCTGAAAGACTGCATGAGACACAGGTGAGTGTGTGGAAAAACTGGAATGACTTGGGTGTTGGTGAAGTTATTTGGGTATCTATATAAAAGCTCGCCAACATATACCTATTCTTCACAATCTCTTTCTTAAACATATGACACATGTGCATAGTAATCCAAACAAAACATGGCAAAAGAAAGAATAAATCCCCACTTTTACCTTTCTTGTACTGTTTATAGTTTCATTGAAGTAAACGTAATGAACATCTAGAAAACAAATTAAAAAAAAATAAACCCAAAGCAACAATTGTTTTTGAACCAGGAATGATTTTGAAAGATGAAAATATAGGGTTCAGGGAAATAGTTGTTGTTAGGTACCATTGAGACAAGCATGACCCATAGTGACCGTAAGAACAGCAGATCTTAACCCACTCTGTTCTGTGCCATCCTCACACTTTTTGATACACTTGAGCCCATTGTACCAGTCACTGTGTCAATCCATCTGGTTGAGAGTCTTCTTTTTTGTCATCCCTCTACCTTTCCAAGCATGATCTCCCTCTCCAAGGAATAGCCTCTCCTAGGAACATGCCTGAAGTATGTGAGATAAAGTTTTATCTTCTTTGCCTCCAAGGAGCATTCTGGTTGCACTTTCTCCAAGACATATTTGCTTGTTCTTTTGGTAGTACATGTGATATTTAGTACTCTTCTCCAACATTACAATTCAAAGGTATCAATTCTTCTGTCATCCTTATTTATCAGCCAGCTCTCAGATAGATAGCAAGTCATTGAAAGGACCATGGTCTGAATCAAACACATCTTAGTCCTCAAACTGACATCATTGTTATTGTTAGGTGCTATCAGCTCATTCCCAGCATCATGTTCCCCTCCAAAGAATAGTCCCTCCTAGCAGCATGCCCAAAGTATGTGAGATCAAGTCTCCTCATTCTTGTCTCCAAATAGCACTCCAACTGCACCCTCTCCAAGACATATGTTTGTTCTCTTGGCAGTCCATGGGTTGTTCAGCTCTCTTCTCTAAAACCACAGGTCAAAGCATCCATTCTTCTGTCATCTTTATTCATTGTCCAGCTCGCAGATGCATAGCAAGTGATTGGAAAGATCATGGCCTGAATCAGATGTGCCTAAGTCCTGAAAATGACATCACTACTCCTCAACAATTTGAAGAGGTCCCTAACTGCAGATTTTCTTGGTGTAATGTGTCTCCTTATTTCTTGACAGCTGGTACCAAGGATGTTAATTGTGGATCCAAGCAAGATGAAGCTATTGACATTTTAAATCTCCTCTCCGTTCATCATGATGCTATCTATTGGTCCACTGTCAAGAAACTTTGTTTTCTTGACATTGAGACTCAATCCATACCGAAGGATACATTCCTTGATCTTCTGTAACAAAATGCTTCAAGTCCTTCCCACTTTCAGCAAGCAAGGTATATCATCCGCATAACACAGATTATTAATGAATCTCACTCACCAGTAGATTTTCCCACTTCAGTGTCTCCTGATATTTTGGCTGATAATACCAAGATTGTTGACAGTGGACTTAAGGAATATAAAGTCATTGACTTCATCAATCTTTTCTACATCTATCATGATACTGCCTATAGGTCTAGAATTTTTGTTTTCTTGACATTGAGATGTAATTCATATTGAAGACTGTATTCTTTGATCATCTGCAGCAAGTCGAAGATACCCTAAATAAGAGGTCCCAGCCAACAAAGGGTTATTGATTTTAAAAAAAGTTTGACTTCTTGGTCACAGCTGGTTTAAATAGAAGGCCCCCGACAGTAAAGAGGTACTGATCCAAAAAAGCCTTCAGGGAAATTAGAGTAATGAAAATGGAATAACCAGAATGCAGATAATGAAGACATTCATACTCTATGAACAATATGTCCCATGTCACAGAACAATTTGTGTAGAAACTGATGAGTGGAAATCTAAACTACTGATTAAACTTTAGTGAACAGAAAAAACACTGAAAAAAGCCCCCAAACAATAGCAACAATATAAATAAACAAAGATAACTAGAATTTGCAAACAAATACTATATTATGTATCCAGGAATATCTGTTTTTCTTTTACCTATAGGAATGCACCAGTTTATAAAACATCTAAATGACTGTAGTGCTTAAACTGGCTTATTTATTCCAAGTCAAGGGATAAAAGAAAAATAGATACTCTTGGGTATATAATCCACTGTCTCAGAGTCTATTCTAATTTGTAGTGACATTATAGGTCAGAGTAGAACTATCCTACAGGGTTTTCAATATTAAATCTTTGTGGGCACATGTCACATTCTACGGAGCAGTGGATGAAGCTTTTGGGAAGCAGTTTATTGCTTCAATCAGAACTTTATCAGACCTCCTCAATATACATTAAGATCTAATGATGCTGAAATGTTTTTTGTACATACACACGTGCAAATCTTGATTGCAAAGTTAGTAGACAGTTGCTGTTAATTCACAGACTATTCTTCTTAGGTGATTGGATTCTACTACCAGCCCCAACAGAAAAAGATGGGCAGTTTCCTCCCATTTCCTCCCTTGGAAACCTACTCAAAGAACACTATTATGAGTCAGAACTAACAAATATCATGGCAGTAAGTTTAGTATATATGTGATTTTTTTTCAAAATTAAAGAATGTTGGTTAATAATTTTACTTATTGTGCTTAATTAGCATTTTCTTTCCATTTACTCACAAGTATAACTCAATTTATGAAGGAAATAAATTGCATTTAGTGAAGGGCATTTTTTATGTTCTGAAAGATAGCTTTGACTTTTGGAGGATACTTAAATGATTGACTAGATTTCTTTTTATTTTAAACACTCATTTGATGGGCTTTTATTCTTTTTTCCAAACTTACTATCATATCTTTCATTTTGGAGTAGTGGAAATCCATTTGGGACTTCAGTGTGCAGGACTACAGAATTGCTTTGTTTTAGAAATCTTCCTGCTTTAGTTATTGGAATGGCTTTTGTCGATTTTTTCCTTTGGTAAGAAGCTGCATTGAAATCCTGGAGGTACGAGGTTCGAGTCCATCATCTTCTCCACGGGAGAAAGATGGGAAATCTCCCCCCTTGCAATTTATCGTCTCTGAAAACCCATGGAGGGTCAGCAATGGGTGAGTTGGTTCAGACTTGACTGTACACAACAACACAACATTTAAGGAAGCAATATTTTGTTATTTGATCTCTCCAGGATGATGTGAAAAATCAGGGAGCGTTGGTGGCCTTGTGGTAAGAAGTTGAGCTGCAATGCCAACGGTATGTGGTTAGAATCCACAAGCTGCTCTATTATAGCGGGATGGGCAATCTCCTGTATGATTTATGATCTGTGAAGGGTCAGCTGTGGGGCAAATGTTGGGAGCTGTCTCCCGTCGTGGGACAATGATGAAGCACTGTGCTTCCATACATCCGTGCAATCTTGAAACACTCTGTGCTGTAGAGTCACTCTGCATTTCCCCACTGGAATCTACTGGCCAAGTCCACTGTACTCCTCCTCCATGCCATTTGATTTCTCCAGGACTATGTGAAAAATCAATGAGCTGTGGTGGTCTAGTGGCAAGAAGCTGTGTTACAATCCTGAAGGCATGAGGCTTGAATCTACAAGCTGCTTTGTGGGAGAAGGATGCCCCCCCCACCCCCGCCAGCCAACTGCATCTAAAAACCCACCAGAGGGTCAGCTATGAGTCAGTTCTGAATTGACAGTACACAACAACAACATGGGAAAAATCAAAGAGTAGATCTGAAAGTTGGTGAATGTATTGATTTTTGGAAATGAAAGGAACTTCCAACTGAACTCAACCTGCCATATTTCTAAGTTCAGTGTCCTCATAGAGAAAATGGGATCTCAGAGGTGTTGGATATGACTTATTTAGTATTTACAGCTGGTTAATAGAAGTCATCCCACATACAGATTTGCTAGTCTGGTATGCTATGCTATATAAATCTCACTTCTGTGGTTACTAAGAATATATGTAAAGAATTTCAATATAAATTCACAGCATAAACAAAAGAAATATTCATGTAAATGAGTGTAAAAGGAAATTTAACAACTTTGGTTCAAGATTAATGGAAAATTAAATGTGGTCTATGTACACATAAAGTGAGATTTTTAAGTCTTAATAAAAAGGGTACAAACATTCCTCAAATTACAGCTAAATTGAATCATGAACTTTGAATACTACTCACAGGCAATAAATGTAGAAACTTCACATTTATTTTAAAATAAACCAAACTTACTATAGCCAAGTTGATTCCTACCCATAGCCACCCTTAAACAGAATAGCATTGTCACATTCAGGGGTTCTGAGGCTGTAAATCTTTATATATTTTTTTTAAATTTTATTTTATTAATTTTAATGAACATTTACAGAGATTTGGGATTTCCGTTCATTCATTGCTGCACTTTCCCCCTCTACCCTCCTGTACCCCCCTGCCCCAGTTTGCTCCTCTCTCTGAAAAGAAAAAGATATACGTCTTCATTGGTATACAATCCGCCTGCCCCCCACACCCCTACTCGCCCCAAATGCACTCCATTATGCAACCTTAATTCTGGACTCCTGTGATAACCATAATACCCTATCACATATCGCTTTTAAACTGTTCTCTCCCTCATCTGTTTCAATGCACTATACATAATCTAGTCAGTTTTCCTCAGTTTTACCCCAACCCTGATGTCAGTCCCATTCTACAACAGTGGCACTAGGCAGTATTTGTCTTTTTGTGACTGAGATATTTTACTCGAGGCTGTAAATCTTAAGGGTGCTGACTGTCTCCTCTTTCTCCACGGAATAGCTACTGGGTTCAAATCATGGTCCTTTTTGGTTAGAAGTGCAATGCTTACCCATTGCACGAGCAAGGCTCTTACAGTTATTGTGTGTGCTTTTAAAATGGATTAATATTATTAACATTATCATAAATGTTCACATACTGTAACATTCATTCACCCCAGCATGTTGTTGTTGCTGTTATGTGCTGTAGAGAGGCTTGCGACTCATAGCAACCCTATGTACAACAGCCCTAAACTCCGCTCTGTCCTGTGCCAATCACACTGTCTCTGACACTCCCATCCCAATTATCCCAGTCACTGAATCAATCCACCTCATAGAGGGCCTTCCTCTCCTGTGCTGTCCCTCCACCCTCCCAAGAATGATGTCCCTCTCTAAGGACCGGTCTCTCCTCACAACATGTCCAAAGTATGTTAGGCAGAGCCTCAGAATCCTTCCCTCCAAGGAGCCACCCGGTTTAACCCTTTCCAGGACAAATCTGTTTGTTTTCCTAGCAGTCCATGGTATTCTCAATACTCTTCTCCAGCACCACAGCTCAAAGGCATCAATTCTCCTTCTATCCTCCTTGGTCATTGTCCAACTCTCTGATGCATAACAAGTGATTGCGAAGACCATGGCCTGTATCAGACGCACCTTAGTCTCCAGAGAGACACCATTGCTCTTCAGTACTTTGGAGAGGTCCCTAACAGCAGACTTTCCCATGGCAATGCACCTTTTAATTTCCTGGCTGTTGGTGCCAAGACTGTTGACTGTGGAGCCAAGCAAACTAAAGCTGTGTACAATCTCAATCTCTTCACCATCCATCCTGATGCTGCTAATTGGTCCAGTGGTGAGAATCTTTGTCTTCTTGACATTGAGCCTCAATCCATATTGCAGGCTGCAGTCCTTGACGCTCTGCAGCAGGTGCTTCAGGTCCTCTTCAGTTTCAGCAAGCAGGGTTGTGTCAGCCGCATAACGCAGATTGTTGATAAATCGTCCACCAATCTTGACCCCACATTTCTCCTCATAGAGCCCCGCCTCCCGGATAATCTGTTCTGCATATAGGTTGAAAAGGTATGGAGATAGGATGCATCCCTGGCGTACGCCCTTCTCAGTTTTGAACCATGCAGTGTTCCCTTGCTCTGTTCTGACGACTGCCTCCTGGTCCAAGTATAAGTTTCGCATTAGAACGATCAAGTGTTCTGGGATTCCCATTCTTCTCAGAGTCAGCCATAGTTTGTTATGATCTACACAGTCAAATGCCTTTGCATAGTCAATGAAACACAGATAGACATTCCTCTGGTAGTCCCTGCTTTCAGCCAAGATCCATCTAACATCAGCTACAATATCCCTAGTACCACCCCAGCATACAAAGTTTTAATTTAGTAAATGTTTTTGGTAGTGGACGATAAGAACAGCATGGATAGTTTAGAGATTCACATTTTCAAACATTGTTTTCATTTTGTTAGGGACTGTTACGTTGGGACTATTCTATCTTACTCATAGAAAGAAACACTGTGTTGGTTCTTACTCATCGAATGAAATGTTCTACTATGTGTGGAAGGATTCTACAAACTCTATACAACCACTGCTGTGTTTCAGCTCATGGTTGCAGCTGCTGTGTGTGTCAATTACTGACATTTGTTCAGTTTCATCTTCCCTGTCTAAGAAGGAGTTTTGAGGTTGATAGTATAGAAGAATCCTCTGATGTATTTAACTTCATGCTTCTTAGGGAGTATAAGCAAAATAAAAAGAAAGATTGTTCACATGCAAGTAACATAAAAGTGGATGGGTGTATGTGTGTGAGGTATGTGTAGAAATATTCATTCAGCTCTGCCCACTCGGCTGAACACTTTCCATGCTTTAGCTTTATTTCATTCTCTGGGAACTTAATGAGATCAGTGACACCACTTCCATTTTATAGATGAGCTTGAGCTCAGAAAGGCGGAGTAACTGACTAGCAAGGAGGGGAATTAGGTCTTAACCACTACATAGTGTTGTACCATGGGCAATCTATGGCTGTTTAGACAAACATTATTTTCAATTTACTAAAAATGTGCTGTATAAAAAATTTTTCTTTTACTTTTCAAAACAAAGGCTGCACAGTGGCATGGACTTGGGGGGAGGGATTGTATAATAATGAAAGAATTTTTCTTTTCTTTTTCAAAGAAAGGAGCTAACTGGGATTGGGGGCAGGTTGGGCAGGGAGAAAAGTGCAACAATGAATGAATGGAAATCCAAAGTCTCTGTAAGCTTTCAGTAAAATTAATTTAAAAAATAGTAATCTAATCTTAAGACTGTTGACTATTAGTTGACATCACTGCCAGACATTTCAGCTTTTAAGGAAGAGGCTCAGAAAGAAGGAATATTTTTCAGATATCACACCCTAGACATTTAAGGGTATTACTAAAAACATAACACTATTTCAGATTGCAAACTTCACGTAATAAAGTTCTATTAACTTTCTATGGTAAGGATAGAAGGAATCCTCTTGGTGCAGTACTTCACTGCTCATTAAGAAATCTGTGATTCTAGACCACCAGCCCCTCCACAGAAGAAGTTGAAATTCTCTTCTGTGAAGATTTACCACATTGCAAAAACCTATGGGGCAGTTCTCCCCTACCCTCCTCCAGCATACTGTGAGGTGAGATTGACTCAATGGTGAAAAGCTTTTGTTTTGTTCCGTTTTCAGAAGGGAAGAAGTGGATTGAACTGTATTTACAACGTCTACTCCTTAGTAACTTTGCATATAGACAGATGCCACTCATGCTACTTGCTACTAAACATTTTCTTAGTTTGATTTAGTGTTTAATTGTTGTTCTTGGGCTCCATCAAGTTGATTTCTACTCATATTAAATCCACATCAACAGAAACATTTCCCCATCCCATCCCATCCCATCCCATCCCATCCCATCCCATCCCATCCCATCCCATCCTCACTGTTGCTGCTGTGCTCACACCTGTTGTTGGAGCCACTGTCCATCCCTTTCACTGAGCTGCTTCCTCTTTCTAATCTTCTACTTTACCAAGTGTGGTGTCTTTCTTCAGGAACTTGTCCCTCCTGGGAATATGCCCAAAGTATATGTGGCAAACTCTCACCCTCCTTACTTCTGGAATATTCTGACTGAACTTCTAAAACAGATTAATTTGTTCTTTTTGCCAGTTCAGAAGTTTGCTTCACTTGATTTAGTAAGTGGCTAAGGCATGCTGTAATTCATGAATACTTTCTCATGTGAAGTATCAATCTTTTCCCAAACACTTCCTTCTTAAATTTTAAAAACAATAACTTCAGCTCCTCTCCAGGAGCTCATATGAGCTCAACGCTCTTATCACAGCTCTGTTTTGTAAGGTATTTATTTGCTGATGTAATGTAGATAATAAGGTCTAGATTTTTATAAAGGTTCTGGAATTCACTAAACCAGAATTTACAACCACTAAGAGAAAGCCTACATTTTTAAATGAAAACTATTCAAAATGCCCATGATACCTCATCCTAATGTTCATTCAGGGAGAAAAAACATTGAAAAGGATGACCTTAATTAAGCAACATTCTAAAGAAATGTGTCTGTTCAGCCTGTTGGGTTACACAAAAGGTCAAGGTACTACAAGGTATGCTTTCCTCTGGGCTGGTTTGTGGATTATTTTAGTAACCATTTCCAAAATCCAACTAAATCTCTCTTCCCCTGCCCTCACCTCCAACCCAATCTGCTTTTTGGACAATATCTCCTCTGTCCCTTCTGTGCACATTCTGAATTAGTTTAGGGATTGCAAACTAATTTGACTGCTAGACTAAGCCAAACATAATTGTGGAATGAAAGCTGCCAAGACACAATCAGATCCGCTGCATTCCAAAATCAAACCCATTCCAAGTGCCTGATGGACCGTCCTCCATTGCCGCCCACATGGCAGTGAGATACATGGGACTAGAGGTCCAACTGGATGCTCTCCCCTACTTCCAGTCCACAGACCTGAACACCCAAGTCCTTAAAACAAAATTGAGGTCAAGCATACCTGTTCTCAGATGCACTTTGGTCGTCTAAATGGACAAAATTCACCAGGTAAAGGAAATGTCAGGTTCAGTTCTCAATGTCCTTTGGGGAGAATGCCTCCTGGTGCTAGTCACATCACAAGATTGGCCTCCTCGGACTTCTGATGTGGTACTATTGTTCCTTGGAAGCCTTCCTACAGCTGGCAGCTGCACTGTGCCCTGCCCCCAGACACAGCTGAGGTTTGCAAATGAGGATGTCCTAATCTGAAAGTTTAGTAACTTCTGAAGAGAGCTTGGAGGTTTAAAATAAATACATAAATAAATAAAGGTTAAGTGCCAAAAGGTATTATGGCCTAAATAAAAAGTAATTAGCAAGAGAAAGCAGTTTAACTACTGTGGGTGCCCCAAACAAAACAGAACAGGAGGGAACAAACCCAAGGGTTCAATGCAAAGCAACACCTTCATTTCAATTCTTTATCTTAGGGGACAGACCTTTTCTCACCTGGAGAAGCAACAGGAACAAATGAAGGAGCTCTTTTATTCCTTCCCTCCACCACCTGTTTTTGGTGACAGCTCTTTCATTATAAAACTCACCTAGAGATTAGGCATTGAGTTGTGCGTTTGACAGAGTGGAATTTCCAGTTCCCACCTGATCAGAATAGGGTGATAAGTGCCCTTAGTATATTCCCACATAAGACTTTCTGGAGCCTGCATTGCTAGGGGCTGAGAAGGAGGCTGGCATTGGTTACCCTAAACCAAATACCTTCTTTCTGTTCAACTTTGGCTGGCATGAATAGTTGCTACCAAAGGGCATGGGGCTTCTCCAAAGGCATCTGGTTGCCCAGTGACTTGGTTCACAACACACAGGCTTTTAGGCAACAAAAAGGAAAGGCCAAGGTGGGCACCATGCCAGGCACTCAGTTGCTAGGCATTTACTTGAGGAGAACCCAATATGGGGTGGGGGAAGGCTAAGTGGACAGGTTCTACTTTCTAATAGAGTTCAAATAATGTTAAAAGAAGGCAACAGGTGATAATTTACATCCAGGCAAGCGCCCCACCTCACTAGTGCCACCTTTCCTAGGAAGACGCAGAAGCAGTCCCAGCCCAAAACTTGTTGGATCTTGCCTGAAGGACTCTCACAGCTGTGAGATCCAGACAGGCAGGAACAAAAGAGCTAACCACAAATAGGGAGAAAATGCAGTCGGATTCTCCGGTGGCCTCTTGTCTCTGTGGACTTCTTAGCCAGGACAACTCCCCCTTCCAGAACTGCAGTGTCCCCTTCTTTAATAATACTCTTTCTACTGCTTCACCATCAAATTTAAACTCTGCCCCTGCCACTAGGATTCTCTTCTACTTTTTGTCCTGTTCTTCTCTCCAAGGCTCCAGATCAAATTACTGACACCCAGTGTCCAGAGCAAATAATGACGTGACATGTTTTATTTCCCACTGTCTGGGTGAGGTGTGTGTGTGTGTGTGTGTGTGTGTGTGTGTGTAGTATCGTCAGGAATGGCGCCAGCATTTTAAACCCCTGCTCACCAAGTCTATAGATAAGCTGGCAACTGCCAGATGATTTTATTTTAAAAATCAAGATGCTGTAAAAGAATGACCCAATTAATTTTATATCAATCAAGTACTTTAGTAACAATCAGGTAATCGTCTTTCCAGTTTTAAGAAAGTAAACAATTGCTGCAGAAACATGATTTCTGATGAAGTAAAACAAATCAAAACAAGCAAGTAATAAAGCAAGCTATTAATAATCAATGTGTGAAAGACTCACATAAAGAAGCAATTTTCATCTTGAAAATAAACATGGAAACAACAGAAAAACAAGCAATAAAACCCTGTCTGGGGACTATGAGAAAAAATTTTAAACTGAAAAGCTAATGTGAATGTTTTCCTGAGGGTTCTCTCCTTTCTGTGTTAACCCTATCTTCAGCTTGTTTTTACATATGGCCTCTTGGGAAGGGGCACAATCAATATCAGAGTGGCATCCACTTCCTAAACAGCGTACCTCTGGAAACTCTATGAACTTTGATAAATGTCGATAGTTGTAGAGGGGCTTCAGGCCTTTTGTTCATAGAGTCATGCTCAGCTCGAAGGCAATCAACAACAACAACATCAAACAACAACAACCACAAATGAGGACATGTGGCCAGCTGTTGGCAAGTCAGCCTCCAACTCAAGGTAACCCCAGATGTGACACCCTGTTCCTAAAAGAAGAAATTGCAGCCCAGTCCTGTGTCATCCCACCATTGGGGGTGGATTATGTTAAGGGGTAGAATTACTACCTGCCTGGTCTCTCTGTCTCTCTCTTTTACTCCCATAGGAGATGTAAATGCAAGGTTTCTAAGAGGAAATAGGAAGGGCAGTGAAAAACTGATGCACCAAGGTGAAGAAGCCCTGTCCTTAGGGATGCAGGGAATCAAAACCCTAACCAATCCCACAGGTCCCTAGGCAGGGCTAGGCTATGAGTAGTCTCAGGGGAGACTGGGAGCCAATAAAAGCAGTGCCCACATGAGGCTTGTTCTCTTGTTGCAGGCTGCCTGCCAAAAGTTTGGGTCCACCCCTGACTTTTCAGGGATATTTCCCCCTTCCCCCTTCATTCTTTCCTTTTCCCTTTAACTCTTTCATATGGCCTATCCCTTTGTTTCACCAACCACGCCTCCTCTTGAGGTTTATGCTTCCCTGAGTAAACCCTTTTCACTTGTTTTGCTAAATTGCCACCGTGCGTGTGTGCATGCATGCGTGTGCCTGTTCCTTTGTCACCTCAACTCCCCCACTCATGGGAAATTTTAGGGAGTGGTGAAGAGATAAAAAGAACTCTAGATTTAGCATGTTTCAGATGAGACTGTTATACTCTGCAGGGTTTTCATTTGGCTGATGTTAGAAAATGGATCAGCTAGCCTGCTTTCTAGTCCATTATGGTCTGAAACTGCCACTGGAACATGACTGACCACATCACAACCTGCAAGTCCCCACTGAAAAGCCAGATGATGGCGTCTCACGAAACACATATTAGAGGGCTTCTCCCCCTCCTTCGCTTCTGAAGAATGACCTGTCCAAGGGCGTCTCTCTCTCTAAGAGGAATCTAATAAAACTGTCTTCATCCTCCCTCCTCCCCTGTTCTCTCAACCACGTGCTCTAACAATGTCTCAGCCTAAGCTGGCATTCCTTTGAACTGGACATAACCAGATCGAAACCGGAGGATTGCTCCACGGCTGATCTCTTTGCATCTACCTGGTTCAGTTCTGTGTACAGGTAAGCTGGCCCAAACCAGAGCACTCATGGCACAGTAGCAATTTTGCCACAGAAACCCAGGATAACTTAGAAGAAACTTGGGAATCACTCAAGGGGACCACAGAAACATTCCTGAGTATGGATCTTTCACCAGCAAGGTAGATGCAAATATCTAATTGGAGGTCATACAGGAATCAAATTTAAAATCTCTTAACAGGGTAAAAGATTATGGAAGTGTGTAAGCTACTTATTTAAGTTTGCAATTTGGAAGAACAAAGCCTCAGCACATATTTCCCAGCCATACGAAGCAAACTCTTAATTGGGCGGTTTGGACAATAAGAAAATTTACACTGAATTAAAAAAAGGTCCTGAACACTCTCACTGTCCAGCCTCTCCCTTTAAAGGACAGACTCACAGATATTAAGAAGAATGATCACCAAGATGCAACAAGTAGATTTGGGCTTTGGGCTCTTGGAGAAGAACAAGAAGAAAGTGGTCAAAAAGCCAGTGATGCAGTATTTGGATTTTAAAAGATGGTTATCTCACCAAGGTTTCACCTTAAAGAAGTTCACATGAATAGTTTAAAAGGAATATATTTTAGGGCATTATGATTATCATAAGAGTCCGGAATGAGGGTTGCAGAGTGGAGTGTATTTGGGGTGGGAGTGGGGATGTGTGTGGGGATTGTGTACCAACGAAGGAGTTTTTCTTTTGCTTTTCAAGGAGACTAGTGAACTGGAGGGGAAGGGGTTTTGGACGGGGGGGAAGTGCAACAATGAAGGAATGGAATTCCAAAATCTCTGTAGATGTTCATTGAAATGAATAAAAAAAATAAAAATAAAAAAGAAAAAGGAAAAAAAAAAGAGGTTCACATGTAAGAATGGGTTCCAAACAAAGAAGAAGAAAAATCCCCAGTGAAGACTACTTAGAAGCCAAGACTGCGCTTCCAGCCAGGTAGAAGGAAAGGTCACTGAGCTCCTGGAAGCTGACCCTTGGTATTGCTGAGTTCCATAGTGCAGAGAAGAGGAAGTCCTTGTCAGCCATGTCCTTTCCCACAGTCTAGTGGTGAAAGAGTCCCTGAGTCCCAGAAACAGTGAAGAGGGGACCAGACTTGACAAGAAGCTCAAAAAGTACAAGATGGAGAAATGGGCTGACAATAGCATGGCCATCTCAGTCCAGAACCACTCTCTCTGTGAGGCTGGGGATGTGGTCTGTCCTTGTGCACACACATACCTTGTGAGGCATATGAGTCAGGAGCTGGCGGCCTTGGGGCAGAAATAGAAGGAGGGGAGTCCCTCGGAACATTAAGTGAGGGTAAAGAAGAAAAGCCACCAGGAAGGAGATGTGGCCCTCAGCTACCTTGAGGCTTCCAAGTCTGTGGGGAGCAGCCTTAGGCAGTAAAAAGAAACTTGCTGAATTTGAGGTTCTGGAATACATCCCAGTAAGAGATGGGCCCAGAACCGTAGTAAAGAAAACCCACTCCAAGAAGCAGGCAGTGGTGCCAGGCACTGAGGAGTTGCCTCTGAAGAAGAAGAGAAAGAAGAGGCATGAGAGCCAGGTATCGAGAGACCCTGAAAGGGAGGAACCAGACCCCGACTTAGAAGTGGTGTGGAAAAGAAGGGCAACATGGATGAGGGACACGCGGACAAGGTGAGGAAAAGGCTTTGCTAAAAGCAATTGTGAGCCTGACAAGACAGAAGCTTTAGAAGCCGTGAAGTGGATAGGAAACCAGTAGGACATTGCTAGATTTGAAAGAAACGACCAGAATCTGAAGTTTTTAAAAGAACCACCCCAAAGCAAAACCAAAAAACCCTCAAAAACCTCTTGGATGGCTTTACAAGCCATCCACCTCTCATGATCTGAGGGCCCAATATGGTGTTTCAGGTGGTGACGCACACCCCGGGCAGAACCTACAGCAGGGCTGTGACCAGGTCAAGGCTTGGAAGTTCAGTGTGGGGCTGGCCTTGGCTTTCCCAGAACCCTAAACAAAGTCTTCCATATTGATAATGATTTCAGGTCCATTAGGTTTGAAGATTAAACTCTTTGGTCTTGTGGGGAAGGGAAAAAATGCCACAATTGCTACTCTCATTCATTTATGCAGATGACCACTATTTGTCCATTGTCTCACATTGGATTACTACAAAGATTATGGACTGCAAAGATTAAGGTCTTGAAGAAATGGGTGGGGTCATTCTTGTCTTGGGAGCCAAAAGGCAGTATATCTCATGGGAGGAGATTGCCTGTCCTTCTCCCTCAGGGAAGCTGGTGGATTTGAATCCTGTGCTTTTGGGACTGCAGTGCAGCTACTTACTACTAAGCCACCAGAGCTCCCATGAGGACAGCAGAGTGACTAAAATTATTTCTGTATTAAATATTCCATCACAGATGATAACAGTGAGTACAAAAATAGGTGGCATTGTTTGGGAGTCTGCGGTCAGTGAAGTTCACACACTTGATGGCTAACCCATAGCTTGGAGGTTCTAGTGTACACTGAGGAATCAAGGAAGAAAGGCCTGGTGGTGTATAGAATGAGACACTGAAAACTCCACGGAGCACAGTTCCACCCTGACACACTTGGTATCACCATGATTTTGTGTCCACTTTACAGTAATTGGTTTAATGTTCATAGCTTTAATATGTATGGGCCAGACATTGTTTTCCTTGCATGGCACTATTTCGTTTTCCTGATTCTATGAAATAAGTGCTATTATTCCTATCTTATAGATAAGAAAAGGTTCAAGGAGGAATAAAACAGCCTGGGTTAGCTATCTAGGTGAGTTCAAGTATTATACATTTAAAAAACTTTTTCTTGGTTTGCACATAATCATTAATTTACATTGTGTTCTGAACATATACTTTGTGTTATATCCAATTATTTGTATACATTATATTTTAGATAATTATAATTTTATAGCTTAAACCCTAAACAACTAGTTATTGCAAAGTGTTCCTTATAAGGGATAACAGCTAGATGCTGAGATTAAATTATCTTTTGGTCTAAGAAAATCATAAAAGCCCAAAACCATACATGTCTGCAACTCAAACCTGGGATGTTCCATTTGGAAGGAAAGAACTTTAGCACTACGGCAACAAACTATGTAAATAACAAAATGTGCAGGAGGCCATATTGGTACCAGACTCCCAATTTCTGACACGTCTGCGTGTTTCCACTCCAAGGAAGATAAGAAATTGTCTTTATTACTCATGGTGCCAAGACTTGCTTGCCTTTAGGCTGTAAGGAGTCCATCCAGTCCAGAAACTATAAAAGGATACAGTTTGGCAGGTTGTCCTGAGTAGAAACAGCATTAGTTTAAATGGAAAGCTACTGAGTGCCTCCAATTCTACTTATTGTATGGATGGGCAAATAGTAATTGTTTTATTAGGTAAAATAAATAACTATAATTTGAATTTTCTTTGGTTCAGTCTTCAATCTTTGAATGTCATGGCAAAAACATTTCTTTCTAAAAAGTCATGTGTCTTTTGTGACTCTGATTCTGGCAGATCTGGAGTCAAATCCCTGTTCCACCCTGTCCTGTAGAGTGTGATATGATCGCTTTCTAAATGTGAAATGGATAGAAATAGACCTATCTGACAACTTTATTGTAAAAAAAATGCAATAAGTGTTGAGTAAATAGCTGTCAATAAGTGATGATTAGTATTATTAGTTGGACTGCTAAGAAGTGCGGTAATACAGCATATTTTAGCCCAAAGTACTTTGTTTCCCATCCCTTGTCTTTGGACTGTGAGCTCTGTGGAGGATTTGTGATATTTGTATTTAGTACCATTTTTAAGAGTAGGGGCCTGGATGGTTTGAGATCAATTGCTAACCACACAATGATTCATCGAAAGAAAGGCCTGGAGAACTTCTTTTATAAAGATTTAGAGCCACGAAACCCCTTTAGGCCAGGTCTATTGTATCATACACGGAGACACCACAAGACCTGTCCCGAGGAAGTGATTTATTCATGGAACCAAGAGTCTGGGCTCACATGGAACCAGCACCATCTTCCTGTTACAGCAGCCCAGTTTCTGAAATTAGGTTTCCAGGATATGTATGTCTGCTTTCTCAGTCATACTAGTCTTTTTCTTCAGCCAGCCCTAAGGTTGTACTCCATCCCCAGTTTGAATATTTACAGGCCTAAAAAGTGGTCCAGGAACAATTTTGAGTGTGAGTGGAAGGTGGAGTTTAGATATGTGTGCTAGACTGTAGTCATGTGTCTACATAAACTCATCTACATAAACTCTCAATTTGAGCTGCAACCTGAGATGAGATGAGAAATTTAGAGGGTTGTGAATATCAGGCTACAGGCTTGCAGAGTGGGAACCTAGAAACTAATTCTGTCTTGTCAAATTCTAGAATAAACAACAAGAATTCTGGGAACTCTAAATGTGACGTTGACTTTACAGGTTATTATGTTTTTCAAGTTTGGGACATAGACCATGTTTTGTTTAAAAATGAGGTTGCTTTATAAACACTGGTATGGTGGTAAATGATCAATGTGATTAACAGCAGTTCTCTGACAAAAAAGAAAAACCTAATTGCTAGGAGTTGACATTTACCCTGGTGTAAATGCGCTTGTTATGACGGAATTCAAGCTAACAGTGAAGTTATATCACTGAACGTGTAGTAGGGAAGAGAGAAAAAAGGCACTTGTGAAATTCTAAGCACTGCCTCTAGCATAGTAATGTTTACAGTTTTAAATATTTAGATGCATGATCCAGGATTTTCCGTTGGGAATTCCTCCTTGGCCTGGTGCTCCCCTTCTCCCAGGTGTTAAGCCTGAGCCCACACTTCAAAAAACCAAACCCGCTACCAGAGGATCGATTCTGCCTCATAGTGAACCTTAAATGGTGCATCTTCATGGGCTATAGTTTCTAGAAATATGGCTGCATTTATAAACTCACGAAATATCTTTTGGATACAGTAAAATAATTGTTATGGGGTCAAACTCAAGTCATAGCTGACCCTTCAATGGGTTTTCAGAGGCTGAAAATTGCACAAGACAACATTATCCATCTTTCTCCTGAAGATCAATTATGGGATTTGAACTGTCTCTTGGATGTCAGTGCAACCCCTTGCCCACTAGGCCACCTGAGCTCTCTTTTGGATAAAAGTTCATACTTCTACATGCACTGTCTCATAAAGTCAAGAACCAGATCATTTTCTGGATTGAAGACAGGTCCAAATTCAGTCAAATAGTAGTCCTTACTGTGCATCTGGTTCTTAACTATATCTTGTACCCTTTTATACTTTCAGTAAACATTGTTGAAAGAATCATAGTCATTCAGTCAATTTTAAATTCTTTATTTTGGAGAAATTATTTTTCTCTGTCTTATTTTTAAGAACTTAAAGATTTTTTTTTTTACTTTAAGCTACTGTTACTGTATACCTGTGAGTTGGAACAGACCCATAGTTGACCCTCCAACAGATTTCAGAGGCAGTAAATCACATGGGACTTGATTGCCAATCTTTTTCTATTGTAGCAGCTGATGGATTCGAACCACAAACTTTTGCATTGGCAGTGAGACTGGTTCCTTGCTCAGGACTCATTTGTTTTACAGTTTTCTTAAACAATCTTTTGTTATAGACATCTCATTTTTATAAAGTCCCCAAGGGAACAGTAATCACTAAAGTTACTCATTTTAGAAAATTTGGTGAAATTCCATTTGGATGCATGTTGTGTCATCTGAGACTAGGGAAGGAAAAGCTATTTGCATGCTCTAACTTTGTTGCGGCTTTGTCTTGTAACCTAGAAAAGAAGACAGATCATGAATTTGAATGAATACTTGAGAATTTAGCTCATTCCACATGCTGCTTTGGTGAGAAATGTACTATGTTTTCAAGATGGACATGAGAGGCACAGGAAATAGAAATATTCAGCAGTGTTTTGTTTGCTTAACTAGTTGAACTAAAGTGTAAGGATGAGTGGTAATTTGTGCTTGAAATAATTATCACCATGAACATATTCCATTGGTTGATAATTAATATAGTTAGTGTAAACATTGTTCTTTGTTTTAGTAAATTCCAATAGATATTTTATTCATATGAGGACTTTTTTCCCTTCTTCCCAAAGTAGTTCTGAATCACTAGCATATCATCAATGACCTATTTTTCCTTCAACAGTTTCTCAACAGTTACATTGTTTTTGTTTGGCTTTTCAAAACTGGCATTATGTCATTAATAACTTTTTGTTTTACCCACTGACTTCTAAGTAAAAGTTCTCTTGCCTGATTTCTGCTTCTATAAATAAGATCCCTAGGAAAGGAAATCCTTTTAAAAAAATCTTTCTATTCTCCTATTGTTGTTGTTAGGTGTCATTGAGTTGGGTCTGACCCATAGCAACTCTATGAACAACAGATCTGAACTCTATCCTGTCCTGTGCCATCCTCATCCTTCCTGACACACTAGAGCCCATTGCAGTAGTCACTGCGTCAATGCATCTGGCTGAAGGTCTTCTTCTCTTTCACAGCCTTTCTGAGCACAATGCCCCTTCCAAGGAATAGCCCCTCGTAGCAACATGCCAAAGTATGTGAGGCAAAGCTTTATTATCTTTGCCTCCAAGGAGCACCCTGGCTGCACTTTCTCCAAGACATAGCTGTTTGTTCTTTAGTAATCCATGGGATACTCTTCTCCAACACAGCTCAAAGGCATCAATTATTCTTCTGTCTTCCTTATTCATTGTCCAGCTCCAATCCAAGAAGCACAGCAAGTGATTGGAAAGATCATGGCCTGAATCAGACACACTTTAGCCCTCAAGCTGACATAATTACTCCTCAACAATTTGGAGGTATCTGACTGCAAACTTTCCCAGTGCAATACGTCTACTGATTTCCTGACTGCTGGTACCAAAACGATTGTGGATCCAAGTAAGATAAAGTTGTTGACTTTTCTCCAACTATCACACACTGTCAAAAAACAATTTCTTGTCAAAAGTATCTCCAAAAAAGAACTCTATAATTGGATCAGGAAACTAACTTGAAAAGTGTTACAAATAAGAACAAAGTTTTGTCAACACAAACATCAACTTTAAGGTGGAATCTGGGGAAAAGATTAGGTTAACATTCTTGAATTTTTTTAGAGGTAATCTATTTTTTTTTATTTAATAAAAGTTTATAAATTGTATTGGTTTTCTATTCAATATTTCATACCCATTTTGTTTTATAACATTAATTACAATTGATTAATATCATGAAGGATAATGTCTGATCAATTTATTGCATAATTCTTTTTTCTTCACGGAACTTCATTAATTTCTACTTCCTCCTTCCTTCCTTTCTTCCTGACATCCAACAATGATATCTGTGAATGAACTTTTCCTTAGCTTTGGATGATCATCACCTTATACAGTAGTTGTCCTCATATGAGTGATTCAGCAAGACCTTAATTGTTTTTCAGTGATGCAAAATTCTCCCTTGTGTGAATGTATCATCATTTCTTTCGCCATTTGTTCATTGATTGATTAGTACTTGAGCTATTTCCAATTCTTTGCTATTATAAATAATACTGTGATAAACTTAAGTGTGTATATGTCAGTTTGTGTCACAGTAAATATTTATTTGGGATATATACTTAATAGTGCGGTTGCTGGATCAAATGATTTTTCCATTGTCAACTTTCTAAGGAAGTGTCACAGTTTTAAGTTTCTACTTGTCCCTCAACTTGCAAGAAAAAAAAAACCCTGAATAGATCGGGCTTGGAGGTGTTCAGTAACATCAGGGCAGGTTTGGTGGCACAGGGCAGAGTACTGTGCTGCTAATCCCAAGGTAACACCTTTCTGCACCACTTTTCTACCACCATCTCCAAGAACAAAAAAGAGAAGCAGCCTCTCCTTGTGTGCAATTTACAGCCTCCAAACCCTCCCAGGAAGGTGATGAGCACCAGAGAGGCAGCCACTCCTCAAAATACTCAAACGTGTAGGATCAGAAAAGCAACAGTCAGTCAAGAATAAGGACTTGAAGGCAGGGAGAGGTAGACTAGAAAATAATAATAATAATAATAATAATAATAATAACAACAACAATAACAATAACAATAACAATTAATAATAGAAATGAGAATGGCAGGGTGGAAATTACAAACATATTTACATTGTAAGTGTTGTAATTAATGTTATGAAACAAAACATGTATGGAAAACCAATTTTCTTTACAATGTTTCAATAAAATCATGATAATCAGTTAAGTCTACTTCTCAGTAATGTCTTTCTTCTACACAGAGAGGGTTGTTGTTATTATGTGTCATTGAGTTAAAAATGACTCAGCTGACACTCCAGTAGGTTTTCAGAGACTATAAAGTGTACAGGAGGAGACTGCTCTTCTTTTCCTATGGAGAGGCTGGTCAATTCAAACTGCCTGCCTTTTTGGGTTGGCAGCCCAACTCTTTATTTCTAGGCCACCAAAGAATACAACTCAAATCCCCTCAAACTCATTGCTATCAAATCAAATTCAAGCTGGTAGAAAACATGGTAGGTTAGCAGTGCAACTCCCCGTGGCTCCCACCAGATCCCTTAGAGGGTACAACAGTGGCAGGGATCCCACTGGAAAGAAGACATTTCCGTCTTAAATTTACTATTTCACTAACATTTGCTGGATATTTAGATGTGAGAAGACACTTTACTCAGCAGTTTATGCTTTATTCTCCTTAATATTCACAAAACCTGATGATGAGGTTGTGGTGGTTGTTGTTAGGTGCTGTCGAGTTGAGTACAACTCATATTTAGTTAAATCCTATAAACAGCTAACCTGACCCCTCCTATCCTGTGCCATCTTCACCATTTCTGACACCCTAAAGCCCATTGCTAAAGCCACTGCGTCAATCTAAGTCAACCTACTTAGAGGTCTTCCTTGCCTTTGCTGACCCTCCATCCTTCCAAGCACGAAGTCCCTCTCCAAGGAATAGTCTCACCTAGCTGCATGCCCAGATATGAAAGATGAAGCTCCATCATCTTTGCCTCCAAGAACCACTCTGGCTGTACTTTTCCCAAGATGTATTTGTTTGTTCTCTGAGCAGTTTGTGGGATATTCAATATTTTCCTCCAATACCATAACTCAAAGGCATCAATTCTTCTGCCACTATCCAGCTCTCATGCATAGAAGATGATTGAGAAGACCATGATCTGACTCAGGTTGTTGTTAAGTACCATAGAGTCATAAATGACTCATAGTTGACCACATAAATGAAAGACCTGAACACTTGTATAACTTTCATCATTTCTCCAAGTTCATAGAGTTTCTGGAGGCAAGCTATTTCAGAAATGGTTGCCACTCCTGCTTCCAAACTTATTTTAATCGGGGAGCTCCTTTAAACACTGTCCCCCATGGGTAACGATTATCACATTTGACAAAACAGTGTCACAATGTTCAGTATCACAGCAAACACGAGTTACCTCTGTACAACAAATGGACAGGACAGTGCTATACTACTTAGAAGAATGTTTGACCAAAAGCAATCTATTATTCTTCTCATTTTACCAATAAGAAAACAGGGTCAGAGAAATTAGAGAACATGCAGGATGAATGAAGTTTAGATCTGTTATAATGAGATTGCTCTGAGTTGAAGCGAATTCAATGACCATACAATGACTGAATAACAACTACTAATTCTTAAGGCCAGATATTGTGAGTATAGTTTTGATGCTCAACATCACTATAAAGATACACAACCTCTAAAAACCTGCTGGAGGTTAAGCCGTGGGTCTGATTTGATGGCAGTGGGTTGTTCCCTATCTCATTGCCTTGAACACAGGAAGTGAGCCAAAAGGCCTAGGGAATTTCAAGGATGACGTCCTGAGTGTCATTGTACTGGCAAACAAATGCCATCAGTTGGCTGTCTCTAATTTTCTTATGTGATAAAATGAATTCTAACTTATTACACTATAGTGGCGTAGTCCTCAGGTCACAGTGCTGCTAACCAGTAAGCTAACTATCTCCATAGGCTCACATTCACCAGCCACTATCTGGGAGAGAGCTGGGAAGTCTCCTCCTGTGAGATTTAGAGTGCCCAAACACTCATGGTGGGGGGTGGGCAACTTTGAGTTGATTCTGATGCTGTAGCAATGAGTTTTAAATTTTTTACATAAATACGGTTCTTTGTTATTCAGCAAACCAGCTGGTGGATTTGAACCTTTTGATTATGAGGCTAATTCTTAACACACTGCATCACTGGGGTTCCTGAAAAAGGAAAGAAGGGGCATCGACTACTTTTCAGTGGTAGTAAAATGTGGTCTAGTGGGAAGAAGTTGTGCTGCAAACCCAAAGACACACAATTTGAATCCAGTAGCTGCTAAGTGGGAGAGGGATGGACAGTCTCCACCCCCTACTCCCGCATCACAATTTACTGCCTCTGTAAGCCCACTGGAGGGTCAGCTACGCATCAATTCAGACTCCACAGCAAACAACAACAAACAACAAAAGGTACAAGAAGGGAAAGCTTGAGGACAGACGTGTTCTTCTCTGTATTCCCGCCCCCTCCACCCTTCCCCGAGGTCAGCCTACTCCTTATTTATTCCTCCTGGATGGTGGCTATTGTACAAGACGTAGGCAACTATTTTCATTAAGATATACAAGCCACTGCATTCCTTCAAGCACTTGTGGAACATAAGACTCAAGATTTTCTATATATTTACCACAGTCACGTAAAAAATGCGTTATTGAAAACAGCTGGGGCCTAAGTCACCAAATCTCCCATCAGAATTTAGGTTTAGAAATTCTACATCCTGAGAGACGTGTAGTAAATTGAGTCTGGTTAATGTTAACTCAGTTGGTGATGGGGCAAAGAGACTATTACATGTGGATTTGAGGGCAGTAAACAGATGCCTCCCTGTGGTTATGAAATAGTCCCCAGATCAGCTCTGTAACATTGGTCTGGATCCTACAGCTGTGTGTTGAAGTCAGTTGGCTTCTACTGAATTTGAAGAGAAAGCTTTAAATGATACCGAAGGTGGAATATTTCTCTTATTTCTTATGAACATTGTAGGCAACCAAAGAGGATGCATAGAAACTTTAGTTGCTTTTTCCTGTGAGGTAGGACCCTTTCCTGAAAGTCAGAAGTCAAGTCACTTCAACAAAGTAACAGATAATTCTATCTTATGATTTCCTTTTTTTTTTTAAAAAAAAGGCAGGGCTCACTATCCTGGTAGAAAATTTTAACAAAAGACTTAAATATCTGCCTAGGCAAGTAGATTTAGGGCTTGATAATATACTGTGAAAAATTAATTTAGAATTTGAAGTAAAGACACCATGTTAAAATTAGTTCAAGCAATTCTCTTGCAATTTTGTGGGCAATTTGGAAGACTGTGGTAATGTCTTTTTCCTCATCTGAAACTAAATCTTAAAAGTCAGATTCCTTTCTTATCCAGAAGTATTTACTGTACTTTTCTGTTTTGGGCATGATATATTTTTATAATATTCTCTGGTTTTTTGTCATGATCCTTGTTCTAATTAGCTTAAAAACGCTGATATTTTTTTCCCCATAAAGAGGATAAATCCTTATTTACTGCATGATTTGAATTGTGGGTGAAGAGAACAAATACACTCTTTATACAAAGCTTTTAAGAGACAGTAATTTCTGGGTTCACAATTTGTCTCGCCAAATTTCAATTCCTCAAAACACTCTCCACTTTTTCCTACTTCAGAAAATATGTTAAGTACCAAAGACCACTAAAAAATGCTTCATCCAGACATCTGTCCTTAATTTTTCAGAGAGAGGGATGAATTCTAATTTTGAGATGATGTTAGGTGGATAAACTAGAGAAATTTTTAAAAAATCAAAGGAAAATCTGTTTTATTCTAATAAATTACTTAAAAGGGTTTAGGGTGGCCCATTAATGCTTATAAATTGATAAACACAGAACTCTAAGACCCAAATTCTCCTGAAATACAAAGGAAAATCTGGAATTTATTTATTTTACAGTGCGTTAACATTGCTTGGTTACTTTCATGAGCACTGTGTCAGATATATGGAACATAAGATGCTTTTTTAAAAAGTTATACTAGTATATTTACAAAACTTGAATACATTGTTTTTCAGAGCAGATTCTTCTGCTTTTCCTC
Organism: Elephantulus edwardii; assembly: GCF_000299155.1. Lineage (NCBI taxonomy): Eukaryota > Metazoa > Chordata > Mammalia > Macroscelidea > Macroscelididae > Elephantulus > Elephantulus edwardii. The sequence continues at coordinate 3,284,602 of NW_006399779.1, read as the reverse complement.
AACTCCCCACCCATCAAATTGTACACCCCATGATTAATGTCCCCCACCCCACAATCTTATCCCTCTGCTTCTACCCTTCCCCTCCCTGTCCCTTGGATTCTCATATTCATCTAAAATAATGGCTTCATACAATATTTATCTTTGTGGGGCTGAGTTCACTCAGCATAATGCTCTCCAGTCCCTCCCAAGTTAGATAATAATTTACAAAATCATTGCTCATGAGTGCTGCATAGTATTTCATTGTGTGAATGTACCATAATTTCTCAGTCCATTCGATTGCGGTTGGACATCTGGGCTATTTCCATGTTCTTGCGATGGTGAATAACGCTGCTATGAACATTGGTGTACAAATCTTGTGCCTCAGTGTTAATATTCTCAGGGTATATTCTTTTTTTAAGAAAAAAAACAATCCCAACTCCTTTTAAGTTGACTGCCTCATCTTTGTCCAGTTGTGCAGGTAGTGGGTTCAAGCCACTAACTTTTCTGTTAGTAGTAAATGCTTAATGTACTGTGCTACCTTATGAATAAATTATGTTTTAAATGTATAACTTATCTTCTTTAATATTACTACTAATGTGAATGATAAATTCAGGTTGGCAGGAGGATGCAAGTTCTCCGTCAGGACAGTGTCTCAAGCCTGATCAAAGGCCCTTTGAGACTTCAGTTCTTATAGACAACTTTTCTTAGTCCTGACAATTATAGCCTCTCTTCCAAGTCCTCCAGTATTCTTGGATGAGTACCCCTGGCTGTGGCTCCACTGGGCTGCAGTCTCAGATCAGCTCATGTCTCTGTCATGCTAGTCTTTGGTTTTTTAATTGAGGTTTGTGGTGTAGGTCTTGGTCTGATTGATTTGTATAGGAATGTCTGGTTCAGAAATACACATCCTTCACTCTCTGCTTCTTTTTCTTTGTTGGTAATGAGATGCCTAACTTCTGCTACTGAACCTACTCAATTTAAACTTGGTAGATGACAAAGCTATCCAGTTCCATCATGTGTCATATATCCACCTGGTCTGCAAATTCCCATGCAGCCATTAGGTGGAAATCAAATCTAATGACCTAGAAAAACTATTTTGCCTACACTGAAAAACAAAACAAAACAAACAATAAACAAACACTTATACTTTTTTTGGGGGTCATCAGCATTAGGTTCTAGGACTCATTTTTGAGCAAACTAGAAATGTCCTTTTCATTTTTATTTTTTTCCAGCTCAGAGTTGCCATGGTATTAAGAAAATTGTTATGTCTTAAGGATGTAATTTTAGTGTGCTGAAAAGGTAGTATTATTCTGGTTAAAACAAGTGCTCTTAAAGTTCTAAATAGATAATCTCCTATCTATAGATAATATTGTTTCCATCCAGATTCAGCTAATATATTAAAATATTAGACTAAAGTTATTATCTATATTTTTTTTCTATTTCCAGGTTAGTTGGGGGACACTCTGCCTTTGAAGGTCAAGATTAAGCAGGTAATTAGAATCATCCTGATATGCAATGATACTCTTACCAAATTCAACACAGATCACACATACAATTTGTGCTCCTTGGTTTTGGCACCAAAATCTTAACCAAGTTCAACATAGATCACACACACAATACCAACATAGTACCATGTAGTGAGTTACCTGGCTTCAGTCTCCCTTCTTCAGACAAAAACTGAACTGGGTGGATGACAAGAGGAAGGTCAGTGTCACCGTGAAGGTACTTGGGAATTTATAGCAGTGTAAGTGGCTCTTAAAAAAGCTGATGCTCAGGGAGCTCTGGTGGCCTAGTGGTAAGAAGCTGCACTGCAAACCCAGAGGTAAGCTGCTAGAATCCACCAGATGCTCTGCTGGAGAAGGAGGGGCTATCTCCTCCTGTACTGGTCAGATCTGATTGATGGTAAACACACACACACACACACACACAAATAAAATAAAAACGTGGCCACCACACTTAGGGATGTACGATTTGCCAAGAGGAAGATGAAGATATGAAAGTGGTGGCAAAAATGGCAGTTTATTTGATAGTTGTAGGGGGGCTTTCAGGCCTTTTGTTCATAGAATCACTATGAGTCCTACTTGACTTGAAGGCAATCAACAACAACAACAATAACAATGTGTTCCTGAAAGAGGAATGGGTCACTCTCTGAGAAAAGGAAAGAGGTAGAGAAGACAATGGACTATGAAGGGTTAGATGTTTCTATAGCTATCCCACTTCCTCCTGGAGTGGGCTCTAGGCAACGTAGGTGAGTGGCATTTGGGGCCAAAAGAATGAGATTGTCACTCTGGTTCACTGTTTATGCCTTCATCAATTCTCTTGTAGTTAAAATGCCAAATAAATTGCTTTGGAGGGATTATTGCCTATGTCAGATTCCAAGGCATCCTCCTTAAAAAGTAAGATTATTGCAAGTGATTTTGAGCATTTCTTCATGTGTCTGTTTGCCATTGGAATATCTTTATCTGTGGAAATTCTTTCCTTGTCTTTCGCCAATTTTGTAATTGGGTTATCAGTCTTTTTTATCATGGAGGCCTAGGAGTATTCTATAGACTTTGGTTATGAGACTCTTGTCTGAGATTTTATTACCAAATGTTTGTTCCCAGTCTGTAGGTTTTCTTTTTTTACACCGTTGGGAAAAGTTTTTGATGCACACATAGGTTTCATCTCTAGAAAGTTCCATTTATCAGTTTTATGCTGTGCATTTCTGGTTGTATTTGGCAGTCTCTTTATACTGTGGATTAGTGCTTCTAAGCTTGATCCCAGTTTGTCTCTTATGAACGTTATGGTTTGGGGCTTTACTCCCAGGTTTCTGATGCACCTTGAGTTGATTTTTGTGTATGGTGCGAGATGTGGATCCTGTTTCATCTTTCTGCAGATGGAAGTCCAGTTTTGCCAGCACCATTTGGTGAAGAGGTTGTCATTTCTCCATTTGATAGCTTTGATTTCCTTGTTGAATATCAGTTGACCATGCATACCTGGGTCTATTTCTGGGTTCTCAGTTCTGTTTCATTGGTCTATGTGCCTGTCATTGTACCAGTACCATGCTGTTTATAAGAAAGATGTAAATCAAAACCACAAGGCAGTACCGTCTCATTCCAGTAACATTGGTAAAGTTTAACAGGGCAATAATGAATAAATGTTTGAGAGGATGTGGCGAGAAAGGAACTCATGTATTGTTGCTGGGATTGTAAAATGGTGCAACCATCCTGGAAGGCAGGTTGAAATTTCCTCAAAAAACTGAACCTAGAAATTCCATATGGTATAGCTATTCCACTACTTGGAATATACCATGAGAAAATGAGAACTGAGGCACAAATGGAGATTTGTACACTAATGTTTATAGCAGCATTATTCACCATCACAAGATCATGGAAACAAACAGCCCTGATGTCCAAACACAATTGAATGGATTTAGAAATTGCACACAATAGAACACTACACAGCACGCAGAAGCAATGATTTTGTAAGTTATTACCTAACTTGGGAGGAACTGGAAAGCATTATGCTGAGTGAATTAACTCAGTCCCACAAGGACAAATACTGTAGAAAACCATTATTGAATGAGTATAAGGATCTAGGGGGCAGGGGGTGGGACAGGGATGGAAGCAGAGGATTGAAGATGTGCAGGGGGAGGGGAATTAATTATGGGTTGTACAATTTGATGTGTGTTTGGGTGAGGGAAATTGGAAGAATCTCTTCTGGAAAACAATACTCGAATTTTGTAAATAAACTGTTGTTGTTAGGTGCCGTCGAGTCATTTGCGACTCATAGCGACCCTATGTACAACAGCCCTAAACCCTGCTCTATCCTGTGGCAATTGCATGGTCTCTGACACATCCATCCCGATTACCCCTGTCACTGAATCAATCCACCTCATAGAGGGTCTTCCCCTCCTGCGCTGTCCCTCTACCTTACCAAGCATGATGTCCCTCTCCAAGGACCTGTCCTTACAACATGTCCAAAGTATGTCAGAAGAAGCCCCAGAATCCTTGCCTCCAAGGTGTAGCTTGGTTTAACTCTCTCCAGGATGAATCTGTTTGTTTTCTTGGCAGTCCAGGGTACATTCAATACTTTTCTCCAGCACCACAGATCAAAGGCATCAATTTTCCTTCTATCCTCCCTAGTCATTGTCCAACTCTCTGATGCATAACAAGTGATTGCAAAGACCATGGCCTGTATCAGGCGCACCTTAGTCCCCAGAGAGACACTGTTGCTCTTGAGTACTTTTGAGAGGTCCCTAACAGCAGACTTTCCCATCGCAATATGTTTTTTGATTTTGTGGATGCTGGTGCCAAGTCTTGACCATGGAGCCAAGCAAACTGAAGCTATGAACAATCTCAATCTCTTCGCCATCCATCCTGATGCTACCAATTGGTCCAGTGGTGAGAATCTTTGTCTTCTTGACATTGAACCTTAGTCCATACTTAAGGTTGCAGTCCTTGACCCTCTGCAGCAAGTGCATGAGATCCCCCACAGTTTTGGCAAGCAGGGTTGTGTCATCTGCATAACGCAGATTGTTAATAGATCTTCCACCAATCCTGAGCCACACTTCTCCTCATAGAGCCCGGCCTCTTGGATAATCTGCTCTCCATCCATTCCCTTCAGATGGTCCTCCCTTCTCCCATTCCAGTATAGAGTTTATTATCTATTCATTCTTTCCCTGCTCTGCCCTCCTTTGTGTCCATTCCATTTTTATTACAATAATCCTATGCAGTGGTTGCTTTGTCCTTTTGTGGCTGAGATAGTTCACACAGCATGTCTTCCAGAATTATCCATGTTGTGCAGTGTAAAATAATAATAATAAAAATAATAATTAAAAACAAAAACACCAAGGCAAACATACAAAAAAAGTAAAGCTATGTGTTCCATCATACTGATTGGCTAAAGCTTAGTCTCATTGTTCACAGGGACCTTTTACCTTATATGGGATGAACCTATGTACAAAACCATTTTTTTGGCAAGGTTCTAGCAGAACATGTAAGTCAATTTATAATTTTAACTTTACCCTTGACTTTCATTTCCTTGGCTTTTGCCCCAAATTATTTTACAGTTACCTAACTCCTAACAGTAGCTAGTTGTTAGCTTTTGTAGAAAGGAGTCTATAGCCAAAACAAGAAATTAATTTTTCTTTAATGCATTGTAAACATGCATTTATATAGATTTTCCCTATCTCTATGGAAGGCACATCTTTCTAAAAAAGATCAAAATACCATCTGAACCAACTATCCCACTATTGGAAATATATTCTAAAGAAACAAGAGCCAGCACACAGACAGATATATGCACACCCATGTTTATTGTAGCATCATTGACAATAGTGAAGAGACGAAAGCAGCTCAAGTGCCCTTCAAAAAAAGAATAGGAAAAATGTGGTACATTAACACAATGGAATATTAGGCAGCACTGAAAAACAATGGATTTTTAAAACACTGCACAACATGGATAATTCTGGAAGACATGCTGTGTGAACTATCTGAGCCACAAAAGGACAAAGCAACCACTGCATAGGATTATTGTAATAAAAATGGAATGGACACAAAGGAGGGCAGAGCAGGAAAAGAATGACTAGATAATGAACTCTACTGGAATGGGACAAGAGAGGACCATCTGAAGGGAATGGATGATTAGATATTATGTATATGGAAACTGACAATCTGGAGTAAAACATGTATTACAAAGTGAATGGGGAGAGAGGGAGGAAGATGTATAGTAGCGAATGAATGAGAACCCATCCTTTTTTGCGAACTTTCACTAAAATAATAATTTAAAAATAAAATAGAAACAAGGACTATAAAAAGAAATATCATTAATGAAAAATTAAAAAAAAACACCTCATTATTGACCTTGAGTTAAATTTATGCTATTGTTGAGCTAGGCTTCTGGCTGTTTCTCAAGATGAGGAAGAATAAGAGGTTTGGAGTCGGAAAGATCTAGGTTCTAATTTTGTTTTGCTACTTTAGCTCTTTATTTCATGCAGGATCTTCGTTTGAAAATTAGGAATCCTCATAGCATCATTGTGGTTAGACGATATATTGTATACAAAGCTCATAGATGCTTAAGGAATGCTTGCTATTATTGCACAGAATAAGAATTAGAGGATATAACTACTTAAGAGATTTGATTAAATATATCTTATTAGAAAATAATTATCACAAACTCCTAATAATGTAATTGCACCTTTTTATGTACAGTTGGCCACGGGAATTCGTGATTAACTCAGACAAGTTAAGAAAAGACTTCATACGACTTAGGTTTGGGTTATGCTGAGTGTCAAGAATTCTGAAGGCACACATTCAAGGCTACCAACTGCTTCTGGGGAGAAGGATGGACAATTTCCTCCTGTGCAATTAACTGCCTCTGAAAACCCACCAGAGAGTCAGCTATAGGTCTTTTCTGACTTGATGGTACACAACAGCAACAACATTCAAACACTAGCAAATATTAACACATTAGTTCAGTGAATATACTTGGTCAAACATCACCTAACTTGTTGATCATGGCCTGCATTGTTGCTGTTATGTGCCTTTGAATTGCCTGAGACACATAATGACCCTATGCCCAATAGCTATGAACCCTGCACTATCCTGAGCCAGTCTCATTGTCTCTGACACATCTACCCCCATTATACCATTTACTGTGTCAATCCATCTCATCCAAGGTCTTCCTCTCCTGCACTGTCCCTCCATCCATCCAAGCATGATGTCCTTCTCCAAGGACTGGTCCCTCCTGACCACATGCCCAAAGTACATGAGATGGACTTTAGAATCCTTGTCTTCAAGGAGCAGCTTGGTTACACTCTCTTGAGGATAGACCTGTTTGTTCTCTAGTGATCCATGCTATGGTCAATATCCTTCTCCAGCACCACATCTCAAAGGTATTGATTTCTCTTCTCACATCCTTAGTTATTGTCCAGTTCTCTGGTGCATAACAAGTAATTGCAAAGACCATGACCTCAATCAGGTGCACCTTAGTCTATAGACTGACATTTTTGCTCTTTAGCATTTTGGAGAGGTCTTGAATGGCATATTTTCCTAATGCAATTCATCTTTTGATTTTTCTGGCTGTTGGTGACAAGAATGTTGATTATGGAGTTGAACAAACTAAAATTAGTGTCATGTGCATAATACAGGTTCTTGATGAGTCTTTGTTTAATCCTGTTGCCACATTCCTTCTCATAAAGCCCAAACTCCTGAATGACCTGTTCCATATACAGATTGAAAAGGTACAGCGATAGGATGCATCCCTGACACATTCTTTTACTAATTATGTTACTAAGTGTTTCCTTGCTCTGTTCTTTCCAACAATTATTACCAAGCACTGTTATATTATATATTAATTGGTATTTTGTGATAATGGATGAGAATGAAACTTCCTTTGTATGATTTATTTGAATTGGTCACATATATTATGAAATGCTTGTTTATACCTCTTGATATATTTTTTCTTCTGTTACTTATGTTTTCTTATTATCATCAAGAATTCTTTATGCATTAATTTTACTAAAATTTTATTGGTTACAGATTGTAATAAACCATCACATTTGAAAAAAGTATTGTACTTTCTTAAAGGTGTATTTTGATTAGTACAGGACTACTTAATTTTATTTTTCCATTTACACTTGCACATTCTTTGCTTTAAGAAGTCCTATCTTTCCTTTAGGTCAAAAGAAATTTACTCATGCTTCCTACTAAAAGTTTTACTTATAAAAGTTAGATCTTTAGTCCATCTGGAATTGATTTTTTTTATAGGGCAGGCATAAATCCAATTTCATTTTCCACATATGGATAGCTAACTTTTCTGACTCCATTTATTAAATAATATCTCTTTTCCTCACCAAACAACCTTGCAATCTTTTCATTTACCCAAGTTCCATATACACAGGACTCTGTTTTGCCTTTTATTTCATTATTTTTCTCATTTTTCTTACATAGTTTTTTTACATATTTGTCTGAAACTTAACTTTTATTCTATTTAACAGCCACTATTAGATGTAAATTATGATGATATTCAATGTCTGATACCCATAAATCTGTGATTTGCTTCTAGAATTCATGTTCAGGTAAGAATAGATCATCTTTAACTGGGTTTAGTGGAACCGCTAACCAGCTGGGAGAGAGGTCATGTGTGGTCATTTGTGTCAGTGCACAGTGTTAATATTTCTCTGAATACGGGCAATTTTCCCCCATAGCATTACTCTGGTCATTGACAGAGTAGCATTTAATGTGGCACCCAAATTAATCTCGGAATGATGATCCCGTCTCGTCTGGAGTAACTCTGTAAGAGTCTATTTTACATGGAAATGCACGAGAATTTCAATTAAAATGACTAAAATAAATTAAAAAAATGTACTTACTGAAATAAACTTTAGTAATCTGGGAAACATTAATCTGGCTTGGATTCTTTTCTCTTGGTGATAGAGAAATGAAATCTCGCTTTTGGGTTCTCAGGAGAGGATCCAAGTTCCTGAACTCCAGGTGTTGAGGAGGGTATTCCAACATTCCCACTTGGAATTAAGTTTATATTAAACAATATATGGATGACCATAGGGAAATCTTAAAAATGTTCAAGATCAAGAAAACAAAAAAAATAATCTATTCATTAGATAATATAATATATTCAGTTACTAACAAAAAGACTGGCAGTTCAAGTCTACCAGCCTCTCAACTGGAGAAAACTGACTGATGCATGGCCTTAAAAATTTAGAGCCTTGGAAGCCCGAGAGGGGGTCACTGTGAATCGGAATCAACCCGACAACACTGGCTCTTTTGCTTACTTCCTCAAGTTGCATAACATTCACAATAGTGCCTGGTATAATCCTTGACCCTGAGTCTAGATGTTGACTTTCAGTGCCCAAAGTCCCAGTTTTTCTAAAAGATAACTCATAGTTCTTTGTCAGTCCCAAAAGTTCTCTTCATGTAGTTATTAATTTTTTTCTAGCAATTTATTTATTTTTTTTTAATTTTACTCTGGTTTACCTACAAAGTTTGTGTACATTGCCCCTCACACCTGATCCTCCCCATCTTACCAACCCACCCCCTCTACCCATCAAACTATGTGACCCCATGATTGCCTCCCCCCCATCCCCACCCCTTTACATACTCATACATGTTTTACTAGTTTTCTTTTTCTACAATAATGGTATTATACAGTACTTGTCCTTATAAGACTGTGTTAGTTCACTTAGCATAACACTCTTCAGACCCTCCCAGGTTAGGTAGTGATTTACAAAATCAATGCTCCTGAATGCTGCATAGTATTTCATCGTGTCAATGTATCATAATTTTTTAATTCATTCCATTTTGGTTGGACATTTGAGTTGTTTCCATGTTCTTGCAGTGGTGAATAACACTGCCATGAGCATTGGTGTCCAAGTCTCTGTTTGTGTATCAGTTATCATTCTCTTGGGGTATATTTCAAGCAGTGGAACATCTGGGTCATATGGAATTTCTATGTTCAGCTTTTTGAGAAAGTGCCAAACTGCCTTCCAGAGTGGTTGTACCATTTTACAATCTAACCAACAATGTAATAGGAGTTCCTATCTCACCATATCCTCTACAATATTTATCACTTGCTGTCCTGTTAAACTTTGTCGTTGTGTTCATCAAATGCTTTTTCTAGTGGAGTAGAAAGAAAACCTACTGACTGGGGAAAAAATACAACTTTTGGCAATACCATCTCAGACAAGGGTCTCATATCAGTTTACAGAATCCTACAGGATAATGTCTCTCTGGAGACTAAGATATGTCTGATACAGGCCATGGTCTTTGCTATCACTTGTTATGCATCAGAGAGTTGGACAATGACTAAGGAGGATAGAAGGAGAATTGATGCATTTGAGCTGTGGTGCTGGAGAAGAGTATTGAGGGTACCATGGACTGCTAGGAAAACTCATCCTGGAAAGGGTCAAACCAGGTGGCTTCTTGGAGGCAAGGCTTATGAGGCGCCATCTAATATACTTTGGACATGTTGTAAGGAGGGACAGGTCCTTGGAGAGGGACATCATGCTTGGGAGGGTGGAGGGACACTGCAGGAGGGGAAGGCCCCCTATGAGGTGGATTGATTCAGTCACTGGGGTAATTGGGATGGGTGTACTGGAGAGGGTGCAGTTGGCACAGGACAGAACACAGTTTAGGGCTGTTGTACGTAGGGTAGCTATGAGTCGTAAGCAACTCGATGGCACATAACAACTACAACAACACAGGGCCTCCACAAGAAAAAGACTGATGACACAATTACAGAATGGGCAAAAGATATGGGAAGAATTTTCAAAGAGGAAGATACTCAGATGGCCAACAGACACATGAAGAAATATTCAAAATCATTGGCAATAAGAGAGATGCAAATCAAAACCATAATGAGATACCATCACACTCTTCATGTAGTTTTACTTGCCAATTTCTCTTTCAACCTTCTTCACCATCTGATTTCTGATATGACAGACTTACTACTGGGAATACACTTCTGTTTCATCATGACTTTCCTATTACTTGTAGTTTGAGTTTGGTATTTCATGCATTAAAATCACACATGACATGGTAAGAGCCATAAGATTTCTTCTAAATCCTCTCATTATCTGCAATAGAGAAAGTTTTCTCCTCACTTAAACAGATAAAGTCATTCTTTACTGGCATGGTTATGTTCCGAAGACCGGGTTCTTAGGTAAAAAAAAAAAAGCACTATGTGAAAATAGAGGATGACCACATCAGATCACAAACCTAAGGATGACTGTACTATTACGTGATTATAAACTTACATTGATACATAACTGCCAAACCAATGAGAATCACGACTTAGTCGGTTGACACTGTCACAGTCAGTATGCCCTTCTTACAGCTTCACATTCATCACTGACCAATGCACATTTTAATATTCAAAACAGTCAGTTCTTACCACTGTTGTAAATGTGAAGTGTCAGATAAAGAGACACCTGCTAAGTGAGGAATAAGTGAGTACATATTTAGATTAGTCCTCTTAACAGGATGGTTTATATTTTGTTTCTGTTATTGCTTGTAGTATAAACAATATTGAATTTGATTGAAACTATTTCTATTCTCTTTTCTTTCATGGATCAAATGCAATTTTTTTGCCCACAAAGCCTCCTTCTTTGATCATAGTAGGTGAACAAAGACAAACTTCTACACTTTGAGTGTCTCATATTTCTCAATGGAGCTCCATAGAAGAAACTCGGGGGACAATTTGAAGAAAAATGTAGATTTTAGTGTTCTAGAAAAAGGAAAGGGACATCCTTGATCAAAAGTAAAAATGTTAATAAAATTTCATTGTCTGTTTTATGTATGTTTCCAGTAGAAATAAGGCAGGGTGTTTAGCTAGACCTGTGTCTTTATTGATGTAATACAAATCTTCAGTGGCAGTAAGAATTAGTAGTTCATAGTTACATTTTTCAAGACATGTGATTTACTCTCAGTAAAAAGTGAAAATATTATATACTTCAAAACATAGTCTTACTTTTTTTAAAAAAAATTCAAGTAAAAAATACTAGTTAGTAGTAACAAAAAATTTTTCTATTTTAAGAAATGCATCTTTTTTCCCTTCCTGTGTTTTTTGTAATAAAATTTCTAATATATACCAGTTTACTTTAAAAGTTAATATACATTGTTTTTCACATCAGATCTTTCTTCTTTCCTTTACCTATTCCTATGATTAAATCCCGACCTCCCTGTCCCTCCTCACCCTTCCTCCTTGGATTCTCATACACATTCTACAATAATGGTCTTATGAAGTATTTGTCCTTATGGGACTGAGTTAGTTCACTTAGTATAATGATCTCTAGTCCCTCCCAAGTAAGGTAATAATTTATAAACTCATTGTTCCTGCATGCTGCATATTATTCTATTGTGTGAATGTACCATAATTTCTCAATCCATTACATTGTGGTTGGACATTTGGGCTGTTTCCATGTTCAGCTATGGTGAAGAAAGCTGCTATGAACATTTGTGTACTAATCTCTGTGCCTCAGTTCTACTTCTCTTGGAGTATGTTCCAAGTAGTGGACTAGTTGGGTCATATGGAATTTCTATGTTCAGGTTTTTGAAGAACTGCCAAACTGTCTTCCACAGTGGTTATACCATTTCTCAATCCCATCAAAAATGTATAAGATTTCTTATCTCTCCACATCCAAAAAATGCACCTTTTTGAAAAGATTTCTCAAGAGGGAGAGTTTCCCAAGAATACCACTCTAATCTCTTATTTTTCATTTAACAGATATTTGCATAGCTTGACAGTTAATCTAATGCTAGATAAAGAAGCTGTTACAGAAGACCAGTAACATAATGACGATACATATTTTTCTCCCTGAATTTCAGGAAAAATGAACAAAATCAACCCACAATATTCGTATTTCCCTTTCAGTATACATTTCTCCATCTGATTCTGAAAATCAATGAAGATAAGCTTCAAATTCTATTGTTAATCAGTTTATCAGTGGCTTGAACTAACACAGCAGTCCCGTTCAGCCACTTTTTGATGATGCACCACCTCTAAACAAACATAAGCAGTTTTTAGAACAGTATTCACAAGAAAGTACTTGCTAGAACCCCTAACACAATTCTACCCATAATTTATCTAAGAAATGCTCAAATGCTGAGTTGCTGAAACCCTATCTGACCAGATTCTAATCTTGTAAGCATAGTTTTCTGAATGGTAGTGAAATATTCTAGACTCAAAGTTGCTATGAGTCAGAGAAAAGGCTGTTAATGAATTTTAATTACATTTACTTGAGCTATTGCTGTTCATGTAGAAAGCTCTGGTGGCCTAGTGGTAAGTGGCTACACTGCCATCTTAAAGGCATGTGGTTCAAATCCAACATCTGCTCCACAGGAGAAAGATGGACAATCTCCTTCTATGCAATTAAACTGCTTCTGGAAGTCCACCTGAGGGTTGTCTATGGGTCAATTCCAACTCAACAGTACACAGTAACAACAATATAATTGTTCAATATCTACCACACAGTTCAATTATTCAGACATTATTGAGAACTTATCATGTATACGTAAGGCACTCTGTTGCAAGAAGCAATGAAATGCCATTTTTCAACAAGGGAGAGAAAAATGTCTAAGAAAACTATATGGACCTTTCTGAGTTCATTAAGAAAATATATTTAATGGCAGCCTTTTGGAGTCCCAATGAATCAAAAGGTCGTGGAGATCAAGTTTATGAATCATAGGAGAAAAGATGTGCTAAAGATCCAATGTCAGAAGTGAGGACCAACCAGCAAGTGTCTCCATCATCACCTGCAATGTGTTTACTGCAGATGCTGTCAAATTATTTTTTGTATTATTATTTGTGATGACAATGCTCAAAAGAGACTTAGAGTTAGGTCTGGTCACATACTTACCCTGTCTAAGCCAGACTCTGGTGTCTTGGGATTCTATAGTGTGAGGTGGTCATTTGCCAGACTGGAATAGCCCTTTGACCAAGTGCGAATACCACGAAGAGAAGGTAAGAATTGGGATGCCATTAGAAAAGGGATGATACTGAGCACTTCCTACTACAGGCCCCGCGGACCTTGTCATGTTATGTAGCAATGAAGGAGATTTAGGATTAAGAAGAGGACTCTGATCTCAGCTCTTAATTGAAAAGTCATTATTTTCTGTTTTGACAGAAAGGACAGCAATGAAAGATCATGGAAAGAAGGGGGAATAATAAGACCACCAGACCAGTTAAAACTGTAAAATGAATACTTTCGTTTTTTATTGACCACACACAAAGTTGCATTAAGGAAACAGAATATTGCCCAAGTCAGTAAGACAGAATTTCAACTCGAGTGAAGACATGTTTTTTGTTTGTATTGAAAAGGGGGAAAAAATATGCCATTAACAAGGCATGTTGGCCAAAACCAGGGAAGAAATGACACAATCCAGAGAAGAGAGTTCCTGGATTAAATGGTGTAAATATAAACTTCTTTCCAAAAGATGCATTCTTATCATGAAAGCAGATACTTTGGTGTCATTAGGCACTCCACGCAGCAGAGTTAACTTTAAGAAGTCCAACTGGTTGTTTACCAAGCTATCTTCAAATATCTCCTTTGCAGAGTAAGTATGTGGGACAAGAAGAGGGGATCCAGTAATTCCTTTCTTTTTGAGCACATATCCTGCGGTTTATATACCCAAGTTGGCACATACTGTCATCTCAGATATAATCAACTGCAGACCTTCTTATGCTGAGTGCCTGGAGCTGCCAGGCTGAGGGTCAGAGCCTGCATTTTATTGAGTTCGCTGAACTAAGTGACAATGTGAGAGGCCTTTTGGCAGCCAGCTAGCTGCTTTCCTCTGGCAAGAAAACTGCTTTGTCACCTGCTTAGTTTCAAATGTCTTCAAGAGGTAACATTTGAGAAAAGAATCTCATTAAAGTGATCGTGTAATTAATCCCAACTGTCGGAAGTAAAAATGTGCAACTGTGCTAATAACAATAACAATACTCTTTATAGTTCTTTTTGCAAAGCATTTCCAGTTATGTTCTCGGACAACTTTGTGAAGGAAGCAAGGATTTCAGAACACGTTTGAGAGAAGAGGGGATGCTAACATTTGCAGCAATTATATGATACATAGGTGAGAAGTAGCAGATAGAAGTCATTCTCGTACTATTCAGTGCTTGCTTTTCTACCTATGCTTTCTATAATTTCTATAAACATTGTGTTGATTGAGACATTGTTCTTGCCCTCAAAGTGAAGGCAGTACTACAAAGCTGAACACATGTAAGAGTTTCGGGTTTTAGTTTTGTGTGTGTGTGTTTAAATTCTTGTGGTTAGGTGCTGTCAAGTCAACCACAACTCACCGTGACCTGATATGAACACGCGACCTGAGCCCTGCCCTGCCCTGAACCATCATCCCAGCTATATTTGAGCCCTTTGCTCTAGCCACTGTGCCAATCTATCCATCGAAGGTATTTCTCTTTTTGGTTGATCCTCCACCTTTCCAAGCTTGATGTTCTTTTCCAAGAGCTGGGCTCTCTTCCAACATGCTCACTCTTTGTGCTCACTCTTTGTGAGATGGAGTTTTCTCATCCTTCCCTTTAAGTATCCTGGTTGCACCTTCTCTGGCTACTGTTTAAGCTCTAAGAGGGATAAAATCAGTCATGCACTACCAGAATGATGACAATCAACAGATAGATATGGTCTTTGCTGTCTTAGATCTTTCAACTCTGAAGGTAGGTTCAGGGTGTTCTCTTCCTGTTTGCTTGAGGCAATGGAGAATGGAACTACAGATTGCTAAATATTAATCCTGTGCCAAGCAGAGTCCCTGGGACTTTCTATGAATTGTTGTTGTTGTTGATTGCCATCAAGTTGAGCACGATTCATAGTGACCCTATGAACACAAGGCCTGAAGCCTTTCTATAACTATCATCATTTATCAAAGTTCATAGAGTTTTTCAAAGCATGTTGTTTAGGAAGTGGATGCCACTCTTTCCTGAGAAAAACCTATGAATTCTATGAAATCAGGGGCTGTATGTATGTTCCACTGAGGCATTCCCAGACCCTAGTATAGAAGGATCCCCAAAACTTGAACTGGATAGGAAAAACTTGTCTTTTAAAGACAAGAGGTTAATCATGTATTCAGAGTTTGAGGATTACAGGTGGTAAGCAAAGAATTGAAACACAGGTCTGAAGGAATCCAGCGCCTGTGCTTCCTTTACTCTTCTGAATCTTATTGATCCTCTTTTTAATAGATAATAGTGGTTTTATGTTCAAGCACATCTCATAGTTTTATAACCATGTATTTTTATTCTTTTTGTGTCTATTTTTAACTAAGACAGTCAAACTAAGCTTTAAACAAAGGTTAATGATTTAGAGAAAAATTTAAAAACAGAAACTAAGATCACACACACACACTTATGTGTATAACACCTAAAGGTAGGTGGTTTTGAATCTACTAGCTACTCTTTGAGAGAAAGATTAGCAATCTCTTCATGTGCTATTCATAGCCTCTAAAAACCCCTTGGAGGATCAGCTATGAGTCACAGGTAACTCAATGTCATATAACAATGATATCTATTTGAGGACTAAGGTACATATGATTCAGGCAATGGTCTTTCCAATTACTTGCTACGCATCTGAAAGCTGGACAATAAATAGGGATGACAGAAGAAGAATTGATGCCTTTGATTTGTGATGTTGGAGAAGAGCACTGAACATCCCATGGGTGGCCAAACGAATGAACAACCATGTCTTAGAGAGGATGTTGTCAGATTGCTCTTTGGAGACAAGAATGATGAGGCTTCACTTCATATACTTCCGGCATGTTGCTGTGAGAGGCTATTCCTTGGAGAAGGACATGATGCTTGGAAGAATAGGTCAGTGAAGGAGAGGAAGACCCTTGACCAGGTGGATTGACATGGTAACTACCACAATGGGCTCTAATGTGTCAGCAAGTGTGAGGATGGCACAGGACTTGACACGATTCAGATCTGTTGTTCATTGGGTTGTCATGAATCACACCTGACTTGATATCACCTAACAACAGCAACAACGACAACAAATATCTCCAGATACATAAAAATGAAGAAAATACATTTAATTTTACTACATAGAAATTAAATAATTCCATCCTTTTAAGCTTAGTTTGCATCTTCTTTTGTTTCAAAGGAAGAATCTTTTCTGCTTGTTTATTTTCTCAGAGATTTAGAACATGTCTACAGCTCTCAGGCTTTCGGGATACTCAGTTTCAAAGGTGGAGTTCTTCAAATGGGGAGCTCTGGTGGCTGAGTGGTAAGAGATTGTGCTGCCAACCTAAAACCTCCCTGGTTTTACGTGGTTAGGACCCACCATTTTCACAGGATAAGGAAGCCTGGAAGTCTTCACCTCTGGGATTTCCTGCCTCTGAAAACCAGCTGGAGGTCAGCTATGAGTGGGTTCCAACTAGATGATGCTCGACAGTAACAACAACTTCAAATATCTTCTGCTTTCCCTGTTTCCTGGCATAGAATCTTTTTGACAGAAAAAAATGAAGAAAATAAAAATCTTTCCTTATTTCTTTTTTGCCAACTCCCTTCTTTAAAAATGCTCTATGTTAAAAATATTCCAAATGGGCTGTGATAATAAATAATAACTTTCTCTTTTAAAAACCTTCAAGAGACTTAAAAAAAGGAACTTATTTTCACTAACACAGCCTTCTAATAGGTGAATGATGCATTACATTTTCTTTTTTCCTTAAGCAGACTTTGTAATTAATCTAATTTTAGCCACTATTGGCTTATTGTATGCATATGGATATTATCCAACACACACAAAGAAGACCCATTAACATGACTGTTATTCAAATATACACTTCTACATCTGGAGCCAAAAAGGAAGAAATTGAGAATTTTTACCAAATTTTGCAGTCAAAAATTGACTGACCATACACTCACGATGTATTAATGATAATTGGTGACTGGAATGCAAAAATGGGAAACAGCGAAGAAGAAATAGTAGTTGGAAAATATGGGCTTGGTGATAGAAATGATACTGGAAATAGAATAATTGAATTTTGCATTTATAATGATTTATTCATTGTAAATACCTTTTTTAAAACACACAAATGACAACTTTACACATGGATTTCATCTGACGGGCTACATAGGAATTAGATTGACTACATTTGTGGAAGAAATGATTGGAGAAGCTCAATATCAACAGTCAAAACTGGGCCAGGGGCAGACTGTGGATCAGATCGTCAATTATTCATATGTAAGTTCAAACTGAGGCTGAATAAAATTAAAATAAGTCCACAGGAACCAAGATATGACCTGGAATAAATTCCATCTGAATTTCAGGATCATTTTAGCAACAGATTTGAGGCATTGAACACCAATGATTGAAGACCAGATGAGTTATGAGATGATATCAAGGATATCATTTATGAAGAAAGCAAAAGTTCATTACAAAAACAGAGGAGAAATTAAAAAAAAACCAAAATGGATGTGAGAAGAGACTTTAAAATTGCACTGAAACATCAAGACTCCAAAACAAAATAAAAAAAAAACCAACCCCAAACATGTTGAACAAGTATAATAAAGATTTCATAAAAGCATAATTAAGTGTTGTGGGATTTTTCTCAATGCTAGCCGATGTTTGTTATGATCCACATAGTCAAATGCTTTTGTATCGTCAATAAAACCTAAATAAACTTCCTTTTGGTGTTCTCAGTTTTTAGTCAGGATCTATCTAGCATCAGCATTGATATCCCTGGTGCCAGGGCCTCTTCCAAGCCCAGCTTGAACTTCTGACAGTTATTTTTCTATGCACTGTTCTAGCCATTGTGGATAATTTTCAGAAATATTTTGCTTGCCTATGATATTAATAACAGTGTTTGGTAATTTTTATTCTTTTAGATCACCTTTCTTGGGAATGAGAAGAATATGGATCTCTTCCATGTGGTCATTGAAATTAACCAACCAACCAACCACAAAAAACTCTTTTCTGAGAGGTTGCACCCCTTTTGGATTCATAATTTGATTAGCATACAACTTATATGTGAAGAAAAAGGCAGATATAACTGTATACCAGGGAAGGTGGCTTGACTTTTAAGACCTGCTCAAACTTCCTGGACATAAAAGACAATATTTGAATATCAACAGTGGCAGGGAGACATAAATAAAGGCTATGCTTGCATTCTTCATTTAAAATCCAGAGCTCCTGTTTCTTACAAGCAATTATCTTTCAGGTTGAAAATCCATACCTGCATTATTTTATCTCAGAATCACTGTCTTTTGACCTGTGATTATCGGGGTTTACAATGATGACTAATAACTACCCAGAAATGATTATTCTTGTGAAAACCACCAAGTAAAAAATGAACCAGTTGTTGTGTCTATGTCATTCCAAACTATCATTTAAGCTAAATCAATACCTTTCACCCCCTTTGACTGTCATGCCCAGTGATTAGAGAACCCTAATCACTGTGGGAAAAGAGAAATCCAGTAGTTTCATTTGTTGAAGTAACGCAGAAAAAATTAAAATATTGATAGAGGTTTTCATTTTTTCAACAAGATATTGGGGCATTATAAACAGAATGTTGTTGTTGTGTGCTGTCGAGTCACTTGCAACTCACAGTGACCACATGTACAGTAGCTCTGAGTCCTGTTCTGTCTTGAGCCAATATCATTATTTCCAACACACCTACACCTATTACCCCAGTCATTAGGTCAATCCATGTCATCTAGTATCTTCCTTTCCTGTGCTACTCATCTCCCCTTCCAAACTTGATGTCTTCCAAGGACTGGTACATCCTGGACAAAGCACGTGAGACAGAGCTTCAAAATCCTTGCTTCCAGGCATCAGCCTGGTTTCAACATCTCCAAGACAGACCTGTTTGCTTTCTTAGCAGTTCATGGTATATTACTCTTCTTCATCACCTTTCTGATGCATAGTAAGTAATTGCAAAGACCATGGCCTGGGTAAGGTGCACCTTAGTCTCTAGACTGACATAATTTCTTTTCACTACACTGGAGAGGTCCCTAACAGCAGATTTTTCCAGTGCAATTTGTCTTTTGATTTCTGACTGCTGGCACCAAGAGTGTTGATTGTGGAGCCAAGGAATCTAAAGCTATTAACAATCTCAATCATAGTTTTACTTTTGCCATTTAAAAAATACATTAATCATAATACTGCCAATTGAGCCTGTGGTGAGAATCTTTGTTTCCTTGTTGTTGAGTTTCAATCCATATTTAAGGCTATAGTCATTGACCTTCTTTAGCAAATGCCTCAGGTCTTCCTCATTTTCAGCAAGCAGGGTTGTGTCATCTGCATAACACAGGTGTTGATGAGTCTTCTTCAATCCTTATTTCTCTTCAAGTTCAGCCTCCAAGATGATCTGTTCTGCACATAGATTGAAAAGGTATGGTGCAATGAAAGATGCATCTCTGATGCACTCCTTTCCTGATTTTGAACCATGTAGCATTACCATTCCCTGTTCTGAGGACTGCTTCCTAGACCAAGTACAGGTTTTGCATAAGCACAATTAAGTGTTCTGGGATTCCCATTCTTCTCAAAGTTAGCCGCAATTTGCTATGATCCACACAGTCAAATGCCTTTGCATAGTCAGTGAAACACAGACATTCCTCTAGTACAGTCTACTTTCAGCTAAGATCCATCTAACACTGGTTATAATGTCCCTAGTGCTATGGCCTCTTCTAAACCCAGGCTGCACATCTAACAGTTCTTTATTGATGTCCAGTCATTTTTGTATAATATTCAGCAGAATCTTGCTTGCCTATGATATTAATGAAGTTGTTCAATAATTCCCATACTCTACACTATAAAATTTGAATTTCTATCAATACTATTAGAATTTCCTAGCAACTCTGTATTCCAGTATATTAGACATACTCTGAAACATATATCTATAAAACTGTATTTTCTCCCTGCCATGAATTCTTTTATGCTTATTACCATCAGGACAAAGTTTTGCCTGATATTAAATATCCTTAACTACTTAACTTGCCTTATTTAAAGCAAAACCTTCTGCTCTTGAGTCAATTCCAACTAACTGTGACCCTCCACAGGTTTCTGTCCATTGTAAATCATCATAGGAAGAGACTTCCCATCTTTCTCCCCAGGAGCCACTGATGAATTAAAAGTGCTGAGATTAGCAATGCAACACATAGCATATTGGATTGGACAAATCTGGTGCCAGAGACCTCTTGAAAGGGTCAAAGAGCAAAGATATCATTTTGTGAACTAATTTGTGCCTGATTCAAGTGTCAGTATTTTCCATTGTTTCATATACATATGACATTTGGATAATAAATAAGGAAGATCAAAGAAGACTTGACATCTATGAATTGCAGTGCTGGTGAAAAATACGGAATATACAATGGGCAGCCAAAAGAATAAATAAATCCATCTTGGAAGAAGTGCAACCATAGTGATAATCGTTCTCATGGACTTTGAGTATTCTATTAGAACAGGACAATTCCTGGAGAAGGCTATCATGCTTGGTAAAGTGGTGCACCAGTGACGAAGAGGTAGACTCACTGGGATAGATTTTGCAATGAATGCAACAGTAGGCTCAAGCACATCAAGGACTATAAGGATGACACAAGACAACACAAGGAAGTGATTTGTTCTGGGAGTTGACTCGATGGGACCTAACAACAACTTGTTCTGTTGCTTCTATATGTTTCACATACTCTAAAGCAGTGTTGCTTAACCTTAGCACTGTTGATATTTTGGGCTGATCATTCTGTTGTTTGGGCATTGCTGTTGACTGGCTGGTCATCTAGTCCATTGCAGAATGTTTAGCAGCCTCCTTGAATGTTCTCAATTAGATGCCAGTAACACCCTCTGTCCCAAGATAAGATGAACAAAAATATCTCCGGACATTGCCAATGTCCGCAAGGAGTGAGGATCATCTGGTTAAGAACCACTGTTCTAAAACAACCTGCTTATTCATCCTTCTTGACTAAGCCTGTGCCTTCCCTTTTTCTAAACTTTGGCTGCTTTTTAAAATCACTGGGATGTACTTCCCTTCTCTTGTTTCTGAGTTCTTGTGCATACATCATCTTTTGGTTGCCAATATTTCACTCCAGTTAGAAATATGCTTATTCTTCTATTTTCTTGTATTCATTAGCTGAAAAACTGTCTGTGAGCACACTGTGAACAAGGCATAGTTCTATGTGTCAATTAAAAAAAAAATGCAACATTCAATAGACAGTGCCCTTGTGTTGTTTTCATCGTAGCAAAACAAGACAGATAAAAACCACAAACCCTAAAACTTGCTGTTGTTGGGTCATTTTGTTGTTGTTGTAGTTCTATGCCATTGAGTCACCCTATGTGCAACAGATCTGAAACCTGCCGTATCCTAAGCTAGTTTCACTGACTCCAACACACCTACCTCCATTACCCTATTTACTGTGTCAATCCTCTCTTCTGGGATCTTCCTCTCCTGCACTGTCCCTCTACCCTTCAAAACATGATGTCCTTCTCTAATGACTTGTCCCTTCTGGCCACATGCAGAAAGTATATGAGATGGAGCTTTAAAATCCTTGTCTCCAAGGAGAAACGTGGTTTCACCCCCTCTAAGAAAGACCTGTTTATTATCTTGGCTATCCATAGTCAGTTCAATACTTTTCTCCAGTACCACAACTCAAAGGCATCAGTTATTCTTCTGTCATCCTTAGTCATTTTCTAGCTCTCTGGTGCATAGCAAGTAATTGCAAAGACTGTGGCCTGATTAAGGGGCATCTAGTCTCTAGACTGACATATTTAGCACTTCAGAGATGTCCCTGAAAGTAGACTTCCTCAATGCAATTCATCTTTTGATTTCTTGATTGCTGGTGCCAAGAGTGTTGATTGTGGAGCCAAGTTAGTGGAATTTATTACTTAAGATTTGAAATTGAAACCCTAAATAGAGGTACAATATCTTATCAAGAAGAGACAGGTGCCATAAACAAGTATAGAGTGGATAAGGGTGTAGAAAGAGGTTAGGTAGAGTGTCAATGGAAACCTCATGGAAAAGGACATTGACCAGTGGAATTTCTCTGTAGAAGAAACCTCTAGGCATGGGAAGTCATGAGTACTAAATATCTCATACTCTATGGCTGGTGAATTCCAAAGAAAGTAAACTCCAATATTATTGAAAGAGTTTCAGAAGTGGCATTTTGAGATAAAATGTGTCCCACCCCCACTAAAGACATATTGAAGTACTAGGCCTCAGTATATGTGAATTATGAACTTGTATAGAATCTTTGTTTTTAAAGGTGTTATAGGTTAACATGAGGTCATGAAGGGTGTATCATATTTAGTGATAGTGACATTTTTCTAAAAGAGAGAAAGAGGCACAAAGAAGAAGTTAACAATACAAAGATAGAGTCAGGACTGGAGTGATGCATCTATGTGCCAAGGAATGCCAAGGATTGCTGGCTGTCGTCAGCAGCTAGGAGAGAAGTATGGAACAGATTATCCTGAAGAGGTATCAGAAAAAATAACACGGTTGGTATTCTAATTTGGACTTCTGGCTCCTAGAGATGTGGAAGAATACATTTGGTATTTTAAGCCACCTAATTTTGGTACAAAAGTAAGAAAAGAGGAGGTGGAGAAACTAGATTGAAATCAACTCATGTGGAGCATCGTAGGCTGAGGCAATGACGATTGAGGGGGAGGGGTCTATACAGGAAACAGGTGACTGAACTTATTTTTCTTTATGACACTTTCATCACACTGAGCTTTTAGCTTGTGTTTTATTGCTTGTTTTGGAATCTAAGTGTTACATAATGCTCATAAAACCTTCATAGACTGGCTTTATAGCAGCACCCTTTTAATATAGCATGACTATGACAAACATTTTAATCTTCATACCTATCTCTCCAACATTTAAACAGATATTGGGTCAGGGGAACAACAGCTCAAAACATATCCATGGGCACGCAAATCAAAATGTTTATTCTCTCTTTTACAGTCTTTCCAACCTTCTTAGAGTTATTCTCTTTAATATCAATAGAAGTTTCTCACAATTTGTGCCCTCATAGCTCTCTCCTTTGATACTTTGATGGCTTTTTAGGAGAAAGGATGAGTGAATAAACATGCCAATGCAGTTTTAGCATTTCATTCTACCAAAGGTTGAGAGAGAGAGAGAGAGAGACAGAGAGAAGAAGAAGAGGAGAAGTTAAACAGGAAAGGGAAAGGCTGGGAATGGACTTTTGGTGTTATTTTTATTCCATCATGCTAAAAGGACAAAGATTGATTGTTATACGATTGCTTTACCCCTAATGAAATTGTTCCACTCTACATACGGAACTGGAGTCTCTCACCTGGTTCTCCCAACAGTTCTACAGGAAAAGGGTGGAGATGAGGAAACTGAGGCTCAGAGCCTTTCAGACACTTGCCCAGATGACACAGGAATGGGACTTGCCAAGGAATGGGACCATGATTTAAGGCTGTGTCCAGAATCTCATGGTCTTAATTAGCTACAATTTATGATGATTTAGGAGATGTGATCCTTGAGGCAGTTAGCTTCAGTTTCCATCTTCCTGTTGTTGAAAGATGGATCACCTGGGAGAAGAAGCCAATTGAAATCCCATCATCGCTGTGTATTTCCATTCCAGGGCTTTCACTTGCCTTTAATGACTTTCTCAGGCCTTATCCTCAGCAGAGAGCATCCAGGACTGAGCTCAGCCCAAACATGAAACTTTTGGGAAAGAGTTAGGAAAGTCTGGTCAGCTGTTTTTGTACAGAGGGGAAGGAAAAAAAAAAAAAAGAAAAAAACCAGAGTGCCTTTTATTCAAGTCCCAAAATAGGCTAATGTTTGCACATTCAAATTAGTATGTGGTCAGAACCTTATGAGAAAGTCCAGAGTTAGTGGAGGAGGCCTTCAATTTAAGACATTTCCTTCCTGTCCCTTTAAAGTGTCTGATTGAGGGGCCCTCTTGGTCAGGTGGCTGGTCTGGGGTTGGAGAATCTGGTAGCAGAAAGAGCTGGGGTGCGTAAGTACGCAAAGCCAGTTAGCTGAGGTAGACTTGGGTTTTCAACTTGTCCTTTCATTTGAGACTTTCCACTTTATTTTTCTATCTCTTTCTCCCACAGAATATTCTGTAGCCTTGCTGGTGATTTATAAAACTCACTTACTAATATAGAGTTTAGAGAAGGCATCTGATCAGATTTTCATTCATTTTTCCTTTCAAAATGGATTCTTATTAAGTGCAATACATGGTATTGGTCATTTAAGGCATTATTACCTGAATTTTACAGATAAGAAAGTATGGCAATATTAAAAAAAAGAAAGTGTGGCAATATTAAGTGCCTCTGAAAACTACAGTGTGAGGGTAGAACTTACCTCAGTGCTGAGGTTTGCCTGTCTGTAAAGAGCAAGCTTTTAAACCTGGGGATCGTTGTCTCCTAGCAGTAACCAAGGAGGCAGAAGAGACCATGGTTACGGCTCCATGTTATGTAAAGAAAAGAGTAGGGGAAATTGGAGATATTGACCACAGTC
Source organism: Elephantulus edwardii (assembly GCF_000299155.1). Classification (NCBI taxonomy): domain Eukaryota; kingdom Metazoa; phylum Chordata; class Mammalia; order Macroscelidea; family Macroscelididae; genus Elephantulus; species Elephantulus edwardii. Next base: position 3,259,703 of record NW_006399779.1, on the reverse strand, counting down.
AAAAGTGATACCGAGTCTTTGATTTTGTGAGCAAAAAGGAATAATTGGAGCTATGAGTCCATGAATGATAAATCAAGGCCCACTACTGAAAAGAGATTTCAGTTCAAATACATTGCCCAGTTATGAGATGGTGCTATTCATACTGAGGCAGAATTCAGCCTGAAGGTACTCTTTAATCGCTGTCAGTACGTGCTTCACATTTGCTCCACTTTCAGCAAGCAAGGTTTTGTCATGTGCGTATCTATGTGGTTGATGAGTCTTCTTTCAGTCTTGAGGTCACATTCTTCATATGATAATTCTTTTGCATCAACTCCAACTCATGAACACCTTGCATACAACAAAAACGAAGCCCTCACTCCAGCTTTGTCTTTATAATTGCTGAGCCCTTCATTGCAGCTGTTGGGAGAGATCAGCTGCCATTATCCTGTCTCATCATGAGCTGAATAACAATCCCAAGTGTCTCAGAGTCGTACTGGCCTCCCTAGTGTTCTCAGTGGCTAATTTTTCAGAAGATCAAGACTTTTCTTCTGAGACACTTCTGGATACATCAAACGGCCAACCTTTCAGTTAACACTCAAGTTCATTAACCATTTAAATTAACTGGTCATGGACTCTAAAAGAGGAGAGAGTTTGAGAGGTTCAAACATGGCCTTATGATCAATTGAGAGAGGTGGAGATAAGAAAGATTCAAGCATTCAATGACCAGCTGAACAGATGACCTTGACAATCTGGGTGTATTCTGTAACTCTTTGCCTTTAATATGAAGAGCCCATATAACATGGGATTCATTTCTTCACTATTTAGGTCTTAGCTTCTCTATTTAGTAAGGATATTTCTAGCTCTAATGTTTTCAGATAATGACCTCTCAGAGCCAAACTATATGCAGGGGTGTAATGATAAGTACAGTTTTAGTATGATTTTAGCCTGCCAGAGGTTACCATAATGTTGGACCTAGAGCTTTATCCTCAGGCTGGTTGCTTCAGTCATGGAAACGTGAGTCAGTGATCATGTCTTCTCTAGCTGACCTGCATTTCGTTATTTCTCATTTCAACTCAAATTTTGTTTATTTAGTTCAGGGGTCACTGAGAAAGAGCTATCCACATTCTTCCAAACTCCTGATTTGGGGGCTTCCTATCCCTTTGGAATTAGAGTTTCTTTGGAGGAAATTATGGGTCAGATCAAGAGAGGCTGCTAGCCAGAGATGGAATTTAGCACTGAAGATCAGGGTTAAGGTAACAGGACAGGGCTGAAACATCAAGTAGTGCTCTAGACTGTGAACTGAGCCATTAATTTTATAATCAAGCCTTCTAACAATGTTTTATTTGGAATAATTTCCTGTGAGGTGCTTAGAATGGTGTGCCTGGCACGTAATATTTTTGACGACAGCTCCCATCGAGTCAGTCTTTTTTTTTTTCTTTTCTATAATTATATTTTATTAATTTTCATAAACATTTACAGAGATTTTGGGATTCCATTCATTCATTGTTGCACTATTCTCTCTACCCTCCTCCCAGTTTGTTCTTGTCCAAATGCCACAGTGCTTGTCAAAGCCAGTTCTGATTAATCTCCTTTGTCAGTGTGTCCTTTGCCATTCCCTATCACTTCTCCCTGAGAGAGACTTCACCCTGAGTCATAAGGAAAAGGGGATGGCGTATTCTCTTAGCTACTTCCTGCTGAAAAGGGACGCTGTGGGTTTCAGGGTGAAGATCTTCTCTCACTACTCTAAAGGGTCCCTTTGGCAGTCTTGACTCATGAAGATCTCATATAGAACAAAGTTCAAACCACTCTGGATGTTTGAATCCACCAATGGAGCCTCAGGAGAAAGATGAACAACTTGTGAGATTTACAACCTCAAAAACCCTACTTAGTATTGACTCTGTCCCAGCAGCAATGAGTGAGGTTGTGACGTCCACTATGCCAATGCCTTTCATTGGGGATCTTCCTCTTTTTCACTGATCCTTTAAAAAGTGTGAGGTCCTTATCTAAGGACTATTCTCTCCTCATAGTATGACATTGACATATCATATGAAATATTATATATATATTATTTTCTTCTTATTTTTTATTTCTGTCATCCTGAGTCACATAAAGCAACTGCACATAGTAAATATTTAATATTTTTTAAAATGAACAGAGAAATGAATGAACAGGGCCTTTGACAATCACTTTTTATCAGCAATTGAAAAGCAAAAGTATTGCTCGCCATGTTTTGTAGTGTAAGATTTTCACAGAGGAAATCGGAAAACTTGTAAAATTTGCTGTCCTGTTAATATCACACTGTTATTGTGAACTGTCAGTCCAAATTTTTCACTCAGAGACCTTTTTATGGTGAAGTCTTAGAAATTAGAGGGTCTGTGGAAAATGTGATTGTGGGATAAGTATTTTTATCGTTAGTATGATCTTTGCCAATTTCTAACTCTTGAATGAGTTTTTGTTTGAGTCAAACAGTTAAAAATTGTTCTAAAGTGTTCAAGTGGTCAAAATGTTTTAAATTTAGAAAGGAGATACTGCTGATTCATTTCTCATATTTCAGAGCTAAATTATTGTTGTTGTTAGTTGCAGTGAGTTGATGCCAATTCATAGTGGCCCTATGTCAGGGTCTATAAAAGAATGAAACTCTGATTGTATGCTGTACTCTTTGCTGTTCTACAGTTTATTATGATAGCCATTATGTCGAGTCATCTGGTTGAGAATCTTCTTCTCTTTCATGGTCTTCTACCTAGGATGATGCCTTCATCTAGGTACTAAGCTCTCTTGATAAATTGCCCAAAGTGTGTGAGACAAAACCTCACCATCCTTGCTTTTAGGGCATCCTAGATGAACTTTGTCAAAAGGCAGATAAATACACGCTCAGCTTAGGATTTATTGGATCATAATTCTGCTTTTGTATTGAAAAGGATCTATCACTGGACATAAGTTAGAGGGATGACACTGCCCTATTTTGAGTCCTTATTCAGCTATGGAAAGGCCCTTGCAGCCGAGGTAAGGAGAAAGGTTATATGAGAAGTAGAAAATCTACAGAATTACCATGCCTCCTTCTAACTCTAGGAACCTAGCTGGTTCCTCTCAGAAAACAATAAAAACTACAAAAACAAAACACAAAACCCCAAGACTTAAGAAAAAAAGAAATGGAAAAATCCACCTAATTGATATTGTGTAGATCATGATCCCAACTCATGGCAATTCTCTTTAGAGTGTCAAAAACCAAAGATATAATTTGAAGATTAAGGTCTCTCTGACTCAAGCCATAGTATTTTTAATCACTTATAGATGCTAAAGATGTACAGTGAATTAGGAAGACCAAAGAAGGATTGATGCCTTTAAATTATGGTAGAAGGGAAGAAGACTATTGAATATACTATGGACTCTGGAAGAATTAGTAAACTTATTGTGAAGGAAGCACAGCTAGAATTTTCTTTAGAATTGAGAGTGGCGAGACTTCATTTCATGTACTTTTGGAAATGTTATCAGAAAGGGCAGTCCCTGGGGAAGGCTGGCATGCTTGGTACAATGAGTACGAAAGAAAGACCATCATTGAGAGGGAATGAGATGGTGCCTACAAAAATGACTCAAGCAAAGCAATGGCTCTGAGGGTGGTGTAAGATTGGACAGTTTGGTCCTTGTATATGAGGTTGTTTGTTACTTAACCATTGTGTATGGGGATAGGTAGCATCTAACAACATCTACCAACAGTGATAACCACGTGTGTAAGAATGGGACTGTGCTTGATAGAATTTTGTAGGGCTGATTTTTTTTTTTTTTAAGAAGATCACCAGGTCTTTCTTCTGAGATACTTCGGGTGACTTGAACCCTCACACTTTCTGTTAGCAGTTGAGCAAAGTATCTTCAAAGGAACACGCAAATGACCACAGGTGTACTCAGAACACTCCCATCAGAGCAGACTCAGGACATGGCTCAGTTCCTTCTCTTCCCTGGGGAAGCCCAGGGTCTGGAGACTTCAGAAACCTCCAAGGCACTTAACGATAGCAAATCCCTCAGAGAGAGTCCTAGTTACAGAAAGAAATTGATGTTTATAACCTTAATGGTTTCCATGTTCAGTAATTTAAAGGCTATTACCAGACCTGGGACCTAGGCTTCAGTTTTTGGGTCTAGAAATAGGATTTATCCAGAGCATCTAGGACTAAACACATGATTGTCATTGTCAAGTGTCTTTTGATCACTTTTTTGACTCACCATGACTCTATGTGACAGAGGAGGACTGACCCATGGGTTTTTTTTCTAGTGACCTAGTAGATGAAGATTGCACTGCCAGCCTCAAGATATGCAGTTTGAACGCACCGGTCTTCCACCAGAGAAGGACGGGCAATCTCTTTATAATCTCTGAAAACCTGCTAGAGGATCAGCTGGTAGTCGGTTCTAACTCGACAACAAGGAACAAAAATAATCTATATGGGAACAGACTGTCAGATGTGGTGGTGGTTGTTGCTGGGTGCCACTGAGTCAGAACCGACCTGTTGCTGACCCTCCAGTGGGTTTTCACAAGCAATTAATCGCACAGGAGGAGGTTGGTAATTCCTTCTCATGGAAGAGCTGGGAGATTCCAACTGTGTGAATCAATATTTTTATTCTCTTTCATGTAGTTGTCTTATTCCCACATCTGGGTAATTCTTTCACTATAGCAGTGTACATATTATCAGGAAAGCGCTACACATGTCAGTGTTTTTTCATGTGACCCACCCTCTTGTTTAAGACATAAAGCTAAGGCTCTATTAACATTGGGAAAGGCAGGGTAAGCAAATTTGCTATTTCTTGCCACAGCATTTGATCTGTAAGTGAGTGTTTGCAGTGTAAATGCATGTACAGGAGTTTCTCTTACTTTAAGGGGGACAGACATGCCCTTGACTCCTGAAAAACTTGCTAATTATCCATTTCATACTGGATGAAAGGAATCAAGATTGAGAATCAAGGCTGATTATTAGGAAACACACGGAACATCTAGGACTCCTTGGAATGACGTTGTTCTTTTAACCTAAGAAGAGACACAGTATCTGTTCTTATGCATGATTTTTTTCTAAGCTGCACTTTCTCTAGTGTGTGGGAATAGTGGCAGTTCTTTTTATTCACTATTCTTGTAATCCATCTTGGTACACTGACTTATCAAATCCCTGGCAAATACCTTGCAAAAGAGTTGTCATGATCTTCACTGTACGAGGGGAGAAACTGAAGCTCTGAAAGGCAATAAAAGTGTAACCACTGTGGAAGGCAGTATGGCGCTTTCTCAAAAAGTTGCAAATAGAGATACCATTTGACTCAGCAATTCCACTACTGGGAATATACCCTGAAGAGACCATAGCTGACATCCAAGCAGATATTTGCACACCCACCCATGTTTATCGAGGCTTTGTACACAATAGCAAGGAGTTGGAGACAACCTAAGTGTCCATCAACAAAAGAATGCACAGAGAAGCTGTGGTATAGTCACACAATGGAATACTATGCTGCATTGAAAAAAAAGGAACTCATGCAATATTATTCAAAATGGGTGACCCTGGAGGACATTATGCTGAGTGAAATATCTCAGTTACAAAAGGGCAAATACTGCATGGTACCACTGTTGTAAAATAGGACTGACACTGGGGTTGGAGGGAGACTGAGAAAGATGGGTTAAATAATGTATACTGCATTGAAACAGATAAGGGAGAAAATAGCTTAAATGGGATATGTGACTAGGTATTTTTGTTATGATGGGAGTCCAGTGCCAAGGCTGCATAGTGGAGCGGACCTGGGGGAGGAATTGTAAAACCATAAATTTTTCTTTTACTTTTCCAAGAGAGGAGTGTACTGGAGGGGAGGGTTCGGAGGGGAGAAAAATGCAACAATGAATAAATGGAAATCCAAAGTCTCTGTAAATTTTCATTGAAATTAACAATAAAAAAATTAAAACATGCAAGATTAGAAAAATAAAAAAAATAATAAAAAAAGAAAGGCAATAAGGTGTACTCAGGTTCCCCAGTTACTAAGCAGCAGGGAAGTGAAGTACTGTGGACAGGGTTGCTCCTATCTCATGCTGCTCACAAATTGTACTGTTTGGAGAGACCATACACTCAAGCACTAAACGGGGAATGCTTTTGGCAGAGGCGAGTGGGGAAAGGAAAACCGGAACTGAAGAAGAAAAGAGATACTTGAAGGGTAGACAAAAATAAAACTCAGAGAAAGCGAGCCCACTAGTTTTTCTGTTCTCTCTAATTTAATCTGTAGTAGTATCATGTGGAAAATGTTAGTGGTTGACTGGCAGCAAAGACTACATTTTAAAACTTGAGCGAAGTACCCACGTTTGCTTGGTTTTGGGATGAGAGCTGGCTGGGCAAAGATCAAAGCAAGAGTCGAAGTTCAGGAAACACATTTCTTTAACTGCCTGCAGGGAGAAACTTTTCACAACTGGAAAATGCAAGCCATTGCTGCCAACCTCTGAGTGTGGAAGCCTTACCTCATTAATCATAGTTGTCAGGCTTCTTTCTGTAAACAGTAAGCTGTTGACACACACAGTATCTTCTGTTTTTCATGGAGAAGAAGAAAAAAAAAAAGAGAGAAAGAGAGAGAGTTGGTGAAATATATAAGCCACCAGAGTAAATGCTTCCTAGAATGGAAACGAGATAATCTGTGCCTTTACTGAATGCCAGGCAACGTGATATCAAGAAAACGTAAAGTTTCAAGAGAAAAAAAATGTATTTTTGATGTGACTTACTGCTTAAAGGTCTTAAGGAGGAAAATGCAGAATTATGTTGTTGCTGTTGTCTGACATTGTTGTTAAAAGGAAGCGGTCACATCTTCCTCCAGCAGAGCTTCTGGTAGGTTGGAGTCCCTGACTTGTTCATTAGTAGCTGAAAGTTTTTAACCACTGCACCATTAAGGCCCTTGTCTAAATGTCAGTGTAGATGGTCATCATTATTGTTATTATTATATTCTGAAATAAGAGACCACACCTCATTATGGTTAAGTCAGAACCAGCTTATAACTGACCCTCAAGCAATTTTTCGGAGGTTGTAACAACAGAGAGGAGATTGCCCATCTTTCTTCCATGGAGTAGCTGACGGGATTTGAACTGCCAGAAAGGTGCTACTTTGGGTTCCCAGTTCAACTCCCTACAGACTATGCCACCGGAGCTTTGTGAGCATTCCTGTAGAGGGGTGTTGTTTACAAATTTTATAGACAGCCCTGCCTATTACAACTCAAAGATAGTAGACAAGATTCAGATGGGGAATGAGGAGAATAGAGGTCAGCTGGGATCCATCTACTACAGGATATAATTGGGACGAGCACATAAAGATCTTAACACCTTGATGAGGTGCTAAAAAGAAAAACAATTCAGCGGCAAGTCCAAAGGAGGAAGAGAAAGAAAAATTAAGAGAATGAGTTCAATGTACAAGCAGACTAAGAAAAATGACACATATCTTTCTGTGACAATAGCAATGATAATAAAAAACACCCCTTTGTGGTTGAATTGGAACCAATTTATAGCTGACCCTCCAACAGGATTTCTAAGGCTATAAACATCACAGGAGATTGCCCATCTTCCTCCCAGAACAGTTTGTTGTTGTTATACTACCCTATATACAGCAGCTGTGAAGCCTGTCCTATCCCGGGCATCTCACTGATTCTAACACATTATGCCTATTGCTCCAGCATCCATCTATCTCATCTGGGGTCTTCCTCTCCTGCATTGTCCCTCCACCCTTGCAAGCATGATGTCCTTCTCTAAGGATTGATCCCTTCTGGCCACGTGCCCAAAAGTATGTGAGACAGAACTTCAAAATCCTAGCTTCCAAGGAGAAACTTGGTTTCACCTTCTCCAAGACAGACCTATTTGTTTTCTTGATTGTCCATGATATGTTCAAGACTCTTCTGCAGCACCACAACTCAAAGACATCACTTCTTCTTCTATTATTCTTAGTAATTGTCCAGCTCTCTGATGCATAGCAAGTAATTGCGAAGACCATGGCCTGGATTTGGTGTACCTCAGTCTCTAGATTGACATGGCTGCTTTTCAGTACACTGGAGAGGTCCCTGGCAGGAACCTAAACTTTCCTATTTTGTTGATTTTGTTTTTCCTTTTGCTTTTTTCCTGGCTGACTTCTGGTCTACCAGAGGGCTGCCTTCAAATCTGAATACCAAAATCTCTGGTAATGTGTCTGTCAAATGTCAGCATTATGTATTGTTGTTGTTGTTGTTGATTACCTTTAAGCCAAACAAGACCCACAGTGACCCTATGAACAAAAGGCCTGAAGACCCTTTACAACTATCGGCATTTATCAAAGTTCGTAGATTAAATCCAGTTCCTGCCATTTTCGCCACTATTACTTTAGATTAAGCCTCTGTTATCTCTTATTTCTGTGATTTAGTAATTACCATTAAGTTCCAAAGGCCTTTCCTGTTTTCCCTGTTGCTTCTCTTGAGGATAACCACATTTCAGAGTGGTCCTTTTTTGTGTGTAAATCAGAGCATGCCACTCCTCTGCTAACACTTCCTGAACAATTCCTACTGAAATGAAAATAACACCCAAGCTAACATGGCATAGTTTCTCCATTAGCTATCCACGATCTGATCTCAAGTTCTTTCTTTTGTCCACTTTACTACAGTCATATTGATTTCTTTTACATATTTATTTTAGTTCTTTTATCAAACCTGCCAAGTTGTCGCCACTCAGTGGATTTGCACTTACTGTTATTTTACCCAGAACACTCTTTCCTCTGGTAATGTTTTTGTTGGCCTCTGTTCATGATTTAAGATCTGCTACTCAGCGAAGACTTCCAGAATTATCTGTCATAATATATATCATTGCCTAGATTTTATGATCATTTAAAAAGTTTATTTGTTATTTCTTCATCCACTAGGGGTCTTGGAGTGGTATCTGGTACATAGTTGGCCTCAATGTACATTTTCTGAATAGATCAATAAATGGATGAAGAACAGGGCCTGTGTGATAAATTAGTGTCTATTTTTATACCTGGTTTCAGGAAAACCAGAGTGAACAACTTACTTGCTACACACCCTTGGAAGATCTTTTGCCAAATGGTGAATGTCATGAACTCTTCCTGTGAGTTTAGCATTTATAAGAAATTTATGATGATAAAGTATGAAAGTGCTTTCAAAATTTAAGATTCAGTAACAAGTAAATTGCTCTTATGCAAAGAATCACAATGACACTTACAAATGAAGAGAATGTGTGCTTTACCCAAAATGAAATCAAAGAAAGTAAAGAAGTAGAGAAAACTTAGATGTCAGTTTTCAATGAAGAAAAGTCATGGTAGAAAGACTTTTGTTTTACAGGTCTTATAGATCCAAGAGTAGAAAGGGAGTTTACACAATCACATGTCTAACCTCCTACCTTCAGAAAAGAAAGCATTATTAGTGAATATTAGACAGTGATTACTAGAGCCAGACTGCTGATCTTGACTCATTTCTTTTCTCGATATGTGGACACAGGCAAGTTACTCAACATCTTTGGGTCTCAGTTCCTGATCTGAAAAGTTTAGAAAATACATTGTTATTGATTAGATGACATTGAGTTTGTTCTGATACTGATCCCAACTGACTGAAATACTACCTGGTTCTGTGCCATCCTTAATATTGTTATGCTTAAACTCTTTGTTGCTGCTATTATGTCAGTTCATTTCGTTGAGGGCTTTCTTCTTTATCATTGACCCTCCATTCTACCAAGTAACAAAATATATTGTCAAGAGAATGTAATATTTACCTGAAATAAAATTATGATATTGTTGTTATGTGCTGTTGAGTAACTTGCAACTCATAGTGACCCCTAACCACAATAGCTCTCAACTCTGCCCTATCCTAAGCCAATCTCACTGTGCCTGACACATCTACCCTCATTACCCCAGTTATGTGTCAACCCATCTCATCCATGGTCTTCCTCTCTTGTGCTGTCACTACATCCTTCCAAAGGTGATGTCTTTCTCCAAGGACTGGTCCCTCCTGGCAACATGCCCAAAGTATGTCTGTGGATCTTCTAAATCCTTACCCCCAAGGATAAACTTGGTTTCACCCTCCCTGGACAAACCTTCTTGTTCTCTTGGCAGTCCATGGTTACATTCAATACTCTTCTCTGGCACCACAACTCAAAGGCATAGGTTTTCTTCTGTCATCCTTAGTTATTGTCTAGCTCTCTGATGTAAGGCAAATAATTGCAAAGACTATGGCCTGGATCAGGTGCACCTTAGTCTCTAGATTGACATCATTACTCTTTAGCACTCTAAAGTAGTCCCTGACAGAATATTATGTACAGAAAATAAGTAGTGCTTGTTCAGTAGATAAATAATTATTATTGCTATCTCTATTTTGCAGATGAGGTGATGTAATTTCAGAACACAAAGAATTTATCGAAAGTTAAATAACTAATATGGGGTGGGACAAGATCTAGAACCCAGAATATATGCTTCCTGAAGATTATGGATGGGTTTAAGTTATTAATTTATAAGGTCTATTCCATTAAGTAGTTATAATATACAAGATAAAAATAAACTATAAAAAAGTGTTTATTATAATTTTATTTAGATTATATGAATGAAAAATACATATACTAAAATACTAGTAGTTGATTTATGGTCTTTATTTGAGATTGTGGGTGATTTTATCCTTGACTTTGATTATATTTACTATATTTTCGGTTGGTGTGGCTTTTGTAATTAAAATATAATGTTATTAAAATGACTGCACAGCATTAACAAAAGTCCTTTATCTCTTGAATGTGTAATTATGCTAAGTCTTGTTTTAGTGACATTGCTTTACTGTTTCCAGGAAATTCTAGTTGAGAATTTATGGAGCTAGTACAAAACTGTCCAGGCTCCTCCTGTGTTCAGCTTATTTTTGCATTCAATTATTTGTATTTAATATCAGCTTTCTTCATGCCTATGCAAGAGAACAACATTTCTGGGTGTATCCTATAGGGTCACTTTAAAAAGTGATATATATATCTTCTCTGAGCTTCTACCTTTGGAAACATAATTCCCAAGACAATTCCAGCTCCAGAATGCTGAAGATGATTTGCAGAATACTATTTTCCATGCCATTAAATTGCTGCATTTCTACTTGTAACCAATATACTCTGTATCTCTAATGGTTTTCTCTCTGATATTAAAACATTTATAAAATATATTTGACATTTATTTTTCCTTAGCATTGCCAACAGAAAAGTATAAGCAGACCAAAATCTCACTAGTTGCTTCAAGGAAGAATGATGGACAATCTCCTCTCGTGTGATTTATTGCCTCTGAAAATCTGCTGGAGGGTCAGCCATGTGTCGTTCAGACTTGATGGTAACCAACAATAATCCAATGAAGATTCTTTAGCAAAAGATATTGCTAATTATATTCAGAAACCTGGCTCCCCCACCTCCCCAAAGAATTTTGATCATATTGCAACTTAGAGTGAATTCATATCTTGAGTAAATTTCACAGATAGTTTTATTACTTTCTAAAATAATTTATAATCTAAGTTTTAAGGTTCCTTTTAGAGAATTTTGAGCACATTTCCATCTTGTTGTTATGTACTATCAAGTCAACTGTGACTCACAGTGACCCTTTGTACAACAGATTGAAACCATGACCTTATTCTATGCCATCGTCACCATATCCTACATATTTGAGCCCCTTGTTGCTCTACCTGTGTCAATCCATCTTGCTGAAGTTCTTCCTCTCTTACACTGACCATCCACCTTTCCAGGCAGGTGCTCCTTCTCCCAGGACTGGCCCCTTTCTGACAGCATGCTCAAAGAATGAAAGATGAAGTTTCACTATCTTTGTGGCCAAGGAGCACCCCGGTTTTACTTTCTCCTAGCAGAGTTGTAAAGGGAGGTTTAATAGGCAGTGAAAAGGGTGTGAACTAGTTGAACAGTCTCTGGAGATGGCTGTCCATCACACACCCCCACCTGCTGGCTTCTGGTGCTTCCATAGCTTGGCTTTGGTTGCCGGAGAGGGTTAAACAGTCTGATGACTTTCAAAATTGATTCTACATACTCAGATGCCTGCTGACTGCATCAAAATCAGTATATGGAGGCTGTGACATAGTCAGATGGTGGGTGTAAGCATTAGTAGTTATTGAGCAATATATCTCACAGAGAAAATGTCTGTAACTCTAAAAAAGAGAGCCAATCTGGTCTGACTGCTAATCAGTCTCAGCCTGATTCATGGCAATGTTGTCGTTGTTACATGCTGTTGAGTCACCTGCGACTCACAGTGACCCTATGTGCAACAGCCCTAATCCCTGCTCTATACTGTGCCAATCTCACTGGCTCTGACATACTTACCCCTATAACCCCAGTCACTGAATCAATCCATCTCAGCGAGTGCCTTCCTCTCCTGTGCTGTCCCTCCACCCTACCAAGCATGATGTCCCTCTCCAAGGACTTTTGTCCCTCCTTGCAACATGTCCAAAGTATCTCAGACAAAGTTTTAGAATCCTTGCCTCCAAGGATCAGCCTTGTTTAACCTTCTCCAGGACGAACATGGCCTATCAAAATCAAATCTAATTGACTACCTTGAACTGATTCTAGCTCTTAATAGCATAATGTGTATCAGAGTAAAACTGTGCTCTCTTGGATCCTCAATGGCTTATTTTTCAGAAATACATTGCCAAGCATTTCTTCCAAAGCACTTCTAGGTGGACAGAAACCTGAGGGTGGTTAGCAGGGGAGCATGTTGATCATTTGTACTGCCAAAAGACTTTGACTGGCTGAGAGGGGACAACGTTAGGTTAGGCAAAAAGATGTCTCACTGGATTCTTCCCCTCTGCACCACATTCTTCTTTTGCTTGATCGTACATTCCATTCAGTTAAAAGTGAAAGCATGATGGAGTTTTTAAGCTATTATGTAGTTTAGATGAGGGCTAAATTATTTGGGCTTTCTCAGGGTCAGTTAAAAAAAACAATGATAATGAAAACAACAGTAAGAGTTGAGAATTCACTCTATATCAGATACTATTGTAAGGCTTGATGGAGACGATTTTTATTAAAATATTTCTCCCATACAGCTGTAAGTACCAAAGCAAACAATCCAGTTAGCTTCATAGAAAAGAAACAATGATTGCTCAAAAGAGTGTTTTTTTTTCTTCATAAGTCAGCCCCTGATTGGTTGAGACCCCATGAGTTACAGCAGAGCAAAGCATAGAGTTGTACTGTAACTACTACTACAGTACTACTACTTAGCTACTGTTTTACCTTCTGGCATATAGGTGAAGCTCCAGGGCTTATGAATTCCTCACAGCCCAGCCCAGTGCCTGGAAGACATTAAGTGATCAGTCTCTACTGGGAAAAAAAAATATTCAAAACCATATGGCTGTGATTGCAAGTAGAATTTTCAGGGAAGAGGGTATCTATTTTTCTCTAGATTCCCACAAAATTTCATAATCTAAGAAATTTTTATAAAAACAACTATGCTACTTCAAAAGAAGATGTATTATATATTTGAGTGAGAAGGAATGATCTGAGTGAGGCTGGATCCCCACCACTGTAAGGCTTGGAAAAACCCTGTGAAGCTGGCCTCTGGGCTAGCAATTCAAGGACTGCTTTTTCTCCCCACCAGGAAAGTCCTATTTGCTTTCTGGAGTTGTTTACACAAGACTTTGTGGGATCACTGGCTGTACATTTAGACTTGAATGGGGTGATTCAGTGGCAGATAATTTCATTCTGGTTTTGAAAGAGGGACAGAATGTTGGCTCTGGAAAGAGCCTCATATATAATCTCTTCAGAGTTTTCAAATTTGTGCCTTATGCTCCTCCCCTTCCTGTCCTCACGGAAGACGTCTCAAACTGGGGACAGTGCTCTACTCCTGAGGCGTTGGAATCCTTCTTGGCAGAGAACTTTATGCAAACATTAGCAATTGATTGGAATTAGCATGTGTGCTACAACCAGGCTTCCATTCCTATTGTAGGTCCAATATCCTGTTATAGTTGGGTAAACTGAGCAAATGTTTGTGGATGAGCATTAGCACAGTGAACTGAATGAGATATTGTGATTTTAAATTACAAACACTGCAATGCCAAATATCGTCTTTTCTGTTTCTTCTGGGGTTTTTCCCCCCTGGTAGAGCAGACATAGGAAATTCCTTTAAATTGCTTTTTATCCTTCTTGAGTCTAGAGGCAGCTAAAAGTTAGCATCTATTATAATAAAAGTAATTATTAATGATTGTGTCAAGGCTTATGTAATGAGTTAAAATTATTTAAATAAAAAATGTAATTATGTATATTTTTCAGTCTCAAGTTATTCTCTCAGGATCTTGGAAAAAAATGAGCATTTGTAAGGAGATCCCAAGTTTAGATCTAAGGTACCTGGACCTGTGACAACTAACTGTGACTAAGTCACTTACCATTTTTGGGGTCTTAATTTCTCCAACCGGAAGATATCAGACATCATATATTGTTCTTATATGTTGTAAGGTCAAAACCAACTAACTGATGACCTTCCCTGGGTTTTCAAAGGCAGTAAATTACACAGTAGATTGCCCATCTTGCCCATGTTTCTTCTGTGATGTTGCTGGTGGATTCAAACCACCTGCCTTTGCACCAGCAGTGCAATTCCTTATCCACTAGGGCACCATAGCTCCTCAGGCATTGTTTAGGAATGGGAAATGCCTGATACACGGGAGAGAAATAATGGCTCATTTTCAAACAATCAAATATAGACATGTATTTATTTTTGTGCATGCCTGTGTGTTTGTGAGAGAGAAAGATAAAGAGAAGGCACATTTAAGGTACAGGTCAGGATTAAGGCAAGGAAAGACATAGAATAAAATGAATATCCACCATTTAGAACCATTCATTAAGTAACATAAGCCTGGCTTAATTATTAAACATCTTCACAGCTTTACCATTCAGACATGGAATTTTTCTGCTGCTTATTGATGACCTGCCTGCATGGTACCACTTTCTTAGACTTGTGATTTTTCTAATCGACTGTACAGGGGAAACAATAAAGCAAAACAAAAACCATGGAGAAAATTGGAGATATAAGCAGGACAACAGAGAGCTAACTTCTGGCACTGGATAGAGGTTTCTTTCTCCCTTTTTTTGTTTTGAAAAGAATAAGGGTGGTCAGGGAAGGGAGGATTGCCAAATATGCAGCTATCTTTTCCTCTGCCTTCTTGTTCCAGTACTCTAAATAAACTGGCTTAAGTTCCATTCTTTTCTTTCTTTCTGTTCACCCTCCTCCCCTTGAAATATAAATGCTACGGATTCAAATTAGAAAAATAAGCCAGTATTGTATGAGAAGATATTTATTGGCTAAATAATAGAACTTAGCTAAAGACAAATCAGAGACTTAGAATTCCCCAACATGAAGTACACGTTTCAGATAAGCAAACAGAAGCCAAACACCCAAATGAGAAAGGATACACTGGTAACTTAAATTACAAGCACTTAAGTTACCCAGAGTATCTACTTCTTTGTGATTGACTGGGGCACTGATGACAAAGCATAGACATATAATGAAAGACAAGGACATAAATGCTCCAAAGTAACTCAAAACACAAATGTGCAGGTGTAACCGTGACAAAAGCTTAGACTCCTTAGATGTGGCTACTTTAACGTACACACACTCCCTAGAAGCACCTCAGAAATGTCCCTCCAAAGCTTATTTAAATTCACTTTCTAACCAAATATGCTTACAAAACACAACTCATAGACCACGGTTAATAAATAAGAGAGAGAGAAAAAAAAGAGACAGAACAGACAATTTTGATTGGCCTGCAGGCGTGCAGAGGAGCACCTTGGCTCTCATTTGACAAGCAGGCAACTTTGACAGCTTCCAGAGTTCAGCCAGAGACAAGGCTGACGTGGAAAGGAGCAATTCTTTAGCTCTGCTTCCAGACTGTCTCCAGGATGGGGAGGTTTAAGCCATTCCTACCGTAGACCAAGTGTCCTGTTAGATGGGGCTGCCACAGGTGTCTTTGCAGAGATCGAAAGCCCCCTCGGAAAGGCAGGAGGTGCTGCGTTACATTGTTCTTCCCAGGCAGCAAATCAGTAACAACCACATGTTTCATGTGCAAAACCCAAACCACTCAGCTCTCCCTTTTTTTCCTCTTTTGAGAACCCCAGATGCATTCTCATAGTGCAAATCTGGACTAGAAAAATGATAAACATAAGGGAAATGCAAGCCCCCCCTCCCCCCCCTTTCCATTCCTCAGCCTCCACGACGGGGCTGGTGGGAGGGCCTCTCTCTGGCTGTGTGCCCTTCCATCTACACTTTGAGATAGTCATTTTTCAGCCGCCCTAGACGGGTCCCATGGCTCCTGATGGTAAGGGCCAGCAGCTCGTACTTGTCCCTGAGCCCCACGGAGATGTCCAGTGTTTCCTTCAAAAGGGACCTGGTGTGGACCAGCATGCCCAGGAAGTCCTCGTTGAGCCTGCTCTCCTGTCGACTGTCCTGCTCCTGGCCCTGCTTGAACTTGCTTTCGAGCTCCGTGAGGGACTTGTCGGAGTTGGAGTAGGCATCCCCGATCTGGTGGGACTCGCGCCTCAGGTACTTGCCGTAGCTTTCTTCCCCATCCAGGTCGTAGGAGATGCTCTTACTGATGCCCTCCAGGACGCGCCCTGCATCCTCCACCTGGCGACCCAGCACCGTGAACTCCTCCCTCAGGGTGAGACTTAGCAGGCTGCTGGCCTGGCTCCCCTCCCCTTGGGAGCAACGGCGGTGGTCACTCACCCTGAAGAGCAGCTGACATTTTTCAGGGTCATCGTTCTCCTCATAGTCCCCGTCGGGCACGAAGTAGTGATGCAGGGTCCCATTGGACATCTCCGGGTAGAGAGGGCCGTCAAAATAGCCCTGACATAAGTGGCAGAAGAAAACCATTCCGAGGAACCTCAGAAACACCATTCTGGACATTCAGGGATACTGGGGACCCCAGGAGAAGATGCTTGGTCCAGGAACAAGAACAGGGGTCCCCTTGTAAGTCAGTGCCTCCTCGAGCCCAGAGACTCCTCAGCCCTGGCCGGCTTGCAGCACCCTGATCCCGTCTCCCCAGCAGGCTTCATGTGGCTGTGCACACCAGCTCCGGTGTGGTAGCACCTCGAACAGCTCAGGATGCACTTTTGCGTTGTGCCCTAAGGCTGGAAATGTGCTGGCTGCACAGGGGCGCAGTGGGGTGGAGAATCCGTCCTCAGGGGCTCTGGTTAGATGCTGGCTGAGCTGCCACACTCCTAGAGTCCTGCCTTGCTCCTGGTAGATGGAGGTAGCCGAAGAGAGAAAGTCTCTTGCCCTCTAATACTATTTCTACTTCTGGACTGGGAATGCAGAGCTTTTCCTTTGGCTAATGATATTCTGAGGATCTCTCTCCTCTCAAATTACAGCTGGTTTCGTCACTTGGAAGCCAGTGAACAAGTTTGGAAAGAAACCTCTTACCAGGTCTCTGTTATTAAAGGTACAGGGACTCTTTTTAGCGATTGCAAGGGGAGATCTTGCAAAGCAGAGACTAGCTTAAAGAGATAAGAGTAGAGAAACAGAATAGCTATACTAAAAATAAGTTTGTTTCTATCATGTTGGGGGAGTCTACTTTGCAGAAGTATATGCCCTCTATTTTTTAAATTATTTCTTTTTTTAATTAATTTTAATGAACATTTACAGAGATTTTGGATTTCCATTCATTCATTGTTGCATTTTTTTTCTCCCTGCCCAACCCCTCCCCCTCAGTTCACTCTTCTCTTTGAAAAGTAAAATTATTTCATTGGTATACAATCCCCTGCCTCCTCCCACCCCAAGTACACTCTACTATGCAACCTTCATTCTGGACTCTTGTCATAACTATAATACCCAATCATATATCACTTTTAAACAGTTCTCTCCCTCATCTGTTTCAATGCAGTATACATTATTTATCCAATTTTTCTCAGTCTCACCCCAACCCTGATGTCAGTCCCATTCTGCAACAGTGGCATTATGCAGTATTTGTCCTTTTGTGACTGAGATCTTTCACTCAGCATAATGTCCTCCAGGGTCACCCATTTTAAATAATATTGCATGAGTTCCTTGTTTTTCAATGCAGCATAATGTTCCATTGTGTGAATATACCACAGCTTTTCTATCCATTTGTTTGTTGATGGGCACTTAGGTTGTTTTCAACTCTTTGCTATTGTGAGCAAAGCCGCAATAAACATGGGTGTACATATATCCGCCTGAGTAGCAGTTATGGTTTCCTTAGTGTATATTCCCAGTAATGGAATTGCTGGGTCAAATGGTATTTCTATTTGCAACTTTTTGAGAAACTTTCATACAGCCTTTCATAGTGGTTGCACCATTTTACACTCCCACCAACAGTGAATAAGGGTTCCAGTTTCTCCGCAACCTCACCAGCATTTGTTGTTTGCTGCTCTGTTAAATTTTGGCACTCTTACTGGAGTGAGATGATATCTCATATTTGTTTTGCCCTCAAATTTTTAAAGCAAACATAAATTTGGTTGTATTTGTTGACTATGCTCCTTTTAAGAGTTTGTGACTCTGATATAAAAATGCAACTATGGGAAATGAAAGTTTTGTTTGTAAATGCTTAGTTAAAATGGTTAGTAACAGAAGTAATTGGGGTAGGTGTGCCAGAAACAGTAAGATTTGGCATAGGATAGAGCAGGGTTTAAGGTTGTTGTGCATAGGATCCCTGTGAGTTGCAGGCGACTGGATGGTACATACCAACAAACAACAACAATGGAAGTGAAGCATGAAGCATATAAAATATTAATTAATGTATGTTAATGTGTATAAGAACAAAATCTGGAATAACAACAAAAGAGCAAAGGTTTTAAAAGGGTATTGCCTGCTTTATTTTAAAAGGGTTCACAACTCACACTTACTGCTGCCCAATCCGAACAAACCTACTGTCAGTTAACCCCGCAGTAGGTATGAATCATACTGGCACTGTAAGCGGCATCGGGAGGGGATTGCTCTTCCTCCTCCCACAGAGTCACGGGTGGACTCGAACCACATGCAGCCTTTGGGTTAGCAGCACGACTCTGTATGGACTACACCACCAGTGCTTCCTGAAGTCAAAGGGTGGATGAGAGAACACTTTAATTTTGTGGAAAAACTGCACATGCATTGCATCTTTGACCTAACGCCTGTGTAGTAATTGCCTCTTTCAGGATTCGGACTAGTTTTTGAAGAATTGTTGTTGTTGTATACCTAACAACATAGCCTGATTGTGGTGGAACCAATCCTAGGCCACACATTCTTTTAACTTAATTTGGACATAGATTTCTTCTTCTGCAACTCCTTTCCTGATTAACACCTACTCATCATTCTTGCCTTACTCATAGTGTCATTGCCTCCAGAAGCCCTCTAATCTTATCTCTTTTGTCCATCAGGCCTTCTTTCATCTCTTTCCTGACAATTTGCACTGTTTAAAGGTGTACATCAGTTCCTAGGTATGTACCAGGGACATTTTGGATTTGATACCAGAGTACTGTAATGAAATGATCCACACTATTTCCACCCCCTCCTCCAGTTTCTCATTTCATGGCCTAGTGGTAAGAAACTGTGCTGCAATCCCAAAGGCACGTGGTTCAAATCCTCCAGCTGCTCCATAGGAGTGCAATTTACTGTCCCTGAAAACCCACTGATCAGTCATGGGTCAGTTCTGACTCGATGGTACACAATAACAACAATACTATAAATAGTCTATTAAGTGTGCATAAATAGCATCGTGAGAAAGTTTGAAATATTACAAGAATTAACAGAATGTGACATAGAGTGAAAAAAAGGAAGCTCGTGTTATTAGAAAAATGGTACTGATAGACTTACTAAAAGAATGATTTCAGCAAACTTTTAAATAGTTAAAAAAAACCCACACCATAAAACCAAACCAACAAAAAACCCACCAAAAAAGTGCAATAACATGAGGTATGCCTGTATACATTTTTTTCTGGCCTTATCTTTCTAGTTCTGTCTAAACCATCTGAAGAAAAGACCTGAGTTTACTTGTATCTCTTCACAGTCTTACACAGTGAGTGCCTGGATCGAAGGAGGTGCTCCATGAATATTTATTGACTTGTTTTGTCGCTCCCAGACTAACTTGGGCATTGTTAATGCAGTGTTTTTAATCAGTACGGCTGTGTGCTTAGTGTCTCAAGGAGCCTTCGTGGAACAGCAGATTAAGCAAGCAGGTTAAACTTCTCATCAGAGAGCTCCTAGTCAGAGATCCCATCCCGCTCAGGCACAATGCAGGAAAAGGATGAGGCAGTCTGTTCCCCCACAGAGTCACAGCCTCTGAACCCCTGCTCTCTCCTGCCTGCGGGGTTGCTATGGGTCAGAAGGGACTCCATGGCAGTGAGTTTAAGAGTTTCTGTTTTCTTTGTTCTTTCACAGTAGATATTATTGTATTTTTATTAGTTGGTTTTGTTTATCTTGTGTACTAACACAGTGAATTACTCAAAAGTGGGCACACATTTTATTTCTCTTTGTTTTGTTTAGCACAGGACCCAAAATTTGACAACAGGAAGCTTGTTTGCACTGAGTCAAATTCTGACTCACAGCACTCTTGTAGGTGAATTCTTACAGGTAACCTTTGAGTTGAGGTTGAACAAAACGCTCAACCACTCTGCCATTATGGATCCTTCAAAATACAACAGGGGTCAAATATTTGTTTGTTGTTATGAGAGTTAAGGTAGAGAATTTAAGGAATTCCGTGATTTATTTATGGTTGATAATCTGTCTATCTGAGCATATGCTGTGTCTGGCCAAGATGCACTGATGGGCTCACACTTAATCTGGAAGTTTCTGGCGGGAGAAAAGGGAAGAGCTGTGTGTAGTCCAACATTCAGAACACCAAGACGAGTCTCACTCACTCTAAAGGGAGACTTGTAACTTATTGTAAGTAAACTCTCCAGGCCTGCAAATATGGGCCTAGAGCACCCTAGGATATAAACTGAAATGTTAAGGCCACCTGACAGTAAAACTTGCTGTTTGCTTAGTAAAAATGCTCACATTTCCACAGTTGAGACTGGTCATTGTGGAACAAGATCCATCAGATCTAGAAAAGAATCAGTCCTTGTATGTTTGTCCTCTTTGAGAACTGTATTGTTGTACACCATCACTTTCCTTTTCAGGTTTGATAGAATGGAATGAATGTAGAAGAGGCAGGGAGTCACAATAGGAGAGAGAAGGTGTGCCAGGATCACTGAAATTCTGCCCCTTTTTCTGTAACCACAAATGGAAAGCAAAGAGGAGTAAACGCATCTGTGCAATTTCTTGGGTAGAAGAGCAAGTGAAGTAGCAAAAGTCTGCAAATGTATCCAATTCCCTATCACAGAAGTATCTAGTAAGGGTCATATGAAAAGTACCTACAAAGTTTATGATGATTCAAGGGTGTGAAAATGCACATATGATTGAAAACAGCAATAGTGTCCTGGGCCTTGAGGAATGGTATTATCAATAAGCAGAGGTAGAAGATGGTAGGCAAACAGTCCATGTTTTGGATCAGGGATGAGCTGCCAAGAAAAGGTTAGACTATCAGTGGCTCTCACATGGGAAGTTACTGCTTCTCTTGAATGTATTTGGAAATGTCAGGGAACATTTAAGGGAATATTATTTATCACCACATCAACATAAAAATCTCTGGTGGCTTTCCATCCAACTTGAAATAAACCCCAAATTCCTTTCAGTGGCTAACAAGGCCCTACTTGAACCTCAATTTCCCCCTGAGACCTCATCTCCTACCACTTTCCCCCTTCCTCACTGCACCAGGGCTTCCTCACTGCTACCTCAGGGCTCTAGCACTCACACTTTTCTCTAATTGATATGCTCTCTTCAGATCTTTGCCTCATCTCAGATAACACACACTTAAAGACAACTCTCATGATCTCCCAGCTAATGTACGTATCCTCATTCTCATTTTCTATTTTTTCCCCTAGCACTTCAACGACAACTCTACCTACTCCTTGCCATTGAGTTGGAACCAATTCACAACTGACCCTCCACTGAGTTTCTGAGGCTGTAAATCACAGGGGAGGAGATTGACCATCTTTCTCCCAGGGAGGCACCGGTGAATGAAAACCACCGGAAAAGCCTGGTTTTTGGCTTAGCAACATGACTCCCTAAAAAAACTACCTTACTAGAGCTTCATTCCTAACATTTAGTCTGTGAGGATATTTACCTTATGTATGAATGCTTGTGTGTGTGTGTGTGTGTGTGTGTGTGTGTGTATGCATGTATGCACTTGTTTTTATTTCCCTATTAAAATGCAAGTTCCATGAGAAAAGGGTTTTCATCCACCTTGCAGATTGTGAGACTAAAGTCTTGCTGTTGTGTGACAAGTTGGTTATTTTTACTCACAGTGTAGACTCACAGTGTTGAGTTTTCTAGACTGTGATCTTTATAGAAGCAAATTGGCAGATCTTTCTCCTGCAGGGTCACTGGGTAGGTTTGAAATTCCAACCTTTTGGTTAGCAGAGCACTTAACCACTTACCACTAGTTTTGCCATGTGGAGGATATTAAGCAAACATATGTTGAATGAATGAATGAATAAAATGAATGAATCACACAGCTTGGAGAAATCATCTACATTCAAGGGAGTGTAAATGAAACAATACCTGTAAATGACTAAGGTATATTCCTGGCATATGATAGATGATCACTAAATATTAGACCTCATCTGGACATCACACTTTCCTGGCATTCCAGACCACTTTTATACACACAAAATGTTAGATTCACTATCCAGACCCCATACTTTCTTTAGCATCCTAGACTCTAGACATGATAATAGTTTACCGACCTTAAGTTTCAATCCAGCCATAGCAGCTTTCTTTCCTCATATTTAAGATAACTGGCTATTTTGAAAACTCTCCTCATGATTTCCTGAGGTATGTTCGCAGGAGAGAGAGAGGAGAGTGCACTTACTCAGAATTTTGAATGACAAGTGTTTATTAAAATCTCCAGGAATAACTGTGTGTTCAATGGCACTTGGGTGCCATGCACTTGGTAAGACAGTGATTTTTCTAAAGTCACTACCTAAGATTTTGACTTGAATTAAACAAGGTTTTATAATGTTAGCTTGTTTTGTTCTTTTGAGTTGGAACTGACTTATAGCTGTCAAGCCCTCCACTTACCATCTACAGACCTTTCTGGGTCACTACTTTGCTGCTCACGTTATCTACACATTAATTTATTTACACATATGTAATTCTACATTTACTTTTGATCTACTGGTGGCCTAGTGGCAAGGAGCTGTGCTGCAGTCCTTAAGGCAAGCGGTTTGAGGCCACCAGCTGCTCCACAGGATGGGAAATCTCCTGTCCGATTAACTGCCTCTGAAAACCCACCAAGGGGTCAGCTGTGTGTCAGTTCCGACACAACAACAACAACAACAAGAACAACAATTTATGAGCTACTTGGAGCTAACAAAAAGGTTCCAAATCTGGCATAGTTGAAGAAGGAGGTGATAATTTTCTTTGAACTTAGAAAAAAAATGATGAGAAGAAAGGAAGGAATTCCTGAAATTTGATGATCTGACAAGGATTGATATCTGTTAAGTTAGTGAGTAACTTTCTCCAGCTAGAGCAGAATTATTTTTCAAACTTTAGAGTATGGTTCATTTAGTGGGTTTTAAAATTTATTTTATAGGTTATGATCAATATATTTCCTAAAGAAATTAAGTATAATTAAAAAAAATCACAGTGTTCCCTAAAGTTGTTTCTAAAAGTTTCTCTCACTCTCTCTCTCTTTCTCTCTCACTCATCTACTCCATTAACCTAATGCTCTTGAGTGAGTTCTGACTCACTGATTCTGTAACATTTATAGCCTAACAAACCTATCGGGTGGTTTAACTCTGTTCTATAGGGTTACTATGAGTAGAAACTCTAAGTGGTAATGGGTTTTATTTAATCTTTACAAAAGTGGGTTACTATCTTTTCCTCACATGGAGAACTGATTGGTTTGTTATAATCCACACAAGTCAAATGTCTTTCCATAGTCCATAAAACACAAATAGCACTCATTTGGCATTGTTTGCTTTCAGCCAGGATCCATCTGACGTCAGTAATGATATCCTTGGTGCCACAAACTGTTGTAAACCAAGCTTGAACTTTTGGCAGTTCTCTGTTAGCTAAACCAAGCTTGAACTTTTGGCAGTTCTCTGTTAGTATACTGTTCTAGCCATTTTTTTAGATGATCTTCAGCAATATTCTGCTTGCATGTGATTTTAATACACACACACATATAAAAATATATACAAACATACATATCAATGTGTATATATAGTCCATCTTCTCAAATTATTTGTTCAACATTCAGATTAAACAGATAGGGAAAAGAGTTATACCCTGACACACACTTTGCTGATCTTAAACCATAAAGTATGCGCTTGTTCTGTTCAAGAAAGAATTCTCGGTTGATGTAGTAGTTTTTTACATCTTTCTTATATTCTTTGACTCCAGCGAGAATCCACCTGACATCAACAGTGATATCCCTATTTCTATGATCTTTTCAAACACAGCTTGACTATCTGACAATTCCCTGCTGGTGTACTGTTTATATATCTGGAAGTTCCTGTTAATATAGTTCCTCATTCTGTGGTATCAATATTAGAGGAAGACTCATCAACAACCTATGTTATACAGGTTATACAACCTTGCATGCAGAAAGTGAAGAAGACTTAAAACACAGGAGAAGATAAAGACTTCCCAGCAGATGATACATCAATATCAAGCAAACAAAAATCTTCACCATTGAACCAATTGTCAATATATCAAGGGAACATCATGGTATTGAGAGAATATTGAGGTTGGTAATGACTTTATTTTACTTGGATCCAAAATCAATACCTGTGGTAGCAACAGTGACCAAAAGAAATACATGTTGCATTGATTGATAAAGGTGTTGGTTAAGGAGTATTTTAGGTACTGAATACCAACAATGCTAGTTTACACACTTCACCCAAGCCACGGCAATTTCAATTGTTTTTTAAAGAACTTGTACAATGAATAAGGAAGACCAAAGGAGATTTGATTTATTTGAGTTGTGGTGTTGGCAAAGAGCATTAAGTACGCTGTGGATTGCCAAAACCCTCAAACGAATGTCTTGGAGGTAGTGAAACCAAGATACTCAATAGGAGCAAATACGGTGAACATTTTTTCACATATTTTAAGAATATTGTCAGAAAGTGCCAGTTGCTGGAAGAGAGAGATCATGCTGTGAAATGCAGAAGTTAGCGAAAGATAAAAAGGATCATCAATGAGATGGACTGACAAATTATTGAGATGTAATAATGCCAGTTTGTGGACTAAGGTGCATCTGATTTAGGCCGTAGTCTTTCTTACTTGCTTTGATTGCTTGTTATGTATCTGAGAGCTAGACAATGAATAAGGAAGAAAGAAGAAGAACCAATGCCTTTGAGCTGTAGTGTTGCAGAAGAGTATGGAACATCCCATGGACAGCCAAAAGAACAGACTAATATGTCTTGGAGAAAGTGCAGACAGAGTGCTCTTTGAAGGCAAACATGATAAAGCTTCACTTCACATACTTTGGGCATGCTACTAGGAGGAGGGGCTGTTTTTTTGGACAGGGACATAATGCTTGTAAAAAGCTGAGGGTTTGTGAAGGAGAGGAAGACTCTTAAACTAACCAGGTGGATTGGCATGGTGACTGCCACCATGGGGTCTAGTGTGACAGGAAGTGTGAGGATGGCGCAGTATAGGATAGGGTTCAGATCTGTTGTTCATAGGGTCACAATGAGTTATTTTCAACTCAATAGCACCTAACAACAACAGTATGGGTTCTACTCAAAGAGTTAAAAAAAATAGCTGGATAAAAAAACCCAAATACCCCAAACTTCGAGACTATTCATAGGAATACGTTTGTGGAGTATTTTTGTAGTGTATGTTTGATAAGTTTGAAATCCATGCTGATGGTTGTAGAGTTTATTCTTTAGACACTGGATAGTTACTGATACTTTCAGACTAGATGAATGACTTGCAGTCAAGAATGAGTGGTCATTCCACTGCTGGGAATATACCCCAAAGAGACCATAACTGACATCCAAACAGATATATGCACACGCATGTTTATTTCGGCTTTGTTCACAATAGCAAGGAGCTGGAAACAACCTAAGTGCCCATCAACAAATGAATGGATAGAGAAGTTGTGGTATATTCACACAATGGAA
>NW_006399779.1:3232170-3233116 GCF_000299155.1 Elephantulus edwardii | reverse complement strand
ATTGTTCTTAGGCAAAGAGCCCTTGAGAAAAATCACAAGGAACAGCAAGATTGAGTCAGTCCCTGTATTTAGAGATCAGCTACTCTTGGTCTAAAAATCTATAAATAAGCCCCCAAAAGGGCTAAACTAATGTTGTGGCATGACTAATAATATTTTCCTTTCTTTTATTTTTCAGAAAACAGGGTAATCCTCCACTTTTATCTCTGTTTCTTTGGCAGCCTTTTTCGAATTTCTTGGGGATTTTAAAGTTGTCTTACTGTGAACAAGCCCTTGATTATATTTTGAATCCAAACACAGCTTTTATTCCTAAAGACATGCAATTGGAAAAAGATAATAGGGATTTTTTTTAAAGATAAGTCAAAATGGACTAATTTATATTGTCTGTGGGAACAAGACTCTGAATAAATTACAGAAAGACAAGCCAGATTGAAGTTCCAAGCTGATCTTCGTCTATTCTACTTGTTATTTTGTTGAATAAATGCACACCTTACTTCTCATTTCCTTTGCTTACTCCTTGTTTGATCGATATTGCTGATGATCTCAAATGTACAATTTAGAGTCTTGCAAATCTCATGGAGGGTCACTTGTAACTCGGGGGGGAGGGAGGGAGGGAGGGAGGGAGGGAAGGAGGGAAGAGAGAGAGAGAAATTGAGAGATTGAGAGGAGAGAGAGAGAGAGAAGAGAATGAGAGAAGAATGAGATTGATTTGATTTTTTTTGGCTGAAAGTTGAACCAAGGAGGTGCATTTTGCTTCAGATTTGAAGGATGATTAACAATCATAGGAGACATCAAAATATGTAGACAAAGGATTGAAGTTGTCAAGGATTTCATCCTGCTTGGATCAATAATCAATACTCTTGGTACCAGCAGTCAGAAAATCAGGAGTTGTATGGATTTGAGCAAGCCTGCTATAAGGGATCTCTCCAAAATACTGAAGACAAATTAT
>NW_006399779.1:3229925-3231170 GCF_000299155.1 Elephantulus edwardii | reverse complement strand
TGTCCAGCTCTCTGATGCATAGCAAGTAATTGCAAAGACCATGGCCTGGGATAGGTGCACCATAGTCTCTAGACTGACATTGTTGTTTGTCAGTACTCTTGGAGAGGTCCCTGACAGCAGATTTTCCCAACACAGTTTGTCTTTTGATTTCCTGACTGCTGATTTTAAAAGTGTTGATTGTGGAGCTGAGCAAGCCGTAATTCTTAACAACCTCAATCTCTTCTCCATCGATCATGGTGCTCCCAGTTGGCCTACTGGTGAGAACCTTTGTCTTCTTGATGTTGAGATTCACTCCATATTGAAGACTACAGTCTTTGAGCTTCTGGAGCTAGTGCTTCAGGTCTTCTTCAGTTTCAGCAAGCAAGGTTGTGTCATCTGCATAACATAGGTTCTTGATGAGTCTTCCTCTAATCCTGGTGCCACATTTCTCTTCATAAACTTCTACTTCTCAAATGATCTGTTCTGCACATAGATTGGAAAGGATTCATCCCTGACATATACTCCTTTCCTAATTTTGAGCCATGCAGTGTTTTCCTACTCTATTCTGAGGACTGCTTCCTGGTCCAAGTACAGGAATAGGCAGGCATGACATGGTTCTCATCTCAGGTTGAGGTTTGTATGGTGTGATTGTTTCAATACATCTTTGCTTTTCTTCCCACTTTATTGTTCTGGACAAAGAGAGACCACAAACTGTACCATAAGTTGCTCCTAGCAAGCTTTTAAGATTGTGATTGCCCCAAATAGGATGAAAAATATTATCTTGTAGACTATATTATCTCCATTAACCTTTATGTCTCTTGAGATTATCCTCTTAAGGCCGCAGATGAGACTGTAAATCTTAAGGGGGACACTGAGTAGTCTTTTCTTTCCTCCATAAAGTAGCTGGTATATTCAAACTGCTGGCATCAAGTAGCACAATACCAAACACACTCTACACTGTCAATGTTATAAATAAGTTTTCTTTTTCTGTTAATCAAATGATTATTTAGACCAAGAAAATGAAACATGTTCCTACCTTTTAAAGTAGTAATTGTTCTGGTAATATATACTTTAGAAATAATCTGAAATGCATAGAAATGTTTATGAACCAAGATTTTCAAAACTACTTTGTAGAAGAAAATTTGAAATTTGAAAAATTGGAAAAGACACACCAAAACAGCTATAATACCCTTAAATATGAGACCTATTAATATGTTAACAATATTTTGCAATTATTGAAAATAAAATATTTTTAGTAAAATGTGA
>NW_006399779.1:3214781-3229232 GCF_000299155.1 Elephantulus edwardii | reverse complement strand
GCTGTTGGAGAAGATTATTGATTATCCCATGGACTATTCCAAGAGAACAAACAGCTAGCTGTATCTTGGGAAAAGTGTAGCCAGAGTACTCCTTGGAAACAAGGATGGCAAAACGTCATCTTGGACACGCTGCTGGGAGAAGCTGTTCTTTGGAAAGGGATACCGTGATTGGAAAGTTGAATAAAAGAGAGGAAGATTCTTAATGAGATGGAGTGACATAATAACTGCAGCAATGGACTCAAGTGTGTCAGAGATGATAAGGATAGCAGAGAATAGGACAGGATTCGGGTTTATTGTTCATAGAGTCTCTGTGAATCATACTCAACTCAATGGCCAACAACAACAGGTAGACTCGAGATCATAATTCTTTAGATTCTCATTGACATGTGTAACCACGTGACTCTGTAGCCAACTAGGGAAGTCCTTCAGATTCAAGAGCCTCCCAGAATCTATTGTATTGTGAAAACAAAATCAGCTCTTTCTATTACTACTCTTTACTGTAGGCTTTCAGATTATAGTTCTGTGTTTTTATTTATTAATATTTTCATTGATGTTATTACAGTTTGGGCTAGAAATCAAGATGAGGGGAGATAAAACTGTTTTGTTGTCATATGGTATTTTGTGACTGCTTCATTTGTAGATAAAGTAAGACATATATGAAGTCTCTAAGCACTAGGTTAATCAGAAACCTTGTATAGAAATTGGAGGCAACCAAGATAATCCAGATAACTGGATTCGTATTTTATCCTCTTTTAGTTTTAGGCCTCTTACAATGATAATTACTATTTCTCTATATTTTGTCCCACAAAGTATTTCATGAAAAGGATTTGCATTATGAAGTTTCCCAGCTAATTTTTAATTTTGTAATGTGCATGAGAAAATAATAATCCACAATACTAGTAATTTTTTAATGTTCTCTCAGAACTGGTTAAACCAAGGTTGAAGATTTACTGTTGTCAACAAGCTTTAATGTTTTTCTGAAGAACATCTTTCTGAAAGGTAAAGATCTATTTGACCACTTTAAAAATTGAAAAGATAGAGAATAGGTTTTAATGACATTTAAGAATAAAATTTCTCTTTGTGCTCTCATCAGTGCTGGAAAAAAGAATCTTTTGAAAGATCCTTTTTCAGAACGGTAGAAAAAATAAAACAAAGTTCTAGTTTCAAACAATTCAAAATAGAGCATCTACTACCAAGTTGTTTTGTCAAATAACTAAGAAACTAGTAAGTAACATTTAAGAAAGCTTTTCATAGCATAAAAAGAGAGAGAACACTTTCCAAGTAGACCAATATCTAGGACATACACAAAGCAAATTATAATTTATAAATAGGGAAAAACTTGTGATTTAAAATAACATTACAGTGGAAGCAAAGTCATATAATAGCGTTGAAGAAGTTTGCTATGGGGAGAAGACAAATAAAAATGTTCCTGCTGTTCTTCAGAGCGTCTAGGTAATATTAGGATTGGTAAAACCACTTGATTGTAGGGTATCCATGTCTATGTTTGGATAAGATGAGTAGGAGGCTTTTTGGCCCAGATAAGTTTTGTTTCTTTTCTTTTCTCCTGAAATGATCTGTTGATAGTGGCTTTTTCTCAAAAGCAAGAGTAGTCCATCAGACGAAGACAAATAGAACAAGACAAAATGATCCCCAGGGTAGAAAAATGTTCCTGTCAGGAACCATATAAACAAGTTTAAAAATAACGGAAAGTGAATTGTCATACCAAATTGGTGTTCCCAACTCTTTTTTTCCAGCTATAAAGTTTGGGTTAATCCCTTTCTTTCCAGAGGTTCTTTACTCTTTTCTTTTTCACTTTAACTCTTTTGTGTGGCCTACTTTATTGTTTGTTTATTACCTTACTAAAACTTTTCACTTGTTTTTCTAAAAAAAGAAAAAAACAGTATTCCCAATTGTAGAAGGATTCTGCAGTCTCCAATTAGATGGAAATATTTATTTTTTAACCTTCTGCACTTTTGTTGATTCAGGTATGGTTGTCCTGCACAGCTGTTTGAGAAGAAGGGATTAGCTTTGGCATGAACAGTAAATTTACTGTGCTTTTCACTCATGGTTGGTGAATTACAACAGCTGAGAGAAAAAAACAAAAAGTAAGCATTCAAATGGAAACATCTAAATAAAACCAAACATCAGGCTATTTGGATACATCTAAATTTTAGATTCTTGGCTATGCATAAACTAAACATTTTTGTCTTGGCTCTTAATCTAGATATTTTAATATGTAAGAGCTGTAGGTTAGAATCCTAAACAGAGTTTCTAGGTAGTTTAAATTGAGAAAGAAAGTCTTTATTGAAAAATATGCACTTCAATTCCTAAAAAAATCCAAATCAAACAAACAGAATGTCATCCAAATATGACTTTGAAATTATAGGTAAATTTCAGGCATTGACAAAGAAACATATAGACACCTGAAAAAGTTAAGTGTAACTGTATCAAAGAAATTGAAAGAAGGGGCTGGACTATTTTGACGGCAGTATTCACTGCAGCATTATTCACAACAGGCAAAAGGTGGCTGTTAACCCAAATGTCCATCAACATATGAATAGCTAAGCAACAGTTGGTATATACATTTACCAACAATTTAATAGGCTATTATTCATCCATAAAAATGAAGCTTTTGCAAATTCTGTGACATAGAGGAAGCACATGTTGTTCTTGTTTTTATGAGTTGTCACTGAGTCACTTCTAACACATGGCAAACCCCTATGTACAGAGCAGAGCTGTTCCATGAGGTTGTTAAGGGCTTTGGAAGCAGACCACTAGAACTTATATTTTAAGGCACTTTGGCTGTTTGGATGGAGTTGAACTACCAAACTTTCAGCTAGTGTTTGAGTTTTAAATCCTTTGTACCATCTAGAGAGTCCTCTTGAAAACATTGTTATTGTTGAATCGAGTATGACTCATAGTGACCTTATGAACAAAAGATCGGAACCCTGTTCTATCCTGCGCTATCCTCACACTTCCTGACATACAAGAGCCCATCATGGCAGTCACTGTGTTAATCTTCCTCTCCTTTGCCAACCCTCAACCCTTCTCAGCATCATGTCCTTCTCCAAGGAATAGCCCCTCATAGAGACATGCCCAAAGTATGCGAGGCAAAGCTTCATCTTTCTTGCCTCTAAAGATCACTCTGGCTGCACCCTCTCCAAGACATAGCTGTTGGTTCTCTTGGCCATCCTTGAGGTATTTAATGCTCTTCTCAAACACCACAGCTAAAAGGCATTAATTCTTTTTCTGTCATCCTTATTCATTGTCCAGCGTTCAGAAGCATAGCAAGTAATTGGAAAGACTATGGCCTTAATCAGATGCACCTTTTAGTCCTCATCATTCCTCAATAATTTAGAGAGGTTCCTAACTGTGGATTTTCCCAGTGCACTGCATCTTCTTATTTCCTAACTGCTGGTGGTTTCCAAGGGTGCTGAATGTGGATCCGAGCAAGATGAAGCTGCTGATGGTTTCAGTCTCCTCTCCATCCATCATGATGTTGCCTGTCAGGCCAGTGGTAAGAATATGTGTTTTCTTGACATTGAGATGGAATCCATACCAAAGGCTACATTCCTGCAAACAAGGCTGTGTCATCCGCATAATGCAGGTTATTGATGAGTCTCCCTCCAATCCTGATCCCACACTCCTTTTCATAGACCCAGCTCCTCAGATAATTTGTATAGCACACAGATTGAATGGGTATAGAGAGAGAATACAATCCTGGCGTGGTCCCTTCTCAATTTTAAGCCATGCTGTGCTCCCCTGCTCTGTTCACACAATACCCTCTTGGTCCAGGTATAGGTTCATCACAAGCACAATTAAGTGCTCTGGGACTCCCACTATTTTCAGTGTCAGCCACAACTTATTATGATTCACACAGTCAAATGCCTTTACACAGTCAATAAAGCACAAATAGAAATTCTTCAGGTATTCCTTACCTTCAGCCAGGATCCGGCATCAGCAATGTTATCCCTGGTGCCACATCCTCTTTTAAATCCTACTTGAATCTCTAGCAGCTCCCTATGTATGGACTGTTCTAGCCATTTTTGGATGATCTCCAGCAGTATTTCAGTTGGATGTGATATTAATAATATTGTTCAACAGTTTCCACATTCAGTTGGATCACTTTTCTTGGGATTAGGAACAAATATGGACCTCTTCCCATCTCTTGGTCAGAGAGCTGTCCTTCAAATTTCCTGGAACAGACTGATAAGTGTATCCAGGACTGCATCTATTAATTGAAACATGTCAATTGGTATCCCTTCTATTCCTGGGGTCTTATTTTTTGTGAATGCCTTCAATGCAGCTTCCAATGAAACATTATGCTGATTGAAAAATATGTTAGTCACAAAAAAAAAAAAAAGAATCAGAGATTTGAATTGAAAACACTAGGGCTGCTTGGAGCCCAGGGACACCAAATTAGGTAGAGTTTGGGATATAAAGTAAAGGAGAAAAGAGAACTGCACAGAGAAGTAGCACTGGGATCTGCAGAACTCTCCAACAGTCTCAATTTTCAAGTGAGTATCAGTATTTAAATAACCAAGACTGAGGGGGAAAAATCACTACAAAAGATGTGTTGTTATTGTTGTTATATGTTGTCAAGTTGCCTGTGATTCATAGCAACCCTATGCATAACAGTCCTAAACCCTGCTCTATCCTGTGCCGATTCTATTGTCTCCAACACACCTACCACAGTCACTGAATCAATCCATCTCATCGAGGGTCTTCCTTTCCTAAACTGTCCCTCCACCCTCCCAAGCATGATGTCCCTCTTCAAGGATTGGTCCTGCCTTACAACATGTCCAAAATATGTCAGATGAAGCTTCAGAATTCTTGCCTCCAAGGAACAGCCTGGTCTTACCTTCTCTAGGTTTAGAGAGAGAGAAAAAATATAAACCCTAAAAGAACTTTTATTTTGCTCAGGATACTTATTTCAACCCCCCTTTTTTTGGAGTCAAGATTTTTAAATCTTATTAATTTTTTTATGCAATCAAGAATAGATATTTTTTATAGCATTATCATCAATTAATGTGTTTAGTTTGTTACAATGTCTAATTAACCCCTTATTATATATTGCCTATTATTTTTCAAATTGTAAAAACATGCATAACACATTTGCCAATTCAACAGTTTTAATGTTTACTATTTAGTGACAATTATGTGAATCCTGTGGTACAACCATTAGCCAAACACTTGCCAAATTTCCTCCCACAATATACAAAAGCACATTGATTCTTAACAATGACACAAACTTCTCTGATTGGCACTTGGTTGCCACAACAAAGAACTGCATCTCTAGCCCTCTTTTTCCTCACCTTCTGTGGTCCTCTCCCTCTTTTCCAACTGATAAACTCCAGATGAGACTGAGTAAATTACTCACAGGTTTAAGTTGTCTATGAGCCTATCCATGCACATCTCAGTTTTTAAACTGACTATTGTGGCTTGATTTAAGGAGGGAAATTACAAAGCAAAAGAAGTAAAGCTGAGTCTCAGATGAACTCTAGCTGCCATCTCCTTCTCTCATTGTCAATTTCTGATGTTGTCCTAAACATCTGTATCTTTTATTTTCTTAATACTATTTAGTCAACAGGACTATTTTACAAAGTAGACATTATTGACATATTATTATATGTTGTTAGTAAGTAAATAATGCCTCCATGAGATTATAAATGCTTGAAAATGACACAGTTAATAGGTAGAAAAGCTGGACTTAAAAGTTTAATTTTTTGCAAATTGTTACTGTTATTGTTATGAGCCATCGAGTAGCTTGTTACTGACAGCAATCCTATGTACAACGGCTCTGAATCCTGCTCTATCCTGAGTCAACTTTACAGTCTCCAACACACCTACCCCTATTCTCTAGTCACTGAGTCAATCCATTTCATCAAAGATCTTCCTCTCTTGCACTGTCCCTCCACCCTCCCAAGCATAATGTCCCTCTTCAAGGACTGGTCCCTCTTTGCCACATGATTAAAGTATATCAGACAGAGCCTCAGAATCCTTACCAAGGATCAGCCTATTTTCACCCTCTACAGGATGAACCTGTTTGCTCTCTTAGCAGTCCATGACATATTCATTACTCTTCTCCAACACCACAGCTCAAAGACATCAATTCTCCTTCTATCATCTCTAATCATTGTCAAGATTTCTGATGCATACTATGTATTTTTTTTTTACCAATGATACCTTTCTATGAAAGGCACCCAAGTGTCGAGGACTCTCCTTCATAGGGTCGCTATGAGTTGCCTGTGACTCATTGGCACTTAACAACAACATGATGCCTTTTTATTACTATCTCATTTCTGATCTGTAGCATTTCTTCTAGTACATTGTTGTTGTTGTTAAGTGCCATCGAGTTACCTGAAACTTGTAACAAGCCTATGTACAATAGATCTGAACCTTATTCTATCTGGAGTCAATCTTACTGTCTCTGACCCACCTATCACTATTATCTGAGTTACTGTGTCATCTTATCCAGGGTTTTTCTCTCTGGCGCTGCACTTCAAACCTTTCACTCATCACGTCCTTCTCCAAGTACTGGTCTGTCCAAGCAACATGTCAAAAGTATGTGATATGGGGCTTCAAAATCCTTCCCTCCAAGGAGCAGCTTGGTTTCATCATCTCCAGGACAGACCTGTTTGTTTTCTTGGCAGTCAATGATATGTTCAATATTCTTCTCCAGCAACAGAACACAAAGGCTTGGATTCTTTTTCTATAATCCTTATTCATTGTCCAGCTTTCTGATGCATAACAAGCAATTGTGAAGAACATGGTTTGGACGAGGTGCATTAGTCTTTCCTTATGTTTTTACTGAGTCTTAAAAAGGTACACATTTTCCAATTGAGAATTATTGAGCCAACATATGGTTTCAATTGAATAATTCCAACATTTCATTGTGCAAAAAAAATTTAAAAAAAGAAGGAAAAGACAAACCCATCTTTGTACTTTTGCAGCATCTGTTAATGAAAATCTATGAAGTGAAAGGTCTAGAGTTAAGTAGAGACACATTTATGTTTGTTTACTTTTACCTTCACTGTGGAGCATGCCTACCAGCCAAAGAGTGTTAGACACAGCAGCTTTCTTTCAGTTGCTTTTATGAGTTCCCTGAAGTTTGGGGCGCCATTTACCAGAACTCTGGACTGTAGTTTACAGTGCCTGCTTATGGACCTGTGATGGCTCGAGAACTGCCAGCTTGAGTTGGTTCTTTGTTCCAAAAAAGATTGTAAGGATTGAATGTACCACACCCTCATTTTACTGGAAGAGGGAGTTATTTCCTTCATAAGTCTTGCTTCTGATGTGCTTTAGATCAGGAACCATTGAATTTCAGTTAGTTGTTATCAATGTCCAATCTAGATTGAGAAAGTCTTGTGTAGTCAAGTTCGAGGCATTGTTTGATGTTGGTTATGGGAGTTCTCACTCTTCAGGAAGATTGGGCATAGAACAGAGGAGCCTCTACCATTTTTGCACAATGCAAACGATTACTGGCATAACTCACAGAGTGTTTTTATATACCTTATTGCATTCTATCATCATAACAAATATTTTTACATTTTTTTGTTGTTGTTTGGTGTTGTTAAATTGACTGAGTCATAGCAACCAGCATCCTTAAAATCTCCGCTGTTCTCTAACACACTGTTATAGTTACTGTGTCAGTCTATATGGCTGAGGGTCTGCTTTTTGGCTGACACTCTGTTGTTTCCAGCACGATGACTTTTGTGACATGGGTATTGTCAATAGCTTCTGAGTTGTTGATAACTTGACTCTGAGTCACAGGAGCCCTTTGAATATCAGATCTGCCCTCTTTCCTATCCTAGGCCATCCTCACGATCTGAAACACGGGAGCCATTGCTGCGGGCACTATGTCAATCCATCTCACAGAGGGTCTTCTTCTCTTTGTCTGACTCGCCCCCCTTTTCAAGCATGATGTCCTTTTCCAGGAAATAACCTTTGCTAGCAGCATGACCAAAGAATTTGAGATGAAGTTTTGACATCTGCTTCTAAGGAGCAGTCTGGCTGCACTTTTTCCAAGACATATCTGTTTGTTCTTTTGGCAGTCCATGGGCTGGCTGTTCAGTACTCTTCTCCAACACCCCACTACCACAACTCAGCCTTTTGACACGGATATTATCAGTACATTAATTTCTAACTCAAAGATTACTCGAGAATGACTGTCATATTGTTATTATGATTCTTCTTCTGCTTATCTATTTCAAATACTGTTCCTTTTTACCTGAAAAATCTCTCATCTACACTTTTAGTAGACCTTCCTCATATCAGGGGTAACTTATTTTTCTTCCTCTGTCAGACACAATTTAGATTATTTCCCCTCTTCTTAATCAGAATAAAATTTTAAGTCATTAAGATGACTCAAAGCTTTCATAAACTATTTCACTCTTACTGATAATAATCCAGCAGTACTAGAAATGGCCATTATTTTTTTTCAGTCTTAGGAAGGAGGGAAGATTTGCAATCTTCAAGGACCCTTTACCTCAGAGTTGTATCTTAGAAATGCATGAAAGTAGATGAGTTTCTGTACTTTAGACTTGAGACTCTAACGAGTGCTGGTTTCCTCTCCAGCACTTGCCTCATTATAACCTTTTTTTTTTTTTTTCTCATTATAACCTTTTGAAGAGGGTAAGGTTTGTTGTTTCTAGGGTTATCTGCCTTGTACATCCTACAGGTAATGCGGTTAGCCTGTAAGAAAGAAGAAAGCTCCTTTCTAGATGAATTTGAAATTTGAGCTTTGTGTCTCCAAACAAAGGCATGCAACTTGCCAAATTTTTTTCAGTACAGATATGAAGACATTCTACTTAAGAATATTTAGCACAAGTAATTTAACAATAAGAGTAAAAGATATGAATATCTATGATACCACAAAATTAAAAACAATACACACATAATTTGTAGCAGAAGAATTTCATAGGATTATTTTTCCTGAAACTTTAATATACTCATAATTTTTTACTATTTACGTTTTCAAACAGTATGTTGTAAAAGATATGTTAACTCTGTTAGTATATATATTTTTAATCTATCCTGGAATATTGAATCACTTCTGTATTTGACTCTTCAATGTACTTTATGTGGACATTCCCTTATCCACATCTGTATGCACATTTACTTCATCCCTGATTCTAGCACATGAAATAGATGTTTGAACTTAGTTGTTAAGTCCTGTCTGTTGACAGACTGAATCAATGCTGGAAACCCAAGGCTTGCTGGGAAGTATGTTTGGAGGCTGTCCTGTCTTGAGTTTGTTTGTTGGGCCTTGGACTTGTCACTTTTTTGGTCTACATGTATTTGAGCTTCATCCATCCCCAGGTTAGCCTCCTCTATGTATTCTCTCTAGCCCTTGAGTCCTTCCCAGGGAGAACAGGAAGTCTGGCACTGCTTTTGATGACACATCAATGACGTGATGTCTGGTTTCTATTAAAAATAAAAAAGTAAACTATCTGATGCCAGAAACAAAAGTATAGACAATGTCAAATATAAACATTAGTGGATTGCTTAATATATAACATGACTAGCATTGTGGGCTGCCAGTAGGGCCTAAACCGTAGGGCCTAAACCACAATAGACAATCCTACAAAAGGTTAGCCAAGGACTGGCTAGGTAAATATTGAAAACAACCACAGAATTCTTCTGTAATTGTTTTTCCATTTGGATTTTCTGTTTAAGGGTCCAATCAAGATAGCTAGCTATGTGGTAGCCACCCATTTACCTAGTTAGAGGCAAAGCAGCTTTCCAGCGGAACATCAGGCATCCTCTGAGTTCCTATTCTTACTGTGAATCTGTTTTTATTAATATAAGTTGATGAATATTGATTCACTAGTAGAACGTGAGAATCTTTTCAGATCATCAGTTCACATGTCACACAAGAGTGTCTGTAGGCAGCTCTGAGCTACTTCAGTGACAATAGTGTTGAGGATTGGACTTTGAAGAGCTCCAGGAGTGATGATTGTAATGAAGGAATAAACCAGAATGTCTGCTTTAAGATGAAAAAACAATTTCTCCTAGAGACTTTAGTTCTTGGATTCAAAAGACTGATTAGACAAAATGATGTTTCACTTCAAGATTTATGAAAGCAGTAAAAGAAAACATTCTTACTCTTTGTTTACAACATTGTACTAACCTATTCATGGGAATAATGATGACATTTTATCAGGAAATGAAGAAAGTTAAATTTTATATATCACTTCTGGTCTACTAGTAAACACTTTTTTGTTTGAATTTCAAGTAGTGTAAAATCAATACCTGCCTTAACTGAAATCTCTATGTGATTTAAAATAGAAATTAAAGTCAATAATATCTGAAAAAAATAATGCAGGAGGTAGTTTGTTAAATTGGAAAGAAGAAAAGGCTTTGTTCACAATAGTAAAGAGTTGGAAACAACCTAAGTGCCCATCAACAAATGAATGGATAGAGAAGCTCTGGTATATTCACACAATGGAATAGTACACTGCATTGAAAAGCAAGGAACTCATGAATTATTATTCAAAATTGGTGACCCTGGAAGGTATTATGCTGAGTGAAGTATCTCAGTCACAAAAAGACAAATACTGCATAGTGTCACTGTTGTAGAACGGGACTGACATCAGGATTGGGGTAAGACTGAGAAAAATTAGATAAATTATGTATACCGCATTGAAACATATGAGGGAGAGAACAGTTTAAAAACATCATATGTTTGGGTATTATGGTTATTATAAGAGTCCAGAATGAAGGTTGAATAGTGGAGTGTACTCGGGGCCAGACAACTGTTCCCCAAATTTCCTGGCATAGTCTGGTGAGCACATCCGAGGCTACATCTGCTGATTGAAACAAGTCAGTTTGTATCACGTTGATTCCTAGGGCCTTATTTTTTTTTTTTTTTGCCAGTGCCACCAATGCAGCTTCCACTTCCTCCTTCATTACTATTGGCTTCTGTTCTTACGGTCCTTCCTGAAATATTTCATTGTCAGTCAGTTCTTTGTAGTACAGTGATTCTGTGTATTTCCTCCATCTTCTTTTGATATATTCTGTCTAGGTCATTCAATATATTGCCCATAGCATCTTTTAATATTGTGACATGTGGCTTAAATATTTTCTTTTCCAGTTCTCTCAGCTTGAGAAATACAGAATGAGTTCTTCTCTTTTTATGCTTCAATTCCAGCTCTCTGTACATTCCCTTAATACTTTTCTTTGCCCTCTGAAGCTGCCCTTTGAAATCTGCTTAGCTCTTTTACTTTGGCACATTTCCCTTTTGTTTTGGCTTCTCAATGCTGCAGAACAGTTTTTAGAATTTCCTCTGACATACATTTCTATTTTTTTCTTTCTCTTCTCTTTGTTTCTATTTTTGTAAGGACATTTTCCTTTGTTCATGGATGATATCCTTGATATTATCCCATAATTCATCTGGTCTTCCATTATTGGTGTTCAATATCTTAAACCTATTGCTAAGATGATCTTCAAATTCAGATATGATTGATTCAAATCTTATCTTGGTTCCTGTGGACTTAGTTTAATTTTCTTCAACTTCAGTTTGAACTTGCGTAGGAGTAACTGATGGTCTGACACACAGTCCTCCCTTGGCCTACTTCTGACTGCCGATACTGAGCTTCTCCAATGATTTCTTCCACAAATGTCAATCTGATTTCTGTGCAGACTGTCAGCTGAGATCCATGTATAAAATCATCATTTGTATCTTTTTTAAAATATATTTACAATGAATAAATCATTGTAAATACAAAATTCAGTCATTCTATTTCCAGTCTCATTTCTATTACCAAGCCCATATTTTCCAACTACTATTATTCTCTTTTCATGGTTTCCCACTTTTGTATTCCAGTCACTGATTATCACTAATGGGGCCTTTGTATTTAAAAGTCCATTGGGCTCAAGGGCCTAGTGTTTATTGTTTTGGGGAGAACATTGTCTTAGGTAGTATATATAGCTCTTGTCAGTTTGCTGTACTGAGATAACATGGGGGTGCTATGATACGAAAATTTCTGCCACTTGTGTGTCACATGCAGTAAGGGTTATTACCCGTGGTCACAGGTTTTGGTGTAACTCCTTGATTAAGACAGGATAGGAAGCAGGATAGACCATCTTTAAATAACAGGTTTTAAAAAAAAATCAAAGAACACTAATAAGTATTATTTGCATAAAAATACTGGACACGTATATTGGACTAGAATCAGAGAAGCATGAGGAATTTGTCATAAAATGACTAATTAGAAAGTTTACTGTGTATAAAGGGTGAATGTGGATAGTTACCTTACCTTCTTCTAATGTGAGCGCTGGTGGCCTAGTGGTAAGTAACTGTGTTTCAATCCCAAAAGCATTCAGTTCAAATCCACCATCCGCTCTGCATGAGAAGAATGGGCAGTCTCCTCCCCTGTGATTTACTGCATCTGAAAACCCACTGGATCAGTACTAACTTCATGACACACAACAACGTTTACTTATATTTCAAAATTTGGTCTTCAATAGCTTGGCAATTTGTCCACTCTCAGATTTTTACTTCTTTTAAGAAAATAACTTTCTCTTTGTTTTCACCTGCATAGGGAAGAAATGCTTTCGATTTAGTGCATAGCAGGGAATCTTTCAAATACTTAACATCTTCTTTAACCTAAGTAACAACAGTCTGAGAAATGAACTGTGATTCCTTCCATTTTATAGCCAAGAAAGCTGAGACTTAGAGGAGTCAAGTTGACATCATTAAGTAGGTGGATGAGCCAAAATTAAACAGCCAAGCAATGGAATACCAGAGTCTACTCTCCTGAATCCCATATGGAAGACAGTGTTTGTCAAAACTCAAGACAAAAGATCCCAGCTAGGATGGGGCAAAATCAAGGAAGAACATTGTAGCAAGATGTGTCCCTTTAAAACTAAAATACGGTTTACGTATTTAAGGATTTTTTTGCTGTTAGGCATTACAGACCATTGATGAATGTGTGGTGTCTGAGTGGAGATTGGAAGCGCCACGGTGGTTGCTCTTAGCCATCACCCTGTGGTTTCCTGCAGATGTGATTTTCCGTGGATACAGTTTTGAGCTATCTTGTCATTAGCTTCTTGATGCCAGCATCTTCAGAACGCTGAAGTTCCTCTCCATTTTCTTTTTATTTCCTATAGACATGACTATCCTTGAATCACCTAAAATTATTAACAGTTGTGTGTTCTTGTTGCGTGAAGTCTTGTTTGCTTCTGAGGTGATTCCCTCCACCCCCGCCCGCCCCCTCCTCTTCTGTCAATTGCCTCATTCTTTTCCAATGTAGTTTTAATCCCGGGAGAGAAAA
Source organism: Elephantulus edwardii (assembly GCF_000299155.1). Taxonomy (NCBI): domain Eukaryota; kingdom Metazoa; phylum Chordata; class Mammalia; order Macroscelidea; family Macroscelididae; genus Elephantulus; species Elephantulus edwardii. The sequence goes on along the minus strand of NW_006399779.1, from coordinate 3,215,955 downwards.
GCAAGTCTGTCTTTTGATAATTTTGTTGGTCTTGCATGAGAAACAACTTGCAAAAATGCTTTTAAAAACATTTTAAGTGGCAGCAAACAGTCTGGGAAGTGTTTACATGCCCTGGAAAAAGACGCAATTCATGAGCAAAGGCTTTTCAGGGAATTTTCACAGGAAAAATGGTGAAAAGGCAGCTTGTCTCCTAAAGTGACTCTTGATACCTTTGCATGGGCCCCTGCTCTCCTAGAAGGGTTAATTAAAACATTCTATCCGTGCAGTCAGAACTGACTCATAGTTGTCTCTTGAGTTTATGAGGCTGTAAATTGCCCATTTTCCCTCCTTCAGAGATGCAGATGTATTTGAACCACCAGAGAGGGGAAAACTTGAGGTTTAGTCTCGCCATTCCCTAAGGACTACCCCAGCAGACCTCTCTCTTAGAGGATCAAGATCCAGAAAGGTTGAGTTTTTAACCATATAAAAGTGTTGAATGATTGCTTGAGAATAGTAGTAGCTTGGAGATTTGGGGTCAGTTTCTGTACCTTACCATTTTATCTGTAAATTGGGGTAACAGTTACTTCATAGCTCTTGTCTTAGTTACCTAGAGCTCCTGTAACAGAAAACATGCCAACTGAATGACGTTAAGAACATATGTTTATTTTCTCACAGTTCAGGAAGCTGATGGTCCCATTTAGGGTGTGACTCAGGACTAGGAAGTACTTTGTCTATTTAAGTTGTTTAGTGGATGCAATGATTTTTGGCAATTATTTGGAAATGTGTCTGCCTCCATATGATGCCTTCCCCTGTGTGTTTCTATGTCTATGCTGATCATGACAAAAAAATGAATATTTGTATCATGTTTCATGCATGTACATTGTTTTATATGGTTTTTCATTTATATTCTATTTCATACATTTATACTGTTGGCTTTCCCGCATAATCATCTCATTAATGGTCACTTTTGTGAAATATGCTGATCATTTTACAACTCATATGTGACACAATTTAGGATATACTTTAGTCTGATATGACTTAATTAGCAAAGAAATGAAACAGGGCCCATTTACAGCTACAGGCATAGGATTTACACACACACACACACACACACACACACACACAATATAATACTATGAAACACTGAAAAAGAACTCATAAAATATTATACAACATGGGTTACCCTGGAGGACAT
>NW_006399779.1:3210022-3214681 GCF_000299155.1 Elephantulus edwardii | reverse complement strand
ATATATGAGGGACAGGTATTAAAAGCTAGATGCTGATGTATTACTGTCATTGTGCTCAGCATTATTTGCTAAGTAGCTCCTCCTCTCCTATACTGGCATTAAATTGACAAAAATATTGTGTGTTGGTTTGTACCTCTCTTAGAGCTAGGGATATTGAACATTTCTTCCTGTGTTTGTTTGTCATCTGAATGTCTTCTTTGATGAAGTGTCTATTCAAGTCGTGTGCCCGTTTTGCAATCGGGTTGTTTAGTTCATCCCAGTAACAACAGCAAAGTTCAATAGAGCAGCAAACAAGAAACGCTGGCGAGGTTGTGGAGGAATTGGAACTTATATTCACTGTTGTTCGAAGCGTAAAATGGTGCACCAACTATGGAAGGAAGTATGGCACTTTCTCACAAAGTTGGAAATAGAAATACCCTTTGACCCAGCAATTCCACTAGTGGGAATATACCCTAAAGAAACCAGAACTGCCTCCTAAGCAGATATATGCACACCTACGTTTATTGCTGCTTTGTTTACTAGGTTTGGAAACAACCCAAGTGCCCATCATCAAATGAATGGATTGAGAAGCTGTAGTATATTCACAACAATATAATACTATGAAACACTGAAAAAGAACTCATAAAATATTATACAACATGGGTTACCCTGGAGGACATTAGGGTGAGTGAAATATCTCAGTCATAAAAGGACAAATACAGCATGATGTTACTGTTATAAAATAGGACTGACATGGAGGTTGGGGGAAACTAAGAAAAAAGGGGAGATTATCTCTATCTCTATCTGTTTTATAAAAAGTAAACGGGGGATAGGGAGGAAAATGTGCAACAATGAATGAATGATAATCCAACTTTTCTGTTAACTTTCATTAAAATCACAATAAAAATATTTTAAAAATATTGTATGTTGGAAGTTAGTCACAAAACGGCAAATATTGAATATGACTACTATTAAAAAAAAAGTTAAAGAAAGCTTTTTACATGGATAGAATCATTCTTAGATGGTTACCAGGGATGAGAAGCGAGGGCAGGGGCGGGGGTGGAAAAATTAGTAAATAGATAATGGTAAGGCGGTGAAGAAAAATGCAATACACAATAAGAGGTTGATGAGCAAAGTTTTACTTAAGAATGATACAGAGACACTTAGAAGAATTAACAGAAATCAGAATTATCAGAGACAAATCACACACTCTCTAAGACAAGGTAGAACTGCCCCAAGTTGCAAATATTCCTCTCCAGAAACTCAGGCTTGAACCATTAACCTTTTAGTTAGGAGTGGAGGACCACACCACTGGGCTCCCTGGGGATTATTCAGATAAATATGCATTATTAAACTCTATAGTCATTTCTGAGATATGCTTTATTTTCAACAGAAAAAAGTATTGTCTGGTCCTATACCACCCTCCCAAGCACTGTTGTGTTTGCATCTACAGTTACAGCCACTGAGAAATCCATCTGTTCAAAGTCTTTCTCTTTTTTGCTTATATTCTACTTTACCAAGAATTACATCATTCTCCAGAGACTGATCCCTCCTTATAACATTCCTTAAGTATGTGAGATGAAGTCTTATATTCCTATTCTTCAGTGAGCATTATGTCTGCACTTTGTCCACAAGCATTTGTCCATTCTTTTGACAGTCAATGGGATATTAAATATTGTAAAAATATTTCTTTTTTAATCATTATTGCACATTTTCTTTTCCTCTCCATTTTGCCACCCCAGCCCACCCCAGAGTACATTCCTTGTTCGAAATTGTTCTCATACAAATAATGAATAATCATATATTCCTTTTGGACAATTCTTCCCATCATCTGCTCAAAGGCAGCCTTCATTATCTATCCATTCTTTCCCCATTTTCTCCCTGAATCTGCTATATTTTATAACAGTGGTGCTATACAGTATTTGTCCTTTTGTGATTAAGATATTTTACTCAGGATAATTTCCTCTATGCTTTCCAATGTTGTGTAATGTTTTTCAATGGTACATAGTACTCCATTGTGTGAATGTATCATAGTTTTTCTATCCATATGTTTGGTGATGGGCACTTGGGTTGCTTCCATCTCTTTGCTATTGTCATAACGCAACAATAAATATATGTGTACAGTAGCCTATCACAAGATGAAATACTTGGGAAGAAATCTAACTAGGGACATAAAAAAACAAAGAAAATTACAAAACATTACTACAAAGAAACAAAAGGAGACCTGGAGAAATGGAAGAATATACCATGCTCATAGACAGGAAGACTCAATGTTGTGAAAAGGACAATTCTACAAAAGCAACCCATAAATCCAATACAATCTCAATATAGATACAAATCCTATTTTTTAATGAGATAGGAAAAGAAATTTCTGATCTTATCAGGAATGGAAAGAGAACCTGGATAAGTAAGTACTATTGAAAAAGAGAAACAAGGTAGAAGGCATCACAATCCCTGATCTCAAATCCTGCTACACAGCTATGGTGATCAAGACAGCATGATACTGGTACAGCAACAGACACATTGATCACTGGAATAGAATTGAGACCCCAGAGATCAGCTTATGCACCTATGGTCTACTGATCTTTGATACTGAATTTTCTCTCTTTTTTTTTTCCAACACCATAATCAATGCATCAGGTCTTCAATCTTTCATATTTACTGTCCAACTTTCACATGTACACGAGGTGATGAAAATACTAAGACTTGAAAAGAAGAATAAGAAGAGAATACTATGGCTTGTATTAGGTACATTTTAGCAGTCAAAGCAACATCTTGTTAGAACTCTAAGGCAGTCTTTTATAGCAGATATTTCGCAGGTCAATTTTGATTTTGTTGATTGCTCCTTCCATGACTATTGTTTATCCTAGAAAAAGTGAATCTGGGATCACTGCACTCTTTCCTGTTCATCATGATCTTGTTAATTGGTATAATCGCAAAGATTTGTGTGGTGCTTTATGCCGAGCTATAATTCGCTCAGTAGGTTATAGTCTTTTTTTTTATCAGAATGTGCTTTAGGCCTTTCTTTTCTAAAAGCAAATTTGTGCTATCTCCACATTGGAGGTTATTACCGAGCCTTCCTCCAACACTGATGAAAATGCCGTCTTCGTATATTGCAGCTTCTCAGACTATTTTCTCAGCATACAGATTGAACAAGTATGGTTAAAGATAGAACTCTGATACAAACCTTTTCAAATTTTAAAACAAGCGTTATCCCCTTGTTTTATTTGCACAACTGCTGCTTAGTTTATGTACAGCTTACATATAAGCCCACCTAAGTGTTCTGGATTTCCCATTGTTTACAGTACTATATGTAATTTGGTAAAATCTACAACTAAAGAGAGGTAACTACTATTACTGCTATTCTGTCTCTTGCCCAGGCCTAATTTCTTTTTCTGGTTTAACAAACACCGCTTCTATGGCTAATTATTAACGTCCCACTCTTTTATTCACAAAATAAAGTTACTTTTCTGTGAGGTGAACACATTTAGTCCAGATCTCTCCCTTTCTTCATCTATGTTAGATGTCTTTCTTTAAATTTTACTTCCTACTTCCAAATCTCTTTTGATGATTTTATCTAAGATTATATTTTAACAATCCTAGTGGCTTGATACGCTACTGGGAGGAGACTGTCCATGTTTTCCCAAAATGTGAAGGGCGGCAGTTGAATTGGAACCACAAACTGTTGGTTTGCAGAGAAACAGACTATGATCTTTGTCACCACAGCTCCTTAAGTAAAGAGCTCACCCAAACCAAACTCACTGCCAATGAGTTGCCAATAGAACCCTCCAACAAGATTCCGAGGCTGTCAATTTTTATGTGAGGCGATTCATCATCTTTTTTCCAATGAGAGGCTGGTGGATTCAAACAACTGAACTTTAAATTAGTAGCTGTGATGTTATTGATTATATCACCAGGGCTTCCAAGTAAAGAAAAAAGCCAGAGGTTAAGTGTATGACTAGTGATAAGAAATTGTGCCGCAACTCCAAAGGCATGTGGCTCAAATCCACCAGCTACTCCTCGGGAGAGGGATGGGCAATTTCCTCCCATGCATTTAACTGCCTCTGAAAACTTTGTGGTGGGTCAGCTCCAACTCAACAGTATACACCACCACCACCATCACGTCATATGGTCTTTGTTTCAACTACTTCATGTAAATTGCAAGTAGCCATACACAATATAACACACATGATGACTGTGTTACATGAAACTTTCTCTAGAAAATTAAGTTGTAAGCTAGATTTGGCTAATGGGCTTTTGTTGTAGGTCATTCAATTAAATGAAATAAGTCAGGTAAAATTGTGTGTGGGATGTATACATTTAAAAGTCTGTCTCTAGTTTAATTTTAATTCAGCAAAAGTATGTAGAAAGAAAAAAGTGAATATTTTTAATAATATTCTTTAATATTTTCTAAGAAAAATCAATGCCTTTGTCTTGCAGTTCTTGAGAAGAATCTTGAACAAACCATGGATTGCCAAGAAAACAAACAGGTCTGTCTTGGAGAAGATGAAAGCTAGTTTCCCCTTGGATGCTAGGAATTTGAAGTTATACCTTATACACAGAAGAATTTAACGAAATAACATACACGCAAGAGCCAATGGTGATGAAGGAAGAAGTTCAAGCTGTTTTGAAGGAAATAGCAAAAAACAAGGCCCCAGGAAAAGATGGTATAACAATTGA
>NW_006399779.1:3186023-3208816 GCF_000299155.1 Elephantulus edwardii | reverse complement strand
GAGGGATGGTGTAGGAGGGGAAGACCCTCTATGAGGTGGATTGATTCAGTGATTGGGGTAATCAAGATGGATGTGTCAGAGGCAGTGTGATTGGCACAAGATAGAGCTGGGTTTAGGGCTGTTGTACATAGGGTTGCTGGAGTCGCAAGCGACTCGATGGCACATAACAACAACAACCACCACCACCTCATACACTTTGGGCCCGTGGCCAGGAGGGACCAGTCCTTAAAGAAGGAGTTCCTGCTCAGAAGGGTGGAGGAACAGCATAGGAGAGGAAGACCGCAGATGAGATGGATTGACACAGTAACTGGGATATTGGAAGTAGTTGTGTTGGAGTGGCAGGGTTCAGAGCTATGGTATATAGGGTCGCTGTGAGTTGCAGGAACTTGAGAACAACAACAATCAGTGGTACACAACAGAAACAACAGTGAACTTTCCAGTAGGTAGAGCGTTTTTATATGGTATAATCTGCAGGTGCTCTTGTGGTTCAGTAGTTGTCCTTGGCTGCTAACTCGAGGAATGCTAAGTGAAAGAATTTTTGCTGGATGAGGAATAAATGATGGGCAAAATGCAATTAGATAAACTCTGATGTTCCAAGAGTAGCATAAAGTACTGCCAGAATGCAACATACTGGTTTCCTAGGAAAGATGGTCAGTCTCCTTTTGTGAAGATTTAAAGCTTCAGAAGCCCCCTAGAGGACTACAAGGAGGTGGAATGGATGGGGAGTAGGTTTGGGTTTGGAAGCCATAACAAAAGTCTTCTCCAAGTCTAATTCTGGCCTTGAACTGTATGTTGGTCAAGCCAACCTTGTCCAACTCTCCAGGGAGGATGTTGTTTTGTTGTTATGTGCTGTCAAGTTGGAAATGACTCATAGCTAGCCCTCCAGTGAGTTTTAAGATGCTTTAAATTTACACAGGGGGAAACTGTCCATCTTTTTTTCTCCTGTAGAACGACTGATGGATTCAAACTGCCTACTTTTAGGTTGGCAATACATTTCTTTACCCACTATGCCATCAAAGCTCTCTTACTGAGTACTTGCTGCAGTAGTTGTATACCTTTGAGTCTGAGCCAACCCGTAGCTGATCTTCCAGCAGGTATTCAGTCTGTATATCACATAGGAGGACAATGCCCATCTTTCTCCTATGGAGCAAACTATATGCCTCTGGGTTGGCAACACAACTCCTTACTACTAAGCCACCAGAACTCTTTATTGAGTACTTACGATGGAGAAATAGAACTCTGATCTGAAGAACAAATGGGCAAAGGAAGAGGAATTAGTGGGTCAGAGATTGAATAGATACTGAAGAAAAAGAAAGTAGAAAACCATCACTGGCAAATCTAAAAATCTTTAAGGCAGTGGTTTCATTTTACTAAAGGCTAGTTGATTAAAGTACTGGCTTAACTTAAGAGTCAGTCAACCCTATTTGTTGGATAGGCCTAAGCTGAACTGAATTAATCCATGTGTTGTCTATTGCAATACCATGCAAATGTCAATGTAAAAGATGACTTGAAGGGGAGCTCTGGTGGCCTACTGGCAAGAAACTGCACTGCAATCCCAGAGGCACACAGTTCGAATCCACCATATGCTCTGCTGGGGAAGGAGGGACAATCTCCTCCTGTACCAGTCAGGTCTGATTTGACGGTACACACAAATAATAAAATAAAATAAAAAAATAATTAGAAAAAAACCCAAAACACATGATTTGAATATTTGAGTAATTATTTTCTTTTTTTTCACCTCTACTGATTCATGAAATCTCTATTGACAGGGGTATTATCTGCCTTCTTTTTATCTGTTGTTGTTGCTGATTGCCATCAAGTCAAGTATGACTCATAGCGACCCTATGAACAAAAGACCTGAAGCCTTTCTATAACTATCATTGTTTCTCAAAGCTCATAGAGCTTCCAGAGGCATGCTGTTTAGGAAGTGGATGCCTCTCCTGCTTTTAGCATAGTTTACCCCTTGGAGGAAAGGATTTTGAAGCTCTGTTTCACATACTTTGCGGTATGTCACCAGGAGGGATCAGTCCTGGGGAAGGACACTAAGCTTGAAAGGGCAGAAGATGAAGGGCAGCACAGACAGAAGAGGAAGACACTGCAGGAGATGAATTGACACAGTGATTGTGACAAGGGGTCAGGTGTGTTAGAGAGGAGGAGGCTGGCTCAGGGTAGAGCAAGATTCAAAGCAGTCTGTTCAAAGGGTCACTATGGGTTGTAACAGACTCGACATAACAACAAACAGCAACAATAAACACTTGCAGGTGTTGACTGAAAGAATCATTTAACAAACTAGGCTAACCTCTTCCCCCTCCAGCTAGACATCTTGAGTCTGAATCTTGCAGTAACTTGCCCCAGTCTTCTTCAGCAGGGAGTGCTTCTGCATTTGCTATGTACTCCTCCCAGTTCGGGAAGGTTCAAGGTCAGGAGGAAGTGCTCAAACCACCTAGTGTAACCAAAGGTCTTGCATCATTTAGAGAGAGAAAGGGAGATTTTCCAAGTTCTTGTTGCTGTGGAGAGATGAGGTCAAATTGTAAGAGGGCAGCAGTGCTCTTAACACTGCCTTTGTGTTATTTTCATATAAATATTTTTACTGGGACATTTTTTGGCAGCCGAGGTTCACTCTGAGAACTGTGGCAAGCAGGGAAGCTTTGCTCACCACATGCCAATGGTATGCACTTGAGTCAACTCAGGGCCAGAGTGATTTGATAGCATGTCCTTTCTCACTTTTGTTCTGATGCTTTCCCACTGACTCAGTGTCTACCCTTTATCCTTTCTTAGAATGGGAAACAGCTGGGCTAAAGGGCTAATGTGAAGTCCATGTCTAAACACCCCAATCCTCTCCCCTTTAACATCTCCGCACCATTCTCCACTCAGCAAGGAAGCAGCAACTGTTTCTGAGACACTAATCCCATTACAGACGTTTTTCTAATTACCAAAAAGCTTATTTTGGTAGCTCATTGGTGGAGTACCTAAACCAGATCCACTCATTTAAACATCTTCTCTCATTCACCTAGTGCAGATGAGTGTTTAAGGACCTGTGTTTCATTTAGTTGGAGGAGTTCTGTGGAGTTGCCTCTTAATGGATGTAGGTGAGTCTATTTAGAAAATATGCACAGAAACCTCTTGATGTTTATAAAGGGAGTTTGTCTGATTCATCCCTGCATCCCAACCATTTTGCAATGCTTAATCCCTAACGGTGTTAATGACTTTTGGAGGAATAAGCTGATGAATGCAAAACTATATGTTACATTTTCTCTTTCCAGTGGCTCTGCTTTGTCCACAATGTGTGTGGTGTTAAGGGCTTATTGTTAAAAAACGGCTTCCACAGCCACTGTCTTTGCTATGTGGACTGACAAGAATATGTTAACACAGCATGTTACCTAACTACTCTGCCTCCAGGAGCCAGGCTAGCCAGGCTTGACCTAGGGTTTACGGCAGCAGGGGGCTTCAAGCCCAAAAGGGGAAGAGGGAGAGAAGGCAACTGGGCCTGTCTTTCATTGTTTTTGCTCAGACATTCCTCTAGGTCGTATAGCCCTGGTGAACAAGTTGCCGTACCGCGGACACTTGTGGTTGCTGTGAGGCTGAACACTGTGACACTGATGTGTCAAATGCGTTAATGATTGGCTACCCAATGTGGACAGAGAGTGGGGTGGAGCTCCCGATTAAACAAGCTTGGAAGGAGGAGTGGCATCCACTTCCATAATAGATTGCCTCCAGAAACCCTATGAACCTGGAGAGAGGATGAAAGGCACCCAAGCGTCGAGGACTCTCCTTCATAGGGTCGCTATGAGTTGCCTGCAACTCGGCGGCACTTAACAACAACAACCAATACACAAGGGGATTGGCTTGCATCACCACTATATTGAGAAGATCCTCCAGCAGAACGTGAAAACCTCACCACAGAGAAGAAGCAAGAGAATACTGTCCTTTGGGACCAGAGATTCTTGCACCAATCAGACCAGGTCCTATCAGAGCAGCAACCAAAACAGTCACAGCATAGAACCAGAAACTTGACTTGAGATGAAACAGACCTTAGGACAGCTACCCCATGGAACCAGAAATAGGAGGCTTTGTCCAAGTTTGTTGGATAACTGCATGGTGGGGGAGGAGAGACTTTATTGGCACGACTGAGAGTTTTGGACTGAAGCACTGAAGTTCCAGGAAGATGTGCCTGAGAGCACATTTTGGAATCTATACTGACTGAGGAATTGTATTATGCCTGGTCCAGACTATAGTCTTCACAATTACGTGCTATGCATTGGAGAGTTGGACAGTGAATAGGGATGATAGAAAGAGAATTGAAGCTTTTGAGCTGTGGTGCTGGAGAAGAGTGTTGCATATACCATGGACTGCTAACAGAACAAACAGGTTTGTCCTGGAGAGGGTGAAGCCAGAATGCTCCTCGGAGTCAAGGATTCTGAAGCTTCATCTGATATACTTTGGGCATGTTGCAAGGAGGGACTGGTCCTTGGAGAGGGACATCATGTTTCGGAGAGTGGAGGGACAGTACAGGAGAGGAAGACACTTAGTGGGATGGATCGATTCTGTGAGTGGAGTGGTGGGGAATGAGTGTGTTTGAGATGGTGAGGTAGGTACAGGATAGAACCACCTTTAGGACTCTTGTACATAGGGCGGCTATGAGTCACGAGCGACTCAATGGCACATAACAACAACAACCACCACCTTTCTTTTCACACAACTTACCTATTTTTACTGGTCTCTCCCTTTCTTCCCACCCTTAAGGTGGAAACTGCTAATGCTGTTATTGTTGAGTGCTATAGATGTGCCTGCAACTCAAAGTGACCCCGTATACAACAGAACCAAATATCATTGCCCTTTTCTGCACCCTTCTTACCATCGCTGCTGTGCTTGGTACAGCCACTCTGTTGAACTGTCTTATTGAGGATCTTCCTCCTTTCCATTCACCCTCTATATGGTAATTCTCTTATTGTCAAGTAGGCTGATCCAATGCTGACCCTTCACTGGGTTTTCATGACTGTAAGTTGCACAGGAGAAGACCACTCATTTTTCTCTCAAGGATCCTCAGGTAGATTTGAACGGCCAGAGAAGCATGAACTTGGGGTTAGCATAAGTTTCTCTATAGACTAGGCTGTCAGGTCTCCCTAAAGAATCACTGAAATAATTTTCAAGGAGCCTAGATAGAAAGATCAGACTTAATGTTGATATAACATTGTGGAAAGCCTTTGCATTTTATTAGATGTTTTGTATGTGTGTGTTGCTTCCCCTCCCCCTCAAATTTTGTGTGTGTATCTTGATGGAAAATATATTCGATATTTAAAAAGAAAGGGATTTATTTTTTTTGTACTACAGCTTCAGAAACTCTCTGGAGGATCAATGTACAATGGAACTGACTCCACAGTAGGGGGTTGTGGCTTTTTTCCCCTTCAGTTTACCTGTAAGACTGTCACCAAAATGCTCGACAGAATGACAGAAACAAATGGTTTAAGCAGAGTGGGGACTGTGAAAATGGCACAGGATCTAACGGTTTTCTTCTCTTGTACCTGGGGTCACAATGAGTGAGAATTGACTTGATGGCACAGAGCAACAACACAGCATAATTCCTGAGAGATGAGAATGGAATTATTACATGTTGATACTAAAGCCCCATTGCACATACTTTGGCCATGTTGCCAGGGGGAACCAGTCCTTGGAGAAGGACATCATGCTTGGAAGAATGAAGGGACAGCCAGCACAGGAGGGGAAGACCCAGGATGAGACTGACACAGCAACCAGGTAATGACAGTAAATGTGTCATATACAGTGAGACTGGCTCAGGATAGAGCTGGTTCCAGAGCTACTGTGCATAGGGGTACTATGAGCTGTAGTGGACTCAACGGCACATAACGCCACCACATCAATCTGAATAGCCTCACATTGAGAAAGCTATGATATGATCTCTTTGTAGTAAAAGTCTCAATTTGCTTGGAATTTCACATGCTTCCTGAGCAAGTTTTGTAGCAATATACTTTGGATTCCTCTTAAAGAAATCTGCTATCCCTTCCTTATCTTCCAAATCTTGTAACTTTTACTATTCTTGAACATAGTAAAAAGAAAAAAGAAAAAAAACCTGAAACACTTTTTGCCATTTCTAATACCAGATTTCTTGAGATGATTCAGCCTGATGGCACCTACCAACACCAACAATACTAGGTATTCTCTGAAGGCCATCCTGCTATGCTCCTTTATAACAAATACATAGGAGGCTTGGAATCATATTTCTAATTTCTTAGTGTAACAATGAGAAGGAAGGCATGCTCAGATTCCTGGAACAAGTGAGCTCTTTCATAACAAAGCATGCTGTCTACTCTATGAGTGGTGTTTTATTTATTTCCTTTTCGGTATAATGCCAGTGACTCCGATTTCATAAGCCAACAAGGGTATCCATGTTGCGTGCATCAAACAGAATGGAAATCAATCATAATTGAAGGCAGATGTGATACTCAGTTCTCATATCTGTTTTCTTCTTTGTAGACTGCAATGAAGGAAGTGTTAAGTGATTTTGGCACCTTCATTTGCTTTCTAGAAGTCTTTTTTAGTAGAGAGTTTGAGTACTGGGGAAATCCTCAATGCTTTGGGAAATTAAGCTACATCAGGACATTCTCTGAACCCTAATTAAAGAAATATTTCTTTTTTTAAATTCTGGAATATCATAAGTGTGAAAAGAAATATTTTTAGAATGCTTGAATTCTTAGAACTTTCTCTAGATAGTAATTCCAAGAGTCATATTCTTTCTAAAATCATCCCTACTCTCTATAGTACATAAAGCATTTCCCTGTATTTCCTCTAGAAAAATGTTCAGAATTCACTAATTCTATGTTTGCAGCAACTTCCTAGAACATAACTACTGTAAATAGTGAAGACCAGCTTTATTTGCAATCAGTGCCAGTGCCCCGTTGGATAAGAATACTTCTATAGCTCCCCTAATTTTGGTAAGAGGTCACTATAAAATGTAATGAAACACTTTGGCAAACACATGAGCTTTTGTTCCACTCTTGAGTCAAATACTTTTTAAAGGGTAATACCACACTCCTCTTTGCTTCTATTTCAGAATACACACATAGTCATAATTCAGAAATTACTTACCAGTAAATTATTATCCACACCTGTAAAAAGATAGTCTCTACAAGTAGGTAACAAGTCAAGAGACAAAGTTTATTCTTGTATGGGGCAATGCCGTGTAAGCAGAATCATATTCTCAAGAATAAAGGATGAGGCTCTTTCGTGGACTGCTGAGATAGTATATTTCGTTTTAGTCACTACCATTTTCAGAGAAATGGGACACATTCATGGTAGAAGGGCAAGGATCACCAGTGACCTGGAAGGTATGTTAAACGAGACCTCCTTGACACTGGGAATCTGAGAATGCACTGAATCGCCAAGAAACAGCTAGCCAAAACATAGGCTTTCCTCCACAACTGGAAGGGAGAAAATGGGCCCTCCCCTACAGCTAGCACCCTGACTTTGAACTATGAGAATAAAATTCTAAAGTATAAGAGAATTGTGTTTCTTAAAATCACATGGTGGTTGTATCTTGCTCATAGCAGCATAAGAAAATCATGACACTTAGGATCAGTTGTCAGTTGGACCACTGTGATTCACAGTTTTCGGAAGTGGGTCACCAGAGCTTTCTTACTATTTCATGTCAGTGTGGAAGCTCCACTGAAATAAATTCAGCATCATAGGAACCACTCTATTTCCCATTTGGCTGTGTGTGTTGGATCTGCCTGAATTGCATCCTTCAGAAATCAAACATTGGCCTCTTGCATGAAAGGCAAGAATTCTACAATTACCAATGCCTCCATCATCCCATGTTGTTATTGGGTACCATGAAGTCGGAACTGACTCAAAGCTGACCTTCTAGTGGGTTTTTCAGAGGCACTTAATTGGCAGGAAGATAATGCTCTTCCTTCTCCTATGGAGCAGCTGATGGAATCTAACCATGTGCTTTCGGGATTGTCACACAGGTTCTCACCACAAGACCACCAGCGATCTCCATCCTACAGCCTTCCCTTTTCCTCCTAACACTTGATGTTTGACCCTGTGACTCAGATCATCACGTTAGCTGCTTATTAAGCCAGTTATGCTCTCTCTGAGCACCTAGGATAAACAGAGGGTTTCATTGCTCCTCTCCAAATTACTTTGAACTCACCCCGCATACTGGGTGATGTTGTTAAGAGTAGCCAGTTCTTGGGAAAGAAAATATACTATGATCCGAAAGGTGAAGGGTCAGAGAAAGAGGGGAAGACTCTCAACTAGATCAATTGACATAGTGACTGTAACAATGGGCTTGAGAATATCAGAGATCGTTAGGATGGCACAGAACAGAGCAAGGTTCAGATCTCTTGCTCATAGTGCTGTTATGAATGGTAGTCAAATTGATGGCATTTAATAACAACAATGACAAACCATAAACAAAACAGCATTCTAGAGAACCCTTGTTTCTCTTACTCTTTACCTTTATGCAAAGTCAATGGATTCTCCACTTTTGGAGATAGACAGGTCTGCAGCAAGAAGATGGTCCCTTCTTGTACTGAACCACTTGGGAGGCTGAATTCTCCCAGCTGGCCCTAATTTAAAAATTTTAAGCACTGAACAGAGCTATTGCTGAAAAAGCAGTAAATCTGGGTGTGCTTCTCTCCCCCACCATCTGTGTTTTCCTCACTGAACTGTGTTTGTACCACATAGCCTAATTAAAACAAAGCTGAGCAATAAAGGAAAATACCCATGTGTAGGGGGGGAAAAGCATTTGAGTTATTTTGCAACTATTTTATTTAGTCTCGTTGACTGGTAAAGCAATGTGTTCTTAAATTGTCCTCACTTACATGTTCAAAGATGTAGACTAATGACTGTCTGAATATATATTTTTTAAAAATTTTCCATCTGGCCACCTCATATGACATAATGGATTTCTTATGCATACTTCATTCTGAGAAAGCTGATCTTAGATGTGTCAGTGCAATTAGCAGAAATACTGCAGTCCAAAATGCACTACAATTCTGCATAATTAAACACGAACTAGAAAGCCTTTTTTTTTGTAATAAATGTGTTTTTCTTTGTGTAGTAACCAGAACAACCAGGACCAAATTATTTGAAACCTGAAGCACGACTAAGTTAAAATTGGAAGCTGGGGGCAGTGCCATGAACAAACAATGGAGACCAACAGGCGTTGTCTCCACAAATAACCTGATCCAGATCTTTGGATGGACTAAGAGAATGAACAGTTCAAATAACACCCTGGTTTCTTTCTTTGAAATGACATTGCTTAGACCAGTGGTTATTAACCTATTTAGGGTCACTGAGTTCTTTGAGAATCTAATGAAAGCCTCAGATATCCTCCCCAGAGAAAGTGTCATTCTTCCATGATAAGGTTTAGTAATTCAGAAATAATTGCAAGAACCTCAGTCAAGGGGGTTAGAAACAGAATGTACATTTAAGGCCTAAGTGGCAGCTTGGAACTCAACTACCACTATTTTTAAGATTAATTGCCATCTAGTCTCAGAGTTTCAGACACATATTTTAACAGTTTGTGAAACATTCCTACTGAATAGCCATTCATGTGTGCCATCAATAATTTAAATTCAGCATAGTTAAAAGTTCACATTCAAGTGCTCAATTGGGTACATTGTTTCTCCTTCTGCATCTTTTCAACAGTTAGTTGGAATGTTCCAGATGTTCTAGTTTCAACCATCTCCTTCTCTGGTTCCTTAGAATCTCTCTTTTCTGTTCTTCCCCCCCACTCCCCGCTGTTATTATTGTTAACTGCCAGCAATGGGCTCCTGACTTAAAGGGTTTTCAAGTACAATGAAAGCAAATATTGTCTAGTCCTGTATTATCTCCATGGTTGGTTGAGGATTGGTAGGATCCATAGGAGTTTACTCTCTGACTTTCAGAAGTAGATATGCCTTTGTGGGATACTGTAATGTACTGCATACATACAAGTATATTTGAGTATTGTAACGTGCCTTATATGTAGTAAGCAGTTTTTAGCTAAACCACTGTCATGTTTTGAGTAAGCACAGTACTGTTTTGTTGAATCTTATTATGTAACTGCACAAGGGCATAGTGTGACAAGGTGTGCCAGAATTCCATTTGGTTCCTAGTTCTAGAAGACTTAATCAATGCCAGATAGATCTTAACTGAAAACAGAGAATATCAAAGGAATGTCTATCTGTGTTTCATTGACTATGCAAAGACATTTAACCCTGTGGACCACAACAAATGGTGGACAGTCTTGAGAAAAATGGGAATTTCGGACCACTTAATTGTGCTCATGTAAAACCTATACTTGGACCAGGAGGCAGTCTTCAGAATAGAATAGGGAACAGTGGATAGTTCAAAATCAGATGTGTCCTATCTCCATACCTTTGCAATCTATATGCAGAATAGATAATTTAGGAGGCTGGATCCTATGAAGAGGAATGTGGCATCAGGATTGGAGGAAAGCAGATCTTTATTTTTCATAAAAGATCGTTCCCATTTTCTTTACCCCACCCACCCATCAGATCAAACAGCTCTATGATTAACACCCTATACCCCCGTCCTCACTGCTCTATTTCCACCCACCTTTCCCCTGCCTTGGATCCTCATATCTATTCTACGATAATGGTTTTATACTGTATTTCTCTCTGTGGGACTGGGATAACTCAGCATAATGTTCACCAGTTCCTCCCAAGTTAGGTAGTGACTTACAAAATGATTGCTTCTGCATGCTGCGTAGTATTCAATTGTATGAATGTACCACAACTTCTCAATCTATTCATTTGTGATTGGATATCTGGGCTGTTTTCATGTTCTTGTGATGGTGAATAATGGAGACAAGGATTTTGAGATTCCTTCTCACATGCTTTGGGCATGTAGCCAAGACAGACCACTGTCTGGAGGTTATCATGCTTGGAAGGATTAAGGGATAGTGCAGGTGAGGAAGACTCTGGATGAGACGAATTGATACAATAACTGAACCAATGAGGGTAGATGCGTCAGAGAAAATGAAATTGGCTCAGGATAGAGCAGAGCTCAGAGCTATTGTGCATAGGGTTGCTATGAGTTGCAGGTGATTTAATGGCACATAACAACAACAACAACAGACTATTTTTGGTGTTGCTAAAATTTGTGTAACTGTTGTTAAGGGAATGGTGAAGCAGGAGTTAATCTTGATACATGAAGATGATTTATTGGTTCACTGTGTTAAGCCTCTCTTAGCTATATAATCCCTTAGATTGTATATATTTGTACGTATTTGCTCAACAAGAATATGTTGTTTTTGTTGGATTACCTATGAGTTGAGCACGACTCATAGTGACCCTATGAACAAAAGGCCTGAAGCCTCTCTACAACTGTTGACATTTATCTAAGTTCATAGTATTTCCAGAGGCATGTTTAGGAAGTGAATGCCACTCCTGCTTCCAAACCTGTCAAAGTATGTTCTTGTCATGTGCTGTTGAGTCACTTGTGATGTATAGTGACCCTATGTACAGTAGCTCTGAACCCTTCCCTGTCCTGAGCCAGTCTCACTAATTCTGACACACCAAACCCCCATTGCCCCTGTTATTGTATCAATGCATCTCACCTGGGGTCTCTCTCTACTGCGCTGTTTATCCAACCTTCTGAGCATGATGTCCTCTAAGGACCCATTTCTCCTGGCCATGTGTCTAAAGAAAGTGAGGTGGAGCTTCAAAATCCTAGCCTCCAAGGAGAGACTTGGTTTCACACTCTCTAAGACAGACCTATTTGTTTTCTTGGCCATCCATGGTATGTTCAAGACTCCTCTCCAGCACCACAACTTAACATTATCAATTCTTTGTCTGTCATCCTTAGTCATTGTCCAACTCTCTGAAGCATAGCAAATAACTGAGAAGACCATGGTCTGAATTAGGCATATTTTTGTCTCTATACTGACATCATTGCTTTTTAGCACTCTGGATAGGTCCACGACAGCAGATTTCCCCATTGCAATCCGACTTTTGATTTCCTGACTGCTCTGACTGCTGGTGTTAAGAGTGTTGATTGTGGATCCAAGCAAGCTGTAATTGCTAACAGCCTCAATCTTTTCTCCATCTATTATGGTGTTGCCAGTTGGTCCAGTGGTGAGAATCTTTGATTTCTTGATGTTGAGCTTCAATCCATATTACAGACTATACTCCTTAACCTTTTGCAGTAAATGCTTCAGGTCTTCTTCTTCAGTTTAAGCAAGCAAGGTTGTGCCATCTGTATCGTAGGTTGTTAATGAGTCTTCACTCCTGATGCCACACTCCTCCTCTTAAAGCCCTGCTCCCTGAATGGTCTGTTCTGCATACAGATTGAAAAGGTATGGGGACAGGATACATCTCCAACGTGCTCCTTTTCTGATTTTGAACTATACAGTGTTTCCTTGCTCTGTTCTGAGGACTGCTTCTTGGTAAAAGTATAGGTTTTGTATAAGCACAATCAAATGTTCTGAGATTCCCATTTCCTCAAGGTTAGCCACAATTTATTGTGATCCACACAGTCAAATGCCTTTGCATAGTTTATGAAACACAGACATTCTTCTGGTACTCTCTGCTTTTGCCAAGATCCATCTGATATTGATAATAATGTCCCTAGTGCCACAACCTCTTCAAAACTGAGCTTGTATTTCTGTTTAAGTCTTTTCTGGATAATCTTCAGCAGGATTCTGCTAGTGTGTGATATTAGTGACATGGAACAATAATTTCCACACTCTGTTGGGTCACCTTTTTGTGGAGTGGGAATAAATATGGATCTCTTCCAGTCAGTTGCTCAAGTAGTTGTCCTCCAGATTTCTTGCTTGGTACAACTTGGTGAGCACATGCAGGACAGCATCTGTTTGCTGAAATATGTCAGTTGGTATTCCTTCAATTTCTGGGACTTATTTTTTTCCACGTCCTTCAGAGCAGCCTGCACGTCCTCCTTCATCACCATTGCCTCTTGATTATATGTTGTTTCTTGAAATTCTTTGGTGTCAGCCAATTCTTTTTGCTACAATGACTCTATACTCCTTCCATCTTTTTAAAACGCTTCTTGAATATTAAATATTCTGCCTATAGCATCCTCAAGCATTGCAACTCATGGCTTGAATTTATTCTTAAAAGCTGAAAAAATGCTGAGCGAGTTCAGCCCTTTTGGTTTCCTGACTCCAGCTCCTTGCACATTTCATTATAATATTTTGCCTAATCTTCCCAAGTGGCCCTTCGAAATCTTCTGTTCAGCTCCTTAACTTCTTGATTTCTACCGTTTGCTTTGGCTTCTCGGCGTTCTAGTGCAATATTCAGTCTCTTCTGACATCCATTTTGGTCTTTTCGTCTTCCTTCTTTGTAATAACTTTTTGCACTCTTCACGAACAATATTCTTGATATCTTCCCACAGCTTATCTGGTCTTCATACATTAGTATTCAGGGCCTCAAACCTATTCCTAAGTTGGTTTTTAAATTCATGGGAGATAGACTGAAGGCCTAGATAGACTGATTCCTATAGATATGATTTAACCTTCTTTAGTTTTAATTTGAACTTGCATATGAGCAGTTAATAGTCTGTTCCACAATCAGCACCTGGCCTAGTTTTTCCTGATGATATTGAACTTCTCCAATGGTTTCTTCCACAGATGTAATCAATCTGATTCCTGTGCAACACATCAGGTGAAATTTATGTGTATAACCTGCATTTACGTTTCTTATAAAAGGTATTTGCTATGAATAAATCACTGATTATACAGAATTCTATCATTCTAACCCCAAACGCATTTCCATCACAAAGTGAATATTTTTTGACTACTGATGCTTTTTCTTGATTCCTAACTTTTACATTCCAGTCACCAATTATTATTAATGCATCTTGGTTACATGTTTGATCAATTTCTGACTGCAACAGTTTATAGTATCATTTATTTCCTCCTCTTTGGCTCCAGTTGTAGGCACATAAATTTGAATGATAATGTTACTAACAGGTCTTCCTTATATGTGTATGGATATATCTTGTCATTCACAATATTGTATTTCAAGATGGATCCAGAAATGACCTTTTAACTATGAAAGTGACCTCGGTTTTTTCTCACCTTTTCACCTCCAGCATAATAAATCATATGATCGTGGGATTCAAAATGTCCCATGCCAATCCATCTCATGTCACTAACACCCAATACATCAATATTTATATGTTCCATTTCTTTCTTTACAATGTGCAGTTTTCCTACATTCCTGCTTCCCATATTCCATGTACCAATTGTTAATAACTTCTTACAACTGTTTCTTCTCCTTTATGTTTCCAAATTTGAGGGCTCAACTTCAGTTGCTGTATCTGTTAGTCTACTGTAAGTGTGATCTGCTGTACATAGGGTTTTCAAAGGCCAGGTCTTTTTTAGAAGTTGATGGCCAATCCTTCTCTCTAGTCTGTTTTAATTTGCATGTTCACTGTTAGAAAAATACCTGAAAGACAAGGATTTTTACCTACCAGATGAAAGACACTCCTCTTAAAGAAGTTCCCATCCTGCCCCCCACAGCACATGTGATTTGTCTCTACCCTTTCCCTGCTTCTTCCCCATTCTGTTGTCCATCTCTTGTTTAGGAAGATGTAAGTCCATTTCCCATGTACCAACTTCAAAGGAAGATTTTTGCTTGAAGCTATATTGAGGGAAGATCCTGGCCACAGAGCTTCTGCTAAGTTCTAGGACTTAGTGTCTCTGTTTACATTGCTGAGACAATGTGGTAATTCCAATGTCCAAACAGTCTCTTCTAGATCTGATACTGAGACTGAAGATATCCATTCTGGAAAGCTGAGATTAAGGTAGCTGATGTCCTTCTGGGAAAAAGGGGTTACCTGATCAAGGAGATCAGAGAGACCTCTCAGATCCTGTCTTGTGTGACTTACATGGGTTCCTGAAACTGTGTGCATGAGGAATATCCAGAATATTCAACCTAAACAATGATTATACTGAGAAACATGAGAACAAAGGTGGAAATATGAAGGGAATCAGGAAGGAAGGAAGAGAGGAAGGAAAACTCAATGGCCATATGGGGACATAGTCAGCTTCTTTCTTTCATGGTCATGTCTTGGTGGCATATTCATTCCATTTCCTTCTTGAGAAACATAAAAAGAAATTCATCTCATCGAAGGTCTTCCTCTCCTTCGCCGTCCCTTCATTCTGCCAAACATGATGTCCCGCTCCAAGGACCAGTCCTACCTTGCAACATACCCAAAGTATGTCAGACGAAGCTTTAGAATCCTTGACTCCAAGGAGTATTTCAACTTCATCCTCTCCAGGACAAACCTTTTGTTCTCCTAGCAGTCCATGGTATATTCAGCACTCATCTCCAGCACCACAGCTCAAAGGCATCAATTCTCTTTTTATCGTCCCTATTCACTGTCCAACTCTCTGATGCATAACACGTAATTGCAAAGACTACAGCCTGGATCAGGTGCACCTTAGTCTCCAGCCTGACATCATTGCTCTTCGGTATTCTTGAGAGTTTTAAAATTTTTTTCTTACCATCATGGAATACTATGCACCACACAGGAGCAAGGATTTTGTAAATTACTAACTAACCTGGGAGGAACTGGAGAGCATGATGCTAAGTGAATGGACTCAGTCTCATAAAGACAAATACTATACAGGACCATGACTGTAAATGAGTACGAGGATCCAAAGAGAAGACGGGGGAGCTTAATCACAGGGACACACAATTTTATGGATGGGGGGAAGGGTAGGTAAAGGAAAGGAGAAAGATCTAGGGTGAAAAACAACGTATACAAACTTTATAAATTTTGTAAGTAAACCAGTATAAAATAAAAAAAAAAAATTACACTGAAATTCTAAGATTTTTCTAGGTAAGTGTCATCACAAGGAAACAAAATATTTTCTCTAAGTACCTCTATTTTCATTTTTAAACATCTTGTTTACTCATTGCCAGGGAGTCGGAATTGACAGTCTCAAACTACTAATGACACTTAACAACAAAACATTATGAAGCATCATGGTTAATTCTGTGCTCTCCACAGTACCCAGACTAAAACATGAAGAAAGGAATGAAAGGGCGGAAATAGTTTAAAGTAAATGAAACAAAATGAGGGGAGAAATTTATGAGAGAGAAGAAATGGAAAGAGAAGTAAAGGAAGACAGAAAAATAAAATAAAGGTACAGGGAAGAAGGTAAAAGCAAAGAGGAAAAAGGAGAGCAGAGGCATATAAATAAGACAGTGGAACAGATGGAATGAAGAAAAATGCGGAAGGAGATGGTTTAATTAATTTAAGCCAGCCTTGAACCAAAATTTTCTGAACGATGGTTTGATCAAAAGCCTTGAAATGCAGTTAGAATTGGAAATAACCTCAACTCTGAAATTCCTCTGAATGTTTTACCCTAAAAGACTGCCTTGTGCTTGGTCTTTGGGTCCTGGATCGTGTTATTTTGGAGCTCTAGTATTTCTGTTTCCTTAAGAAGCAACGAAGGGAGAGAACAAAGAATTCTTATCCTAAGTTAGTCAGACTTGGGAGGGATCAAATCACAAAGCGAGTTTTACATAGCTTCTCAGAGGGCCCATGTTTATGTGTTCCTGATCCTGCTCCAATGTGATCTCATGTATTGTGACATAGATCCTATCTCACTCTCCGGAGAGTGGTCCTCATTATGAGTACCATACACAGCTCCGAAAGGCAGAAGGAAAAAGGTCTTGGCTGGCCTTGAAGCCTCAGCCAAGAAGAGGTATTGAAAGTTTAATGTCCATCTCTTCAGATGATTCATGAATTATGCAAACCATCTTGAATCATTCTTACAAAAGCACTACATATTCTATGTATCCGGAAAAATGAACACAGCTCTTTCTGTTCAATTGCTATATTTTTTTTTCCAAGATAGTAATCTTCTATCTACTTTATATTGAAGCAAAATGATAAACTACATTCCTCACTCACAGTGAATTTTGCTTATAGCATCAGCAATTCCATTATACCCTTCACCAATTTACTGGGAGACACTGACTAAAACATTAGCATTGTCAAAGTTCATTTATTTGCCATTTAAAAGTACAGACAGCCAATACTTTATTAATTGTGATTGTTGTTGTTGTTATGTGCTGTCGAGTCGCCTGTGACTCATAGCAACCCTATTTACAATAGCCCTAAATCCTGCTCTATCCTGTGTCAATCTTATTGTCTCCAACACACCTATCCCCATTACCCCAGTAACTGAATCAATCTGTTTCATCGATGGTCTTCCTGTCTTTTGCTATCTCTCCACCCTCCCAAGCATAACGTCCTTCTCCAAGGACTGACCCGCTTGAAACATGTCCAGAGTATGTCAGACGAAGCTTCAGAATGCTTGCCTCCAAGGAGCAGCCGGGCTTCACCCTCTTTAGTACACACTTGTTTGTTCTCCAAGCAGCCCATGGTATATTCAATAATCTTCTCCAGCACCACAGTTCAAAGGCATCAACTCTTCTCCTATCATTCCTAGTCATTGTTTAGCTCTCTGATGCATAGCAAGTAATTTCAAAGACCAAGGTCTGTATCAGGCACACCTTAGTCTCCAGACTGACATCATTGCTCCTCATTACTTTGAAGAGGTCTCTGACAACAGACTTTCCCAATGCAATTAGTCTTTTAATTTCCTGGCTGCTGGTATCAAGAGTGTTGATTGTAGAGCCAAGCAAACTGAAGCTGTCAACAATCTCAATATCTTCACCATCTGTTATGATGCTGCCAATTGGCCTAGTGGTGAGAATCTTTGTTTTCTTGATGTTGAGCTTCAAACCATATTGAAGACTGCAGTCCTTTACCTTCTGAGAAGAATGGGAATCCCAGAGCACTTGATTGTGATTATGTAAAACCTATACTTGGACCAGGAGGCAATCATCAGAATAGACCAAGGAAACACTGCGTGGTTCAAAACTGGGAAGGGTGCATGTCAAGGATCTGTCCTATATCAATAGCTTTTCAATCTAGACGCAGAACAGATTATTCAGGAGGCTGGGCTCTATGAGGGGAAGTATGGCATCAGGATTGGAGGTAGATTCATCAACAATCTGCATTATGCAGATGACACAACCTAGTTGTCATTATAATACATACATATACGTATTATGTATATATATGTGTGTGTGTATATATATATATATATGTATGTTGTTAAGTATATCTTGTTAAGTATGTATATACTTATATATATATGTTGTTAAGTGCCTTCGAGTTTTAGGTGACTCATAGCGACCCTATGAATGAAAGTCCTCAACACCTGTGTGACTTTCCTACTTTCTCCAGGTTCACAGGGTTTCCTGAGGCAAGCTATTGTGGAAGTGGATGCCACTCCTGCTTCCAAGCTTGTTTTAATTGGGGAGCTCCACCCAACACCGTCCACCATGGGTAATCATTAACACATTTGACACATCAGTGTCACAGTGATCAGTGTCAGTGTCCGGCTTCACAGCAACCACAAGTTACCTCTGTACAGCAAGTGGACACACCAGGGCTATAAGACCTAGAAGAGCGTTTGAACAAAAACAGTGAAAAACAGGCCTTGGGACAGTGCAGCGTCTTCACACTTTCTCCACGTGTTTATAGTGTTGCCATTCCTCTGTCTTCCCTATCCTCCCTTGTCCTCTCAGCTGTATGCTCAGGCCACGACATTCCCTTTTGGTCTTGCTTGGTTAATTGTTCTAAGATGTGCACACTCCCTGGTGTTATCATTCAACTTATTGGCCTGTTTCTTGACTAAAAGTTGAGTCGTCAAGCTTAATTCTACTCCTTAAGGGTAACTAAGAAACATGAGGGTTAAAAAAAAAAAAGAATCATGAAGGTTCCACATTCTCTGTTAGATTGGTATTTTTAAATGACTTTTCTTTTGTCTCACATTTTTGGCCCATCTCTGTCCAGTTCCTATTATAATCCCTGAGAGAGGTCAACTGTGAGTCAGGGAGGCTGAGGTCCAAGTGATCCTTGAGTCTTCTGGACGAATTGTTTCTTCATGCTTTTGACTTCTTCACTCTTCTTTGCTCCAAATTGGGGGAGAAAAATAGCTGCATTTCAGATCACTACTTACAGGTCTTTAAGACTTTATCCCATTCACCCATGTGGTGAATTTTGTTATCTCCCAAGCTACATTCCTACTTTTAAATATTACTACTGAGGTAGAAATGATGAAATAATTTTTCCATGTACTGACTCTGGTGCATAGCATTGATATCTGAATCTAGGTACTCTTACTTTCAGGAGCTGTATTGACTCAATTGCTGACAAAAGATGTAAACTCACTTTTTTTTTATGCCGGTTTATTTACAGAGTTCATATACATTACAGAGTTCATATACATATATCATACTCATTTTTCACACCCGATCTTTCCCATTTCCTTCACCTCTCTCCCTCCACCCACCAAATTGTGTGGTCTTAAAATTAACCACTCCCACCTTCCACCCATCTCTCCCCTCCACCTCCGCCCTTCTCCCCCTGGGAACCTCATACTCAGCCTACAGTAATGGCCCTATACAGTATTTGTCTTTATGGGACTTGGGAGGGACTGGAGAGCATTATGCTAATGAACTAACTAGCCAGTCTTTGAGAGAGAACAAACCATGGCAGTCTGCTTCTCTAAAGGTCACAGCCTTAGAAACCTTACAGGACATTCTACGTGCCTTTTGTGTTGAATTAATTCCTGCAGCATCTTTATGAATTGGAATCAATTTGACAACAATACAGGAGCAAGTCTGTAGTCTCTGGATGGCACAAACAGCTAAGTACTCAGTACCAAACTCTTCTATTAACTGAAATGTTCGTTGTTCAAACTCTCCCAGAGACGCCAAGAAGATAGGCCTGGCGGTCTGTTTTTGAAAATGACAGGCTTGAAAACTCCACAGAATAATTCTACTTTTTTTTAACAGATGGGATCACCATGAGTCAGAATGAGCTGGAGAGCAACTGAGAACAGAAATAGTTTGACTTTAGTCTGTGCTCTTATCAGTCACCTATACTATCACCTATTGAGATGATTGACACGGTGACTGCAGCAATGGGCTCAAGTGTATCAGAGCTGGTGAGGATGGCACAGGATAGGACAGTGTTTGGCTCTATTGCTCAAAAGGTCACTATGAGTAGCTCTCGACCCCCTGGCACCTACCATCAACAACAGTAATGTGTTATCACCAAGACACTGCACAGATGACACTATGAAATTTTTGTTCTCTTTAAGGGTTAGGCTGACTCTTTAATTTTGTTTTTCTCTACTCTGACAGCCTTTCATGTTCACTCTTAAAATTGTACTTCCCCCATGTGCTTGTAATCATTGATGTCTTCATTTCTTCTCCAAACTAAACGCTGACCTACTGGAGCTACTGCTCTCCACACGGTACCTGACACACAGTTAACCGTCAATAAATTTTGAGAGAATGAAGTGGTTGGCTGGATCATATTCTCTTTCTCACTATCACTGCCATTGAGTATCCCAGGCTGTAAATCTTAATAGATTAAAGTAGCAGACTTTTAAGTGCTGGAGAAATGTGGGCCTTTTTGTTAGCATCTCAGTGGGCTAAGAACTAAACCACCAGAGCTCCTTATCTTACTACTAAAAGCTCTTTTATCTAGATTTAGTAACAACCACAAGGACAATTACTTTGAAATGATGAGGACCTTGTAATTTGATGTTGTATATCATACAGAAAAATACTTTTCATTTACCAATATTTTATTCAGAAAAGATTGTTCAAGGCACTAGGGATATAGGTGCATCAGTGAAAAAAAAAAAACAACAAAGAACCTTGCCGTTAAGAATTTATATTCTAGCACAGATTGGTTCTCTGGGAAACACTCTGTTATGCTGTTTGCTGTTGCTGTTGGTAGGTGCCTTTGAGTCTGCTGTAACTCCCAGTAATTCCGTGAATGAGAGATGAAAGTTTTGCTGAATCCTTCCTATTCTCACGACCTCCGCTATGTTCTAGCACACTTGTATGGTCACTGTGTTGACACATAATGTGGAGGGTCTTTCTCTGATTCTCCACCCTTCCCAGCACTATGTCTTTTTTACAAAGATTATCTCCTAATAACATGTTCAAAATATGAGAGATGAAGTCTCGTCATCCTTACCTCTAAGGAGCATTAATTCTTTGATGGTACTTTTGAATTGTCCCACTTTCATGTGCAAATGAGATGATAGAAATACTGTAACTTGAGTTAATCTTTAAATTAATAATAGTATTATTTACTATCTTGGAGAGGTCCTGTTGTGGCATATTTGCCCATTCTTTTGATTTTTTTGACTGCCTGCCACATCTGTGGATGTTCATTGTGGATCCAAGTAAAATGAAGTCTTTGATTACTTCAATATTTTCCCCCTTTATTTTGATAATTATTGTTCTAATTATGGGAATTTTGGTCTTTTAATTTTGGTCAGTAGTCTCTGAGTCTCAAAAGTAAGTGCTTCAAGTGATTTTCATTTTCAACAATAAAGGTTATACCACCTCAGCACAAAATGCTAATGAGTCTGCTAGTCCTGATGCTGTGTTCTTCTTCCTATAGCCCCGGGTTCATATATTACAGCCTTGATGCACACCCTTTCAAGTTGGATTCAGAAGAGGACATGGAATGAGGGTTATTGTTGCTGATTTCAGATGAATCTTCACTGAAAGAAAAGATTATAAGAAAGATCTTTTCTTGTGTTATACTGAATATGCAAAAACATTTGACTGTGTGGATAATAAAAAATTATGGGAACATTACAAAGGATGGAAATTCCAAACCACTTAATTGTGTTCCTAGGATAGCTGTACATAGATCACGAAATAGTCGATTGAACAAAACAAGAAGATGCTGAATGATTTAAAAATCAGGAAAGTGTTCCTGGTGTATAAGTTAGCAAATAATCAGTTTAACTCATTGCCATTTTAGCTCATTGCCATTGAGTCAGAACCAACTTACAGCCAAAACTTCAGCAAATTGTCAAAGACTAACTATCAATAGGGATGAGATTGCCCCTCTCTCTTCCACAGAACAGTTGGAAGATACAAACCACCTTTGGATTAGCAGAACAATTCCCTATGAACTATTTCACAAGTGGAAATAAATATTCAATTAATATAACATCCAATTAGTGTTACTATCGCTATAATCATTACTGTTGTTTTTATTAATGTCAGCATTAGTGGACTTTAGGTGATTTAAAGGAAAGAATAAATTCTTCTGGTTTGGGTTATATTGTACCATAAGATGTAATTATATCGAAAGAAAAACAGTGGACTAGATAGTATGTAAAGTAGACTTCAGGTGTAGAAATATACCTATATTTCTCCAGTCTTTCCAAAGGAAAGATATAGCAGTTTCTGTATCTGTTTCTTTGCCTTTTGAGAGGATAAAGGCAATATATCAGGCTCTAATAACTTGACAGAAGATCACTGGATAGCACAAATATTGGCAGATAAAATCCACCCAAATAAGTCTACAAATTAAAGGCATGGAGATATGCGACAAAGATTATGGGGAGTGGGGTGGGGAAGAAGCCTTGTACAATTCTACTCGGTAACCAGGGTCATTGTGAGTCTCAATGAACTCCATGGCATTTTTTTTCTTTTCCTTGGTTGTTTTTTTTTCTTTAAATTTGTAGCTTGATGGTGCTACTGCTTGAGAATATTGAATGTTGTTGTTGTTGTTGTTGTTATGTGCCATTGAGTCATTTGCGACTCATAGCAAACCTATGTGCAACAGCCCTAAACCGTGCTCTCTCCTGTGCCAATCTCATTGCCTCTGACACACCCATCCCGATTACTCCAGTCACTGAATCAATCCACCTCATAGAGAGTCTTCCCCTCCTG
>NW_006399779.1:3161238-3182128 GCF_000299155.1 Elephantulus edwardii | reverse complement strand
CAACAACAACAACAGCAAGTACATGTAGTTGCTAGTGCCATTAAGTCTATTCTGATGTCTAGTGATCCTGCATGACAGAACAGAATTGTCTCTTAGGGTTTCAGGATGTCAATCTTTATGGAGTAAATTTTCAAATTTTTCTCTTGAGGAATGGTGTGTGGGTTCAAACTCTGATCAGTTGAACCACTGTGCTATCAGTGCTCCTAGGTCCTTTTGGGAACTGTTGTGAATGGTTTACTGGTGTAGTAGTAACGTTGTTGTTGTTAAGTGCCGTCAAGTCGTAGGCGACTCTTAGAGACCCTATGATGGAGAGTCCTCGACACTTGCGTGGCTTTCATCCTTCCTCCAAGTTCATAGGGTTTCCGGAGGCAAGCCATTATGGAAGTGGATGCCACTCTTCCTTCCAAGCTTGTTTTAATCAGCAAGTTGCTCCAAACACTGTCTACCATGGGTAACCATTATCGCATTTGATGCATCAGTGTCACAGTGTTCAGCTTCACAACAACCACAAGTTACCTCTGTATGGTAAGACGCAACATTAGCATATTAAAAGTCCAGAAAGATCTCTGATGATCTAGTGGTATATAAAGCTGGAATGAACCCTCAAAGGCACATGGTTCAAATTCACCGCTGCTGCATGGGAGAAGGATAAGCAGTCTCCTCCCGTATTATTTACTTCTTCCAAAAACCCACTGGAGAGTCAGCTGTGGATCAGTTCTGATTTGATGGTATACAACAAAAGTAGTTCCATGTAACTTTAAACTTCCCTGAACAGAAGATTTCAAAGGGCAGCTTGAGAAGACAAAGTATTATAAGAGTGTGTATAGAGATGGAACTGGAGAACTTGCTTCATATTTCTCAAGTTGAAAGAACTGAAAAACAAATTCAAGCCTCAAGTTGGAATACTAAGAGATACTATGGTCAAAATTTTGAATAATCCAGGAAGCATTAAAAGAGAATGGGGAGAATATACAGAATCACTGTACTAGAAAGAATTGATGAGACTGAAATATTTCGGGAAATAGGATATAATCAAGAGCCAAGTTGTATTTAGGAATTGGCAAGAAATAAATAGATAAATAAATAAAATAAGGCCCCAGGAAGCTGTGGATACAGGTTGACATGTTTAAACTAACATATATAACTCTAAACAGGCTCATCAGCCTGTGCCAGGAAATTTGGAAGACAGATATCTGGCTGACTGACTAAAAGAGATCTATACGTATTTCTATTCCCAAGAAAGGTGATCCAACAGAATGTTCAAATTATTGTACAATATCTTTATTATTATGTGCAAACAAAATATTGCTGAAGGTCATCCCCAAATGGTTAGAATGGTACATAGAAAACTTCCAGAAGTTCATGCTGGTTTTAGAAGAGACCGTAGAACTAGGGATATCATTGCTGATGTCAGAGGGATCCTTGCTGAAAGCAAAGAATATCAGTAGAATGTCTATTTGTGTTTTATTGACTACAAAAGGCATCTAACAATAACAAATAATCATAAAATGCTTTTCCAATTGCATTTGCCATATATATATGTATATACATACACACATACTGTCCTTTCCTGTTCTTTGTATATTTTTTGTGTTTTTTTTCTTTTTGTCTTAAAAGTAGTGTTTCTCAAATAATTAAAAGTTTCTTGGATAGAAAATTTTTCTTACTATGGAACAAGACATTTTTTCTCTCAATCCAGTAGCAGTTAGCCATTTGTGCATTGTAGCAGTATATGGAATTTTAAGAACCAGTTGTCCGTGAGGAAATTGTTAAAATTTCATGTATGAATTTGCAAACTTATATCCATGAAAAGTAGATGTGAGAGAGAGAAAGGATTTGAGATTAGAAGACAGAGGTTTGAGCTCTAGCTTTGCTATAGAGCTGCATAAGAGACAAAAATCTGTAACAGGGTGGATTATAGTGACTATAATGGTGTTAAGTGGTTTGGAGATGGTGAGGATTGCATATAATAGGACCATGTTCATATCCAGTGTTCACAGGATCACAATGAGTCACAGTCATAGAACCACCACGGTCTTTGCTATCACTTGTTATGCATTAGAGAGTTGGAAATGACTAGGGTGGATAGAAGGAGAACTGATTTCTTTGAGCTGTGGTGCTGGAGAAGAGTATTGAGAATACCATGGACTGCTAGGAAAACAAACAGATTCATGCTGGAGAGGGTTAAACCAGGCGGCTCCTTGGAGGCAAGGATTCTGAAGCTCCACCTAACATATTTTGGACATGTTGTAAGGAGAGACCAATCCTTGGAGAGGGACATCATGTTTGGTAGGGTCGAGGGACAGTGCAGGAGGGGAAGGCCCTCTATGAGGTGAATTGATTCAGTGACTGGGGTAATCAGGATGGGTGTGTCAGAGACAGTGCGATTGGCACAGGATAGAGCACGGTTTAGGGCTGTTGTACATAGGGTCACTATGAGTCGCAAGCAACTCGACGGCACACAACAACAACAACAACCTTTAGTAAAGGGATAATAATGATAACTTCACCTTTGGTAAAATGAGAAGTGTTATATGATACATGGTTTGAATACAGTATAGGAACTCATTTCTCTTCTAGCTGATGAGATTTGAGAGACTGCCTTTCTTAAATCATGCCTTGGGGAAAGTGAAGAGCCCCACGTTGAGTTAATTTCTAACAAAAGAAAATTATTAGGAAGAATGGGATTTCAGAAATCAGAGCAGGTTTTTAACGAAAATCATTGAAATTAAATAAAATTTAAAAAAAAATACAGCATGTAGCTACTCCTAAAAATTTAAGTATGGAAAAACAAACAAACAAAAAACCCTTAGTCTTTTCTTGTGACTGGTCTTTTAATCCTTAATCTTGAGTCTTCATTCTATAATTCTCAATCAGCCATCAATACCCGTGGTGCTCAGACTCATTCAGAATTTCCTCCTGGTTTCCTAGCCCCTTTCCCTCCACTTCCTAGGTCTGGTGTCTACACCACAGCCATCTGCACTGCTATCTTCTGGAGGGGGCAGTATCCAGTTTGTATTTTCACAATCTTGCTAAAGAGATGATGTCTTCCAGATACCCACAGAGAGATCCATGCCTCAACTTGGTCTCTGTTTTCCTAGGTCTCAGCTACCTTCACCTCTGAGCTTTTCTCTCCCTTCATCTTCCTGTTTTCTTCTTACCTCCTCATCCTCTTTTCTTCCTCAATCACTTGTTTCTGACTCTTATTTTCTGTCCCCCGATATTAATGTCAGAGTAGATGTCAAGCCTATAGAAGTTACTAAAATGTAGTCTTTGGGCATATGATAGGGCCTCCTATTTAAAAACTCTTGTTGGTAGGTAGTATGGTGCTGGAGACCAGTTTGAAAGTCATCTACAGGAACCGGTTCTACAGAGGCTGGGAGCAGAGAGCACTAGGGTGGAATGTTGACTCACTAAGGGAAGTGAGGCAATGTGATAAAGCCTCCTATTTAAAAACCTATTTGGGCCCTTGGGCCTGTGGCTCTCTGGCCTGGTTTAAATTGTTTTTTGTCAAACATTCTTCTAAGCACTGGTCTGTGCATTACTGTACAGAGAGGTAACTTGTGGTTGCTGGGAGGCTAAACTCTGTGACACTGATGTGTCAAATGTGATAATGGTTACCCACAGTGGACAGTGTTTGGTGGAATTTGCTGATTAAAACAAGCTTGGAATCAGGAGAGGCATCCACTTCCATAATGGCTTACAAGTTTGGAAGCAGGAGAGGCATCCACTTCCGAAATGGCTTGCCTCCAGAAACTCTGTGAACAATGCTCAAGTCTTTTGCTCACAGGGTTGCTATGAGTTGTTTAGGACTTGATGGTACTTAATAACAACAACAAAAACAACAAGTTTTTGGCCTTAAGGAACACACTAAAATGAGTCTACAAATATAAGCCTTGAGACAATCTAAATCTCTTAAAAAAACTTTTCAATTAAGGAAGCTAGATTCGCAAACATCAGAAACACTGAATCCCAATACCATGTAAGAGTTAAATCTTACCTATTACCTGGCCCAGTAATAGAAATAAGCCTGCCACAGAGAGCCCACAAGTTTTCTTTGTTTGAGGCTAATGAGGGGAGACTCATTGCATTTTATTAATCATCAAGAATCTCTTTAACTGTGGTTACTGATGAGGTAAATTCCTTCAGCAAGCTGAGGCAATATTTTCCAAAGGAAAGCAGCTTTTGTTTTGTATTTTCTCCTCCCCATCATCACAAGTGTGCTTCAGCTTCCAGCACCAATCTGCCCACAGCAACCATCTGGCCCACAGCTGGTGTATCCATGTGGAAAAACTCCAGCCTGAGCAGTCCAAGGGCTCCTTTCACTTCTTGTAAATGACAATATCTGCTTTGTAGGTTATCCCATCCTTTCCACTGGAAAAGCAACAACTGTCATTCTCTTTCTTTTTTCCTTTCCATGCACAGTTGTTTACAGTGGGAACACATATGTCAGGCATATGGCAGGGACTATTGGCTTAGACTGTGAGCACGACCAGTTGCATTTCATCAAGTCTGAAAGCATAGCTCTCAGGGAAAAGCTTAGAAGCTAAAGTGGTAATGCTAGAGTTGTGGAATCCAGCCAAATGCATGTTCATTTGGTCAATAGAGTCTGTTGGTTGAGTGCTAACAGTGGCCTCAGCTATAAAAAGTAACACAGCCTTCCCTCTTTATTGACTTGAATAAGCCAGGTGACGTGATTAGGAAGAACAATAGTTATTATTTACTGAGTGCATATTATGTGTCTGGCACTGTGCTGACCACTTTACACACATTATCTTAGTAAATACTCTTAAGCACACTGTGAAGCTGTTATAAATATTATCTCACTTAGTAATTTCCAATTTTGTGATTCTAAGATGGTGATTCACTGGTTCAAGATCACACGGCTTGTCCAGTCCATTTTCTGGTGTTTTCTCAATAATAGTGTTCTTGCTAAGTTCCATTGAAGGCAGAAACCATTAATTTTCTGGCACTGAGTCCCCAGTACTTAGCACAGAGCCCTGCTCAAAAGAGCTGCTCAAAAATAGCCCAAGAAGTGAATAGATGTTGAATAAATGGATAAAAAGCTTACATTCTTCCAATAGAAGATTGTCTGTTTTTACATCTAAAATTAATGAATCTCTTCATTTAACTTTATTAGAAATCATCTACACTCAGGAATGTTGTTGTTGTTATATGCCGTCGAGTCGTTTGGGACTCATAGCGACCCTGTGTACAACAGCCCTAAACCCTCCTCTATCCTGTGCCAATCTCATTGCCTCTGACACACCCATCCCAATTACCCCAGTCACTGAATCAATCCACCTCACAGAGGGCCTTCCCTTCCTGCGCTGTCCCTCCACTCTACCCAGCATGATGTCCCTCTCTAAAGACCTGTCTCTCCTTACAACATGTCCAAAGTATGTCAGATGAAGCCCCAGAATCCATGCCTCCAAGGAGCAGCCTGGTTTAACCCTCTCCAGGATGAATCTGTTTGTTTTCTTGGCAGTCCATGGTACATTCAATACTCTTCTCCAGCACCACAGCTCAAAGGCGTCAATTCTCTTTCTATCCTCCCTAGTCATTGTCCAACTCTCTGATGCATAACAAGTGATTGCAAAAACCATGGCCTGTATCAGGTGCACCTTAGTCTCCAGAGAGACACCGTTGCTCTTGAGTACTTTAGAGAGGTCCCTAACAGCAGACTTTCCCATCGCAATACGTTTTTTGATTTCCTGGCTACTGGTGCCAAGAGTGTTGACTGTGGAGCTGAGCAAACTGAAGCTGTGAACAATCTCAATCTCTTCGCCATCCATCCTGATGCTGCCAATTGGTCCAGTGGTGAGACACTCAGGAATAGGGCAGGGGAAAAAATATAGCATTACATCAAGTCGTCCTGGGGCTGTCTTCACTCTCACATGATCTGGCCAACAAACCTTTTTTTTACCTTTAAGTAGATTATAATTCAAGTTTTCTCTTTAGTTTCTGCTGTACTTTCCCCTTTAGACATGCTGTTTGTTTCTGCTTTGTTTTGCCTACTCTATCTTGTCCATCACTAAGATTCAGCTCATACCTCATCTCCTCCCCAGAGTGCCTCCCCAGGATTCTTTGGTCTCGAAGGATTCTTAAAGATTTTTATAGCTGTAGGATAAATAATAACCAATGAATCTTATTAAAATATGGATTCTGGTATACTATATCTAGGGTGGAAATGCAAATTCTAAACAGAGACTCAAACTGGAATGAATGGTTTCAAAATTGCTTCAAATTCATAAAATAATTATAGTCTCTTTAACAGCTGTTAGACTTAGGTGACTGACAGTAACCCTGAAGCATGTGTTTTCAGGCTGAGGGTTTAGGTCCACTGAATAGAGAAAGCTTCAGGCAGAAACAGTATTGTGTACAATAATTAGAATAACACTTCATCGATGACTCAATGATCTTGTTCTTTGGCCTAGACCTTTATTCTCATGTCCTTCGTGGCTACTACAAATTTCATTCCTGTGCTTCTTTATGTCTATATGGTTCAAACTATGTCTGTACATTAAAAAGGAGCACCAGTAGCGTCGACCATAGGGACTTATGCTGTTGACCTAAAGGGGTCACCTTTCTGGCAGTTTGAAACCACCAGCTGCACCCTGGAGAAAAGATGGACAATCTTCTCCCAAACAATTTACTGCACTGGAAATTCAATGGAAGGTCAACTCTGAATCAGTTCTGACTTGATGATAATGAGAGAGATAGACATGAGAGATGTCACTAAATAAACAAACAAACCAGAATTGCCACCAAGTTGATTTTGCCTCTAGTATGCCCATATGTAAAAGAGTAGAGTTTTGCTTTCTAGAGTTTTCAGTGACTGTGCCTTATCAGAAGTCCAGTGCCAGGTACATGTAGGTGAACTCAAACTACCAATTTTTTCAGCTCAGCTTGCAACTGAGCATGTAACTATTTGTGCCACCCAGAGAAGCCGCCTGCCTACCTTAAATCATGTTAAATTTCAGCATATTGAGATTTTAGACAATATTTTAATTGAGATTTAAGTGTTTACTCTGTGCTAGGCAGTTTGTTTCCATCACAGTGTAAATGTAGCACTCAAAACAAAATATATTGGTATTTTAGGGAGACCTTGATGTCTGGTGGGCCCCTACTTTCTAGATGATCTTTTTCACCTTCTGCTTCTTCATGAAGTTCTACTCTTAGAGTTTCATTTTCCCATCTACTCATAGAGAGAGGTATGTTATTGGAATATGAAGATTTAATATTACGTCTTGGAGAGCTTTTCTCCTGGAAAGCTGAGCATCTAGTTATCAACTGCATGCTTTGCTCTCTTAACTGACCTTATGTTTCAGAATTAGGGTCAGAATAACCTCAAAGTGGATATTTGATCAGAACATTGTAGTTGACAAATTACTTTCAGAGGGTTTCTTTTGAGCCCTAAATTTTCCTGTAAGGCATAAGAGAATTTTTATTTATATTTTCCAAAGTATGAAACCAAAGTTTAAAGAGTCAGAGGCCTCTTCCAAGGTAATGTAGCAAATAAATAGGTAATGACATGCTCCAACTCCCTATTTTTTTTTAAACACTGTGATCAATTCTTAGCATTGTTTCAGATAGTGCAAATACCATTAGCATTACTTAGGATGTTTACTCAAAACAACAGTATTATTCCTTCACTCCAAAAGAATAAGACTTCACTGGTATGCCTGGGGACTGAGCATCTGCTTTATTTGCTTGTTTTTGAGTATTTTCTCTTCCTAATGTAACAATCATAATAGACAATGAAGAGAATGAGATTGTTAACAGCTTCAGTTTATGTGACTCCACAATCAATGCTCTTGGTACCAGCAGCCAGGAAATTAAAGGATAAATTGCATTGGGAAAGTCTGCTGTTAGAGATCTCTCCAAAGGGCTGAAGAGCAATGGTATCAGTCAGGACACTAAGGTGCACCTGATTTAGGTTACATTCTTTACAACTACTTTCTTTCCATCAGAAAGTTGGACAATGACTAGAGATGATAGAGGAAGAATTGATACCTTTGAGCTGTGGTGCTGGAGAAAAGTATTAAATATATCATGGACTGTTAGGAGAACAAACAAGTTCATCTTAGAGAGGGCTAAGCCAGGCAGCTCCTTGGAAGAAAGGATTCTGAAGCTTTATCTGACATATTTTGTACAAGTTACAAAGAAGGACCAGTCCTTGGAGAGGGACATCATGTTTGGGAAGGCGGAGAAACATTGCAAGAGAGGAAGACCCTCTATGAGATGGATTGATTCAGTGACTATGGTAATGGAGGTGGGTGTGTCAGAGAAAATAAGATTGGCACAGGATAGAGCAGGCTGTTGTACATAAGGTCTCTCTGAGTCACAAGTGACTTGACCGCACATAACAACAATAATGACAACAATGTAATAATCACTGAGCTACAGCCTTCATTTCTGTGAATCTGGCTGAATCAGAAAGGATTCAACAAACTAGTATTTTCTTCTTTGCAGCAGTCACAGGAAGCCAAATTGTGAAATCATTAACTTCCTGGTGAAATAAAGTTTCTATGTGTTCATGAGCTTTCAAATGCAAATGTTTCAGCTTTCTACAGGATGGTTTTTCACTCTAGATGGCATATAGACTCCATGCAAAAGAAAACATGGAGTTCATCTCCTTGAGCTGGCCAGCTGTTGGTATTTATAAAGCTGCCTGTGCCCCTGCAGTTGCTCTGCCATGGAAATAATCTTTACAAGAGCTATCACCAGCTCACTTTTACATCTGACCAACTGCCCTGGGGGAAAAAATGTCAACTAGTTTACAGTTGATACTTACTCAGAAGTTTTATGGTGAAAACACACTTCCCTATGAGTACACATCCCTCTCTTTCTCTGATGTCAAGTATAACACTTCAAATGTGATCAGTGACTTGGATTCAACAGGGTTGCCAGCTACTCTTGGCCAGTGAGACCAGTTTGCTAAACAATAGTAGGCAAGTTGCAGAGCCACCCTGGGTGCTAGTTCCTCTCTGCCCTCATAGGATAGAATCCTACAGCTTTTCAAAGTACCCTCATGTTGAGGACAGAGT
Source organism: Elephantulus edwardii (assembly GCF_000299155.1). Classification (NCBI taxonomy): domain Eukaryota; kingdom Metazoa; phylum Chordata; class Mammalia; order Macroscelidea; family Macroscelididae; genus Elephantulus; species Elephantulus edwardii. Next base: position 3,173,078 of record NW_006399779.1, on the reverse strand, counting down.
CAGCTTCCCTTCTGTGCTTCTGGTGTAAGGTGGGTCTGAGGTGTTAGAAGAGTCACAGGAAAAGATGAAGGGAGACAAAAGCGAGAGACTTTTCATTCTTAAGAATAAGGAAAGCTAATAAAATATTCTATTGTTCAGAGCCCACTACACTTGGGTCAAAATACCCTTTGATTTCAGGAAGGAATATACTCTAATGATACTAACTTACCAGAGAAGCAATTTAGATGATAAGAATTCAAAGTGAGGGGTGACCTTTATAGTTGCATACTTCTTACTTGATAAATTACGTAAGCTTTATTTGCCCATAATATGTATTTATATTTATTTGTATTTTTCATCAAAGCAGCACATGCTTACAGGTTTTGCTGTTTTATTTTAAGTCAAAGCCCATGATAACTGTCACGTTCTCTATTAAAAAACCAGGAGTCCCCAATTCTCATTAAATTCCAGTGCTGTTCTCTAGAAATTATTAAAACTTTGATTATTTCTTTGGCATCATATTTCTCATTTGCAAACAATACATTGATGGTGACTTTTCAATTTTAAAATTTACCTATTAACCTTGTAAATCTTTAGAAATTGTCTTTTGACCAAAGGATAGGGAGGAGGTATCTGAGTTTTTGAATGGAGAACTCATGCAGAGTAGCTGTTACGAGGATTTGCTGTCTCTGCCACCTCACTCAATACCTTTCCTCTCGTAACCACTTTATCCAATTCCTTACCATCTTGCCAGAATGGGCTTGGTAAAACATAACCATTTTGATTTTTAACCTCAAATTGAGGACATTCCATCTGTGCCATTCCTTCAAGCTACTTGGACTATTAAAAACAAAGCATTTAAAGAATAAGTTTTACAGGGAGGGGAAGCACTGAAATAACAAATTGGTGAAATACGTCCAGTGTTAACACGATAATAAATTGCACAGCTTCTTAAAATGATCCTCTATTTCCTACTCTGGAAAAAGAGTACTAGACCGGACTGTCCTGAGAAAGAAACCAACTTTCCACAAATGAAAATTACATTAATTACATTACTATTGAACAGTCCATCAGAACTGAAGTACCTCTTACAGAAATTTCTCTTCATTGCAATCAGGTACTTACACTGGATGTGCCTCCATCACTGACTCACACAATAGACATAGCTCATACATAGTCAAAAGATTTTACTGGGCAATATTCTTAAGGGTAAATAATTAAGTCCTTTTTCAGAGTGTCTTTTAGCCTAGAAGCTCTGGAATGTGTCCATTATGGGTGACCTTCTGGTATTTGATATACTAGTGGAATAACTTTCAGCATCACAATAATATACAAGCTATCACAGTAGGACAATCTGACAGGAAAGGTTGGCAGTGAAGAATTCTCTGATCAAAATATTGAGTAACATGAAAGAAATAGTAAAAGAAGATGGAATGCATATGCAGAGACACTGTACCATAAATGATTGTTGTTTCCCCATTTAGAGAGGTAACATGTAATGGAGAGGCAAGGATACTTAAATATAAAATCCAAACTGCACTGAAGGCATTGGCAAAGAGCATGCCTTTAAGATTTGACAGAATACTAATTAAAATGCTCTTATCAGGTGCAGTGCTAGAAGCACCCATTTACAATGCCAAGACATTTGGAAGCCATCTACTCAGCCGTGGACTACAAGAGGGCCCTATTTATACCCATTCTCAAGATAGAGGATCCAGTCAAATAAAGAAATAATCGAACAATATTAGTAATATTGCAAAAGTAAAATTTTGCTCAATAGAATTCAAAAGCCGTTGTAGCAATGAATCAACAAAGAGCCTCCAGAATGTAACCTGGATTCAGAAGAGGATTTGGAACAAGGGATATCAAGGCTGATGTCAGATGGATCTTGGCTAAACCCCAAAATTCCATCAAAATGTTTACTTGTGTTTCATCGGCTAAATAGAAGCATTACACTGTAGATCCTAAGAAATCATGGGTGACACTGCAAAGAACGTGAATTCCAGAATACTTAATTGTGCTCTAGAAGAATTAGTACATATAGATCCAGAAGCAGTCATTCAAACAGAACAAGGAGATACTGTATGCCTTAAAATCAGGATGTGCGTGAAGGGGTATCCTCTAGCTATATTTATTCAATTTTTTATACTGAATAAATGAGCTGGACAGTTGGACAATATGAAGAAAAATGTGACATCAGGATTGAAGAAAGACTCATCAACAACCCACATTAGTCAACAGAGATATCCTAGCTTGAAGAAAGTAAAGAGGAATTGAAGCATTTACAAATGAAGATCCAATTACATCCTTTTGTAAGGATTAGCTATACATACACACAAACTCAAAAACAATCACAATTGAATCAACAAAGAATATAACCATGCCATCAAGTTGATCTCAAGTCATAGTGGTCTCATGGATACCATATTGAAACCTTATACTATCCTGTGCTGTCATTACAATTTGCACAATGCACAAACTCATTGTTGTAGACACTATGTCAATACACCTTATTGAGAGTCTTAATTGTCTTCACTGATCTTTTAATTTTCCAAGCATTATGTCTTTTTCCAAGGATTGGCATTTCCTGACAACATGCTGTATGTATGTGAGGTCAAGTTTCACTATTCTTGCCTAAAAGGACCAACCTGATTTCAATCTTCCAAGACAAATGTGTTCATTGCTTAGATAGTCCATGGTATATTCAATACTCCTCAAAAACACTACAGTTCAAAGACATAGACTCTTTTCAGATATTTTTAATAGATATGGTAACATCGTTGCTGTTGTTGTTGTTAGGTGTCTTTGAGTCGAGTTTAACACACAGGGACTCTATGAACAAAAGACATGAACCCCGTTCTATCCTGTGCCATCCTCACACTTCCCAACACACAAGAGCCCATTGCAGCAGTCACTGTGTCAATCCACCTGGTTGAGGGTTTTCCTTTCTTTTGCTGGCGCTCTACCTTTCCCAGCATTATGTCCTTCTCCAAGGAATAGTACCTCCTAGCAACATGCCCAAAGCACTCTGGATGCACCCGCTCCACCACATATCTGTTTGTTCTCTTGGTTATCCATGGGATGGTCAGTGTTTTTCTCCAACATCATAGTTCAAAGGCATCAATTATTCTTCTGTCATCCTTATTCATTGTCCAGCTTTCAGATGCATAACAGGTGATTATAAAGACTTTGGTGTGAATTAGACACACCTTCGTCTTCAAACTGACATCATGCTCCTCAATAATTTGGAGAGGTCCCTAACTGCAGATTTTCCCAGTGCAACATGTCTCCTTCTTTCCTGGCTGCTGGCACTAAGGGTGTGTATTGTGGATCCTAGCAAGGTGAGGCTGTTGACAGTTTCAATCTTTTCTCCATCCATCATCATGCTGCCTATCGGTCCAATGGTAAGAATCTTTGTTTGATCTAAGTAACATCATTAATATCATAAAATATAGAGAAAATATTGAAGTCATCAATTATTTAAGTTTACTTGGATCAACAGTCAACCTTCATAAAAAAAGCTGTCAAGAAATCCTATAGCGTATTGCATTGGACAAACCTGATTCGTAAGACCTCTTTAAATTGTCAAAAAGCAAAAATCTCACTATGCACCTAAACCAAGCTATAGTATTTCCAATTGCTATCTATGTATGAGAAATATGGATGATCAAATAGAAGGCTATAGAAGAATTGATGCCTTTGAATTATGGTGTTGTCATTGAATAGTGACTATACCATAGAATGCCAGAAGAATGAATCTGGGTTGGAAGAAGTATACCAGCAAGCTCTTTAGACACAAGCATTACAAGACTTTGTCTTCTATACTTTGGGCATGTTAGGAACAGTTCCTGGAGAGCGAAGTCATGTTTAGAAAATTAGAGGTTCAGAGAAAGACAAGTAGATCCTCCTGAAAGTGTTTTGGCATAGTGACTGCAACAATGGTTCAAATAGCATTGATAGTAAGAACAGCGTGGAATCAGGCTGTGTTTTGTCCTGTTGTGCGTAGAGTCATTATAAGTTCGAAATGACTAAACAATACCTGTTGTTGTGTACTGTAGAGTTGAAACTGACCCTTAGCTCACCCTCCAGTGAGTTTTCAGGAGCAGTTAATCAGACGGGAGGAGAGTGTTCATTCTTCTCTTGAGACAATACCTAGTTACAGAAATAATAACCTATGGTTAACATATTTTTGGGATATTCCTAACATAATTTTACAAACAATAGAAAAATAAATAGTAGAGAGAAGCAATATACTATGTTCAGACATGTCGTTAGGAAACATCAGTCCTTAAACAAGACATCATGCTTGGAAAGGTAGAGATCCATTTAAAGAGAGGAAGACCCCCAACAGGATGGATAGACACAGTGACGGCAACAAATCACAGCCACAAGCTGGAGATTGTGAGAATTGCCCAGGATAGAAAAAAGTTTTGATCTGTTGTTTATAGGGTCATCGTGAGTCAAAAGATACTCAACATTATATAACATCAACAAAAAAGCACTGTCAGCATCAGTATTGTATTCTTTCTTTCTAATGCTTTTGGTACATCTATGGTTTGATATTTTATTGGATTAGTATGTAAGGAAAGATAGAGTTTTCAAATAGAAAATGAAAAATGAGTAAACTATTTTATCTTTCCTTTTCTGCTCCTTCCTTCTTCCCCTTCCTTCTCTCTCTCCCTTTCCTTTTTTTTCTTACTCCTTTTATCTAATTATTTGGATAATTATTACTTTTCCCTCTGCTGATTAAGTCACAATCTGGAGATATAACCTCTATTCTTTCAGTTTCTGCTTGAGATTAACCACTACTATTGGTACATTATCTATGTATTAGTATAAAATCAGTCTTCACAATTTAAAATTCTTTTCTCATGTGGGACTTAAGGGTAGCAGCTTCCAAATTTAAACTTTCTGAATCTATATTCATGCCATTATATTACTATCATCAACGTTCCCTCCAATTCCCTTCTTAAACTCAACTTATTAACTCAGGGAAGGGCAAGAGCCTACTCTTTATTGCTATTGATTTATTCTCATTTATATTACTCAGTTTTATACCCAGTTAATTAATTTTCACTGTAGCATAGTCACTATACCAAAAGAATTGTTCAATTTTGAATAATTTTAAAACACATGATCAAGAACCAATGGTATAAAAGAAAAAAGTTCAAGCTATTTTCAAGGCATTGGCAGAAATTAGAATTTAGAGGAATATCACCTGAGGTGAACAAACAGATGTAGCCGTGAACATGCTTACTTGTGTATCCCAAGAAATTTGGAAGATAGCTACTTAAACAATGAAATGGAAGAGATCCATACCTGCTCCCATTCAAGAAAATTGATCCAACAGTGGAAAATATATAAATAATATCACATGCAAGTAAAATACTGCTGAAGATTATTAAAAATGACTGGAACAGTAAACCAACAAGAAAGTTCCAAAAACTCAAGTTGTATTCAGAGATCATGAAATTAGGGATCTCTGCTGATGTCAGATGAATGAATCCATACTGAGAGCAGAGAATATTAGAAAGAGGTTCAGTTGTGCTTTATTGACTATGCAAAGTTATTGTAACTGACTGTGATCAATTAGTTGTGGCCTCCACTGCACTCAGACCAGCCCAAAGTTATTGTAATAACTCTATGAATGATTGAGAAGAATGAAAATTTTCAAACACTTATTTGTGCTCACAAGAAACCTGGACATAGAACAATAAGGAGTCATTCTGAAAGAACATAGGAATACTTCATGGTTTGAAACCAGAAAAGATATGCATCGAGTTTGTATTATTTCTCCATACTTATTTAATCTGCATGATTAGTGAATAATTTGAGAAACTGGAATAAATGATGGATAATGCAGCATCTGGGTTGGAGGAGAACTTGTCAGCAACTTGCCTTATGTGGGTGACACAATCTTACTTGCAGAAAATGAGGAAGACTTGAAGCACTTACTGAAGAAAATCAAAGACTTCAAGATGAATTACATCTCAACATCAATATAACAAATATCCTCATCACTGATCCGCATGAGATAGCTTCACAATAGATGGAGAAATAACTTCAGTGTTACCAAAGATATCATTTTACTTGATCACTCTATCAACACACACAGAAGCTGTTTTTATTATATGTGGTCAAGTCATGAACAATGGATCATAATTGTGTCCTATCCTGCGCTATCCTCACCATTATTTTATAATTGAACTGATTGTTATAGTCACTATATCAATGTATCTCATTGAGGATCTTTCTCTGTTAATCCCCATATTTCCAAACATGATGTCTTTTTCCAAGCACTGGCTTCACCTAGCAACATACCCGAATTATGTAAGGTGACTATGGCTTCATTCAGGCACATTTTAGTCTTTAAATGCACATCTTTGTTCTTTAGCTCTTTACAGAGTTTCTTGACAGAAGATTTTCCTAAATCAACATGTCTTTTGATTTCTTTTCTCCTGGTAGCAAAGGTGTATATTACAGGTCTAAGCAAGATGAAATAATTGGCAATTTCAATATTTTCTTCATCTGTCATAACATTGCCTGTTGACTCAGTAGTGAGTTTTGTTCTCTTGATGTTGAGATGTAAACAATACTGAAGACGGCAATCTTTACTCTTCTTCATGTCTTCCTCACTTTCAAACAGCAAAGTTGTGTATCTACATAACTCACAGAAGCAGAATTTAAAAAAAAAAATCAAAAGATATGTCGTCATTAGGCAATTGTGCTGCCAAATACTTCTTTAAAATGCTAAAGAGCAAGGTTGTCAGTTTAAAGACTAAAGTGTGTCTGACTCAAGCAGTGACATTTACAGCTACTGTTTCATATGCATGTGAAAGTTTGACAATGATGAAGGAAGACAGAAGAATTATTGAGGCCTTTAAATTGTGATATTGGAGAAGATTATTGAACAGCCTATCCTCCTTTCGAGTACCAAAACACTAATATCTTAAAGGAAGTGCAACCAGGGTGCTCCTTAGAGGCAAGGAGGGTGAAATTTCATTTTAAATACTTTGGATGTTTTGTCAGGAGGTGCCAGACCTTGGAAAACGACATCATATTGTGAAAAGTGGAGGGTCATTGAAAGAGAAGACTCTCAATGGCATGGATTCACACAGTGATTTCAATGTTGGACTTAAACTTGTTGGAAGCTGTAAGGATGTCACAGGATTGGACAAAGTTCAGATTTATTGTTCATTGGAATCAACTCAATGGCACCTAACAGGAACAAAAATTAGTGGCATCATAACAAATTGTTAAGATAAAATTTAGAACAAATCAGATATATCATCAGAAATAACCAAGCAAATTATGATGGGAGTCTGAGGAAAGCATTTCCCAAAGTAGATATATAAATAATAACGCTAGTCATTGAGTTGATTTTGACTCTGTTACCTTGTCAAGGAATGAGTGAGTATAGCTTTGGCATAAATGAGTTAGAAACCTGTAAAACCTATTCCCTTTTGGGAATATGAGGAAATTACCTATAATACAAATATTGCCTCCTACTTTTAGCAAAATTGGCATAGTAATATATTTTTCTCACTAAATCTCTGGACCTCAGAAGGATAAATCAAATACATATGCAAAAACACTCTGAAATCTTTGGAAGTCAAGGGTAACAGACCCAAAGCAAGGTTTTATGGTTTTCTTCCTAAAATCTGGCACTTAAGAAATGACCTACATAATATTATTTAAAGTTGAAAGGATTTATTTTATGATGATCTTTTAATTGCAAGAAACTACAGGCATATAAAACATTGGTTTAGATGACCGTTAAAAATAGGATCAAGTAGTTGCCTTATTTTATTAGTTAAGAAAGTCTGAATTTATGTTCTAAAAAACAATCTCCAACTTGCAGTGGTTTAACATTTCAAATTGTTTCTAACTGAAATAAAATCTGCTGGAAGAAGTCCAGTTTAGTGATCAGGGCAAACAACAGATAAATTATTGGACCATCTAAAGGGATTAAGTCTTACAGCCCTTCCATCAAGACATAAGATATTCTCCATAGTTTCTGGGTCAGAGGGGAAGAGAAATCAGAGTAGCGTTCAGGCATTTTTATTTTCACAGACTGGAAATGACACATCTCACTCCCACACATATTCAACTAGCTAAAGCTATATATACAATATTGCCTTTACTCAAGATTCAGAAAGCTGCAGTCTCACATATGCCCAGAAAAGAAAGGAGAACTTGGTAATGGGAGCAGTAACAATGGCTACCATCCTGACAAATAATATTGGAGCATATTCTCAGTTATATGAATAATCAAACAAAACAGTGATAAAGATGAAAGGGAATGAAATTAACAATTAATTTTAAAGCTAGGATTTCTAAGACTTTCTAAGGTAATATGCCCAAGGTCATGATGCCAGTAACTATGGGCCAAGAATGGAACTCTAACTTTTTACTCCTAGTCTAGGTATCTTTACACTCCAACAACATTCTTTTGGTACTTCCTTTGGGAGGTTATTAAGTTTAATTTCACTATCAACAACCATGGTAATAACAGACAATGAATAAAAAATGGATTTCATTAGGCAATTCTGCTATCAAGGGCATATTTCACATACCACATAGCAGTTTAAAGAATAAGGTGCGCTGACTCAATTGATGATATTTTAATTGAGTCATATGCATGTGAAAATTAGACAATGAATGAGGAAGATCAAAGAAGAACTGATGTCTTTGAACTGTGATTTTGGCAAAGAATATTGACTATCACAATATGTCTAGGAGTAAGTGCAACCAGCAAATTACTTAGAGGCAAAAATAGTGAAACTTCACATACTGAGGATGTAAGAAGACTAGAAGGTCAAGAACGAACAGAAGACCCTCAACAAGATAGATTTTCACAGTGTCTACAACGATGGGCTTGATAATGGTCAAGATTATGAGGTTTGTACAGGATTAGGCAAAGTTTCCATCTATTGTTCATGAAGTCTCAATGAATCACAGTCAACTTGAAGCATATTATCAACAACTCTATCTATCTATTGAAACACACATGTACATGCAGTCAAATAAGACACAGAGCTAAACAGTGATGGAAATATTAATAAATTTAGAACTGCACTGTAGAGTATACATGATTCAGTAGAGCACTCTTACATCCTATCTGGTTGCTTTAATAGTGGACGAAATAATTTCCTGTTGATAGAGAGATAACAAGCTCATACATTCCTCAAGAGCTTAAGCCTACTCTAGTCCAACTGGAGAGATTTGTCATTGATACAATTTTCTCAAGGAGCTTTGGCAGCTTAGTAGTAAGGAGTTGAATGAACAATACAAAGGAACATGCTTAAGAATCACTAGCTGCTCTGTGGGAGAAAGATTGGCAATATGCATCATCACAATTTACGATCTCTGAAAACCCACTGAAGGGCTCTTTACAAATCAGTTCTCATTCAATGGCACATAATAGCACCACCACCAGCACCACCACCATTTTATCATTGAAGTTGATTGGAAACATTTACAGTATGGCAAGTTTTCTGTTACTCAATCACTCACCAACTCATTGCCATTGACTTGGAAATGACTTGAAGCTGATATTCCAATTGGTTTTCAGAGGTTGTAAATCACATGAGAAGAGATTTTCAATCTTCTTCCTGCAGAAAAGCTGTAGATTCTTGCCTTTGTGTTGGCAAAAATAGGAAAATAAGTCTTTCCTTTTATTTTCTGAAAAAGTTGCACATTATTTATTTTCTTTTGTCTCTCAAGCATGACTGTCTTTTACATTCTCTTAATTCATACCATCAGGCATTCTGAAGAAATCAGATTTATTAGGAAATCTGGTCTGCATCTATGCTTATGTACCTAAAAGTAAGTAGTAATTAAATCACACAGCCTTGAAAAATATTGTTATTGACAGAAGAGAAAATATAGACACTGAATGGATTAAGGCAGAGATGTAGCTAATAATAATTATCATAGGTAGATATACCCAACAATTTTTAGAAAAAATATACTATATTTACTATCCTCTGCTATGCATCTGAGAGATGGACAATGAATAAAGATTACAGAAGAAGAATTGATACTTTTGAGTTGTGGTGTTGGAGAAGAGTACTGACTAGTCCATAGACTGCCAAAAGAATTAGCAGGTATGACTTGGGATAGCCATAGCCAGAGTGCGTCTTAGAGGCAAGGTTGGTAAAATGTCATCTCTCATACTTTGGACATGTCACTAGGAGAGGATTTACCTTGGAAAAAGAAAATGTGCTTGGATGGGTGGAGGATCAGTAAAAGAGAGGAAAACTGCCATTGAGATGGATTGACATGGTGACCTCAGCAATGGGTTCAAGTGTAGCATAGGTGATGATGATGGTGAAGGATAGTACAGAGTTCAGATCTGTTCTCCAGAGGGTTGTTCTACATCATATTTGACGTGATAGCACCTAACAACAACAACAACCACCATCCCTTGGAGAGAGAAACCATACTTGGAAAGGTGGAGGATTGGCAAAAAGAGGAAAATATTCAACCAGATGGATTGACACAGTGACTGCTACAATGGGCTCAAGTATGTCAGAGACGGTGAGGATGACACAGGATAAGATAGGATTCAGACCTGTTCATAGGACCACTATGAGTCATACTTGACTCGATGACCCCTAACAACATCATCCTAGTGTGTCAATGCATGAAGTTTCCTAAGATTTATTTTTGTGTTAACTCTATTATCTTCAGCTTGTTTTCACATATGGCCTCTTGGAAAATGGCACAATCAAAACTGGAATATCATCTACTTCCTAAACAATATGCCTCCGGAAACTCTATGAACTTTGATAAGTGTTGATAGTTGTAGAGAGGCTTCAGGCCTTTTGTTCATAGGGTTGCTATAAGCCATGGTCGACTTGAAGGCAATCAACAACACAACACCACTATTTGGAAATAACGTGGGATATGCTACTAGTGTTTTGTATTAAGGTGGTTTTAATTCCTTTTATATTCCATTTACAGAAACTCAGATAACCAAAGCTTGTTTTTGGGAGAAAGAGATTGTGCCCACAAAAAGGTGCATTTTTTTGCCATCTATAACCAATGACACTGAGATTCAATTGCTTTTATCCTATCACACAAGTATTTATAGTTGTGGAATTCACAGGAATATCATACTCAGTTACTTCATATCTGCTTCTTTCCTATACTGATTATGACAGAATCGTAACTTAAAAATATTCTTTTCTTTGAAGAATCTCACATGATAGCCTCTATTCACCCACACAACAGCAAAACATGATACTCAGCTGCCATTTATCTTTCCGGTATAAGACCAGTATACCTTGGCTCCATTTTGAACAAATTTTGCTGCTTCCAGAACATACTATAACAAATTGGAGAAAGTCTGTAATCAGCAGAGGATTTTTGTGGCTTGCAGTTTTACCTCAAATTGCCAATAATGAATATTCCATAAGCAAGAAGACTTTTCTAGTTCCAAATGCTATTAGGGAAGCACAAATGCTGTCAAAAATACTTAGTTTGTGAAATACTCTTGAATGGACCAAATAGCTTTAGAGATTAAGCAGGACTGCTAATATGAGAGCCAACTGCATCCAAAGTGGGATTTTCATGTACAAGCATACTTCACATGAAACCTTTCAGAAATTATACTTATCTTCAAAAGAAGACAAAAAAATGTTTCTTGCGTATTTTTCAAATGCTCAATCTGTAGTTTGAATCAATTTTGCTTAGGTCATGAGAAAATTTCTTTATATAATGTATTGGAAATGTTCCTGCTAGTGATCTGCAAATAAATAGGTTACTGTTTGAAAGATAATTGAATTGCTTAATTGGCTAAGGGATTTTGCATAATTGGGAGGTTTTGGTGCAAAACCAGAACTGTATTAACACAA
>NW_006399779.1:3150804-3159038 GCF_000299155.1 Elephantulus edwardii | reverse complement strand
ATTCCAAATGAAATTGGAGATTGCTTTTTCCATCTCGTTGAAGAATGGAATTGATGTTTGTATTGGGATTGCATTGAACATGTAAATTGCCTTGCTCAAAGTCCCTAGCTCTAAGAGAGATGCAAATAAAAAAAACCTGTGAGATATCATATCACCCCAGTAGCAATAGCAAAATTCAACAGAGCAGCAAACAACAAATGCTGGTGAGGTTGTGGAGAAATTGGAAACCTAATTCACTGTTGGTGGGAGTGCTAAATGATGCAACCACCATGAAAGGCAGCATGGTGCTTTCTCAAAAAGTTGGAAATAGAAATACCATTTGACTCAACAATTCCACTACTGGGAATATACCCTAAAGAAATCAGAACTGCCACTCAAGCAGATAGAAGCACACCTATATCTGCTTTGTTCACAATAGCAAAGAGATAGAAACAACCCAAGTGCTCATCAACAAATAATGGATAGAGAATCTCTGTTGTATTCACAAAATGGAATACAATGCTGCTTTGAAAAACAAGGAACTCATGAAACATTATACAAAATGGGTGACCCTGGAGGACATTATGCTGAGTGAAATACCTCAGTCACAAAAGAACAAATACTGCATAAAACCACTGTTGTAAAAGAGACTGACTTGGGGTTGGGGGAACCTAACAAAAGAGGGGATAAATAATGTACACTGCATTGAAACAGATAAGGGAGAGAATTGTTTAAAAGGAATATATGATTAGGTATTATTTTCATGACAAGAGTCCAGAATAAGAGCTACATAGAAAAGTGGACTGGGGGAGGGGATTGTATGACAATGAAAGAATTTTTTTTCTTTTCAAAGAGAAAAGTGAACTTATGGGGAGGGGTGAGCAGGAAAAAATGAGCAATTAATTAATGGAAATCCAAAGTCTCTATAAACTTTCATTAAAATCTCAATAACAAATAATATTGTTGTATGTTATAGCCTTAAAGAGATAAACTTTTCTTTCGGGTTTGGAGAAGAGTTTAAAAAGGGAAGCAGAGTAAATGGAACAGCATTTTGGGGTAGAAGAAACACTGTGCAAGGTCTTAGGAAAGAAAGAGGCTGTAAATAGTTATGGAAGGGCAAGGAGTGTAGTATGGGAGTAGAGTGTGGCGATAGATGAAAAACGAGATTTTAAAAAGTAATTCCTGGACAAGAAGAATAAGTTACACGCTGACTTTATCCTAGCTAGTTTCCAGCTAATTCATGAGTATTACTGCAATTGTGTCTTAAAGAGTCTTCTACATTTAATTCTAATTCTTCCCAGTTCATTAATGAGAATATAGGAAACAGTGTTTTGGACATATTATCCCTTAAGTTATGCTTATCCTCAGAAAGAATATTAATCCTTGATCCCCAAATGTTTTGTGCTCGTACCTCTGTGTACAACCCCACCCTCACATAGTCTACACTGTGTTATATGCTAATTTCTGATTTTCTTTTCTTTCCATATGTGTGCTACACCATGGGCCTCTGTTGTTCATTGTCCATATAATCATGAGAGCTCTGACTTCTCAGTGGCCAAGAGCTTGACCACTAACCATAAGTTACCAACTCAAACAAACAGCATTTCTGCAGGAGAAAAAGTCTGGTAATAGGCTTTCATAATTACTGTCGTTGTTGTTGTGTGCTGTCAAACTGCCTACAACTCATAATGACCCTGTTTACAGCAGCTCTGAAGCCTGCCCTGTTTAGAACCAGTCTCACTGACTCTGACACACCTATCCCTATTGCCCCAGTTATTGCATCAATCCACCTCATCTGGGGTCTTCCTCTCCACCCTTCCAAGCCTGATAACCTTCTCCAAGGACTGTTCCCTCCTGGCAGCATGCCCAGAGTTTATGAGACAAAGTTTCAAAATCCTAACGTCCAAGGAGAAACTTCAGGTTTTACCCTCTCCAAGAAGAGACCAATTTGTTTTCTAGGTAGTTCTTAGTTCGTGACTCTTCTCCAGCACCACCATTCGAAGGCATCAATTTTTCTTCTGTCATCCTTAGTCATTGTCCAGCTCTCTGATGCATAACAAGTAATTGTAAAGACCATGGCCTGGATTAGGTGTACTTTAGTTTCTAGACTGACATCTTTGTTTTCCAGTGCTCTGGAGACGTTCTTACTAATACTATTTGTCTTTTGATTTCCTGACTGCTGGTACCAAGAATAAATATTACATACATAAATATTACAGACTTGAAAATCCTTTGAGGGAGTTTGCATAGCAACCTGCAAGATTTCTATGAGTTGGAATAGACTCACTAGCAATAGTTGCTATTATTTGAGATATACTCAATTTGATGACTGGAATTAGCTGCTTTCTCTTTCTTGGCCGTTTTGTCAGCATTGACACTAAATCAACTGTTATTGTCCTTCTGTCTCTTACCAAAACTATCATCTCATCAGAATGACTCCTTCAGAGAATTTCAGAGCCTCATAACATTTAGTCTTATTACGTTATGCATACTTTCCATATCTGTAATCCTACATTATTTGTGTCATTTCTTTCCATTCCATCAGGAAAACATATTTTGCTTCCTACAATTGTATCCCTACTGAGGCATTCACTCAGATGGCTTGAGGATAGACTGTCCATCTTTCTCCATAAAGTTGCTAGAGGATTTGAACCACCAAAGAAGCATAGTGTTAGCAGTACAACTTTCTCTCAACTACACCACTAGAACTCTCTATTTTACCTCTACAGTCTCCAGTATAATCACAAATAGCCAGTACTCAATAAATAGAAATGTGATGAATTAATAAACTGTTCAACATCAAGTTGTATATCAGATTAATATAGGTAATGTTTTTTAACTATTTCAAATAAAAATCCAAGTTAAAAACATTGGTTAACCTAGTATCTTCCAAAAAATCCAATCTAGTTACAGGTATTTGTTTTAAAAATTTATACTCTCTTTAGGCAGAATTTTTTTAAATAAAGAACTTCAAACTCACTTTTAATGATCTCTGCACATCAAAATTGAATACATCACAAAGAGGATCATAGAGTATAGAAATGATCTACTGACAAAATAAAAACAAATACTTACATTATGACATTGAACAATTCCAGATGTTTTGGTGTGACAGTTTTAGAAAAGCTTCTGATATATTACCATTGTCAAAAATAAGTTGCTTTATATATAACTCTAGTATTCATTGTACTGAAGCGTACAAAGAACATTACATGGGCATATGGTAACAAGTTCGCTAAATAAAATATAAAATATGATTTGAGTATTGCCTAAATTTTTTCATTATAGGATTTGAGCTTTATTTTAAGAGACAAACAAATTTCTCTAAATTTATGAGGGGATATACCAGCACATGTTAATTTTTTATCTTATGGAATTCATACTATTTTGTGGTATTTGCATATTGCAGTTCAACAATGGTATTAGTTTAAATAATATAACATTAGTGGTCCCTTCTCCAGACTTAGAAAAGGTTCATATGGTTAAAGTGGAACAGAGTGAGTTAGAGTGACTCTATGCTTAGACTTGGTTAATGCGATTATTCGTGTAGTCAACAAACACACACACAAAGCCCCTTTAATCAGATTACAGTCTAAAGAGTAAACAACTGAAATCCAGCCATCTAATTAACTAGCATTCACTTTCCTCTCCTGCCCCTCTGTTGGCGTTAGAACCCAATTGTGCATTCTAATTAACTTGAGATCTTGTTAAAATGCAAATAAGGATTCAAGTGATCTTCAAAGAAGCCAAAGTTACTAAAGCTCTCAAATGAAGAAGGTGCTGCTGGTCTGGGGATTATACTGCAAATAGCAAGACATTAAAGAGCATAGAGACAACAGGGTGCCAGGAGACTATGGTGCTGCATTTTTTTACCATGGAATTCCGAGATTTGAATGGGGCAGGTTGCATCAAATGTTCATAATGGAGGTAAAATTTCCAAGTACTTAAAACCATATAAAAAAGTGTTCTTTTATTTTTTAAACATGAATTTACCAGTCAGCGGCTGGCAGTGCTGGGTCTATAAATAGTACTTCCAATCTGGGCAATGTAAATATTTGAAAGTTCTAGATAATTTTTCACTGTCTCTTAATATTTTTTTTTTTATCCTCCACATTCAATCAAGCTGCATTGCTTGCTTAGCCCTGTATCTTCCATTTGTTTTTGTCACATCAATGAGTAAGTCTAATTCTGTTCTGGCATCCAGTGCAAATGTAACAAGTCATCCTTTGAACTTAACTATCAAAAATAGGTCAGATATCACAGGTTAAAGGGCAAAGTTTTCTAGATTTTCAAGTTTGCAAAGACTTCAGTTGCCAAATATTAACTTTGGGATTCCACAGAACTCATGCATCTGACTTGCTGGATATGAATTTGGGGTTTCCTCCTATTCCATCAGTCCTAGAGCCTCCTTAATTTTTTGTTGAAGAGTCAAATGGACACAAACATCTTTATTTAATATGTATAATATGTTACTTTTAGTTAGTGATTTCAGTTTGATCTTCCAGTGCAATTTCCTCTTCGAAATTGCATTGCTTCAAATGATTAAGAAGAGCTAAAATGTTTACCCTTTTTTAAACAAAAATAAATCTTTCAGTTCTTTTTGCTATTTGCCATATAACTCTTAAATTTATTGCTGAAATTATTGGTCTCAAATCATCAGCTTTAGCATTGATCTACATGGATTGATCTAATATCTGCCATGTAGTTATTTGTATAATCTTGTGCACATTTTTTCAGTGTTAAAATGTCTCTTTCCTCTTGGTAACATGAGAATTTTTAAGGACTTTGGATAGCTGACCTCCCCTTCCCTGGAGAGGTTAATACCCCAGTAAGGGAAGCTTTGCCACCAGGAGTGAGACCAGAAGAGACTTCAGCATGGAGAGTTGCTATCTGGTCCTCTGGAGCAGTGAACTCCCCAACCAGGGCAAGTATTTCCATGAGACCAGGGACAAGAAAGGACTTCAGGCAGTGTGAGTTACTTTCCACTTTTCTGGAGGATTGAGCTCCCCAACTGAGATGACTTCCAGTGAGCCAAAAGACTTCCTTCCTATGGTCCCAGGGACCAAAAAAGCTCTTGAAGAAGAGTAAGTTGGTCTCCTCTCACTGAAGCAGTGAGCACCCTAGTGAAGGTTGCCAGACTCAGAACCTATAAGGATTCCAGGCAAGACAAACTCTACCACAACAATGGCACAGAAGAAACAGACTATCTCACGCTACACACAAAATCAAAGTAAGATATCAACCTTAAAACTGTGATCAAAACACAGAATTAATGGATTTCCTGAAGGCAGAGAGTCTAATTGAACTTCTTGACATAGAATTCAAAGCAACAATGATGAAGTGTTTCCAGTGGGTGAATAGAAACAAAACAAAACAAAACCTAACATGATGAATTGGGGGAATCTACAAGCAAAAACCAAGAGGAACCTTAAAAAAAGAAAAGGAAGATAAAACCAAGGAAAAGTTAGAAAACATAGAAAAACAAGAAACAGAAATCCAAAATCTTATGACTACTGTCTATAAGCATGCTGGGGGAATAGATGATGAGAACTGAAGAGATGGAGTACTAAATCAACAAAACAAAAGATAGAGCTCTCAGTATGGACCTGTCATAGCAAAAAGCAGAATCAAGAAAGAAAGAAAATTTAAAAAGTCTACAAATAATGTGGGATACCATCAAGAAGAATAAAATGCACATAACTGGGATTCCAGAACAGGAATAAATTTTAAAAAATAATAAAATTGTTGAAGACTTTCTGGAAAAAACTTTTTTAAATTAAGAATGAGAGGAAGAAAAAAAAAATTCAAGAAGCTGAGAAAACCCCAAATAGAATAAACCTCAAAAGAAAAACACTAAGGCAAGATAGTAGTCAGATTTGACACAATCAGTACAAGGAGAAAATTCTGAAAGCAACTAGAGAAAAAGAAAGAGTAGGCTACAAAGGAGACCACATAAGATTAATTGCTGATTTCTCAGCAGAAGCCATGCAAGAAATAAAACAGTGCAATGACATACATTAAACCCTCATAGAACACAACTGTTGAGCAAGAATACTGTATCCAGCTAGTGTTCATCAAATATGATAGAGAGATCTAGACAGTCTCAGAAAAGCAGAAACTAAAAGAGTTTGTGAAAACAAGACCAATGTTGCAAGAAATACTAAAGAAAGTACTTTCCACAGACACACCACAGAAAAAGGGATAGATCAAAATAACTGGTAACAATTCAAATAAGAAACCAATAAAATGAAAGCAATGAAACCTCCTCAATAATTACACTAAATGTGAATGGTTTAAATGCACAAGGGTAGTGATTGTGGATCCAAGTAACATGAAGTAACTGTCAATTTCAATCTTTTCTCCATCTATCATAATGTTGTCTATCAGTCCCAAGGTGATATTTTTTTGGTTTCTTTGAGGTTGAGATGCAATCCTTACTGAAAGCTGTAGTCTTTGATCTTCTGCAACAACCATTCCAAGCCTTCCTCACTTTTAGCAAAGTTGTGTTACCTGCATAACGAAGGTTATTGATAAGTCTTCCTCTGATTCTGATGCCACATTCTTCTTCCTAGGGTCTAGCTTCTCAAAGAATTTGCTCCACATACAGATTGAATAGGTATGGAAAAAGGATACAATTCTGACATATACCTTTCTTAATTTTAAACCATGTAGTGTTCGTTTCTTTGTTCACACAACAGCTTCTTCGTCTGTCTTTACATTTTTCACATGGACACAATTAAGTGTTTTGGAATTCCTATTCTGATCCATTCTAATTATTAAAGTATCATATTTCCATTCTGACTCATTCTCATTATTAAGGTACATAATTGTTGAAGTAAATAGAAAACCTCAGAACAGTTCCTAATCAACTAACTGACTCATTAGCAACTCTAAAATAATTCTGGTAGTTCATTTATTGTATCTCTGAATTGCAAAATGAGACTTAAAAGTTCAATATCAGCAGTGAAAAACAGGCTAGATGCTGACTGCAGAACAGACCATCAACTACTCATATGCAAAACCTAATACACAACTATAATAACCAAAACCGCATGGTACTGGTACAATGACAGCCACATAGACTAATAGAACAGAATTGAGAACCTAGTAAAGAACACATTAGCCTACAGTCAATGGTCAACTGGTATTTGATAAGGAAACAAAATCTATCAAATGGGGAAACAACAATCTCTTTAACAGATGGTGCTGGCAAAACTGAACTTATACCTGCAGAAAGCTGAAGCAGGAGCCACATTTCACATCATACACAAAACTCAAGCCGGGGTAAATCAGAGACCTACGGGTAAAACTCAAAACTATAATAGTCATAATAGATAAGGTGGAGCCAAACTTAGAAGCTGTAGCCTGTGATATAATTTGTTGTCATTATGTGCAGTCAAGTAACTTGTAACTCACAGCGATATAAATGGGCTGGCAAATACACTAGAAATGCACAATAAGGAGAGGATCACATCAATGAATGGATCTTCTAAACAATAAGTTCCTGTGTGCATCAAAATCTTTTTCAATAGGGTGAAAACAAAATTTACAGGATGGGAAAAAAATTTGGCAATGCCATCTCAGGCAAGGGTCTCATAACAAAAGTTTATAGAATAATATTACAGGGCCTCCACAAGATAAAGATGGATAATCCATTTACAAAATAGTCACAAGACAGCAAAAGATTTTTCACAGAAAACATTCGGATAACCAACAAACACATGAAGAAATTCTCAAAATCACCAGCAATGAAAGAGACACAAATGAAAACCACAATGAGATGCTGGAGAAGATGTGGAGAGATTGGAACTCTCATATATTGTGTGTGTGTAAAATGGTACATCCACCCTGGAAGATAGTTTGGCATTTCCTCAAAAAAGCTGACCACAGAAATTTCTTATGACCCGGCTCTTCCAGTGCTAAGAATATGCCCCAAGGAAAACAGAACAGAGACACAAATGGAGATTGGTACCCTGATGCTCATAGCAGGGTTATGCACAATAGTAAGAAAATGTAAACAGTCCAAATATCCATCAACAAATGACTAGATTGAGATGTTGCGTACATTCACAAAATGGAATTGTTTGTAGCACTTAGGAGTGATGATTAAAAAAAAATACTACATAACACAGGCAAGGCTGGCAAGCATTTTGCTGAGTGAACTAACTCAACCTTATAAGGACATAGAGTGAATAAGAACTATTACTGTAAAAATGGAAGAATAACTAGTTTGATATGTACAAAAGTCCTAAGTG
>NW_006399779.1:3149380-3150704 GCF_000299155.1 Elephantulus edwardii | reverse complement strand
GATAAACATGGGTATGCATATATCTACTTGGATGTCATTTATGGTCTCTTTAGGGTATATTCCCAGTAGTGGAGTTGCTAGGTCAAATGGTATCTCTATTTGCAACTTTTTGAGAAAGCGCCACATCGCCTTCCACAGTAGTTGCACCATTTTACACTCCCATCAACAGTGAATAAGGGTTCCAGTTGCTCCACAACCTCGCCAGCATTTGTGGCTTGCTGTTCGAATGTTAGGAAATTTTAGAGCTGGAAGAGCCCTCTGAGGGTATCATGTTAAAACGCTTGCGTTTAGAGATGAGAAAAGCAAGGCCTATAAATTAAAGAAAAAGCATATTCAAATTTATGCTGTGAATTATTGTTGTCAAGTGCTGTTGAGTCCCTTGCAACCCTATCTACAGCTCTGAAACCTGCACTATCTTGAACCAATATCATTGTCTCTGATACACATACTCCCATTACCATAGTCACTGAGTCAATCCATCTCATCAAGAGGTTTTCCTTTCTTGTGCTTTCCCTCCACCCTTCCAAACATGGTGTTCTATCCAAGGACTGGTCCTTCCTTGCAGCATGCCCAAAGTATGTCAGACAAAACTTCAAAATTAGGTTGATCTAATTCTTCTGAGTTGCAATTTCTCATTCATTTGATCCCACTAATGTATCATGATTTCTATCATTTTTTAATCAATTACTTAGTTAGGGAATACATGCCAGATTGTGAAGATATAAATGTGCTCAGGAAGGTAGAGGATTGGCAAAGGAGAAGGAGACCCTTGACCAGGTGAATTGACATTGTGACTTCTGCAATGAGCTCTTAAGTGTCAGAAAGTGTGAGAATGGCACAGGATAGAACAGGGTACAGGTCTGTTGTTCATAGGGTGGTCATATTAAATTTGACAGAACCTAAAGACAACAACAACAACAACAACGGCGACTTTCTTATCTTTATTTCAGCCCACTCATACATTGTTGTGCATTATTAGTAATAATGCCAGGTTTTACTTGCATTTTTATTTACCCGTATCATCTATAAATAACTCATATACTTCTTTCTCTTAATAATATTATTTTATTTGTTTGCCATCTGCATGTCTCCTTTGGTGAAGTGTCTGTTCATTTCCTGTGTCATTTTGCAATTGGGTGTTTTACCTTTATCTTGTTATGTTGCTCGAGTAGTCTATAAATTCTAGATATAAGTCCCTTATCAGATACGTCATTACCAAATATTTTCCCCCAGTTTGTTTCCCTTTTTACCCTGTTGGAGAAGTTTTTGGATGTGCATAGGGATTTGATTCTTAGAAGGTCCCATTCATCTATTTTTTCCTCTC
>NW_006399779.1:3136857-3141380 GCF_000299155.1 Elephantulus edwardii | reverse complement strand
TAATTAGGGACCTGAAAAGGTGGGGTAATAGTGAGCATAGATCAATGGTGATTAATTTTCTAAAATATAACCTATAGGAATAACACAATGCAAAGAAGGAATGTGTGAAACACAATGTATAGAAGTGAAACACAACATATAGGAATTTTGTATGTAAACCAACATAAAAGAAAAGAAATTCTTTTAAAAAAACAACATATTACTCTGTTTTCTAGTCAACATGTAGTAGTGTTTTTAATGATGATGTCATTTGGAATAATTTTTCATTTCCAGGCGGCCAAATGTCTGCTTCAAAACACTTGAAGTAAATTTGATTGATGCTGTGCATTTCCACACTACAGACCATTGTAGATATTGGTCTAAGTAATTTTTAAATAGGGAGTTAGAAAAGCATTAGCTTGATTTCCAGTGTCTAGACGCTCTTTCCCCCATGACTCCAGTTAGGAAGGCTGAGACTTAGGCTGTCCCACTCTGCATAATTTATATATCTGAGACCTATTTTCACTGTCAAGAAGCCATAACCTCAGGCAATCTTGCCAGAGAACTATTACAGTCATTTCCACCCTACCCCCGACCCCGAAGACCTCATCCTATTATTGTCTCTTCTGAGTACTCCAAAGCAGGAAACACATTTCTATTAGTGAGACAATGCACTCTCTATTAAAAGAAATTGAATCCTCAGAGAAAAGTTAGCTAGTTTTTTCCAGAAGTTCACCATCTATGCATCCAATGTTCATGACTAGATTTTGTCATATGTCTTCTTCTAATGCATTTATTGGACTGAAATGATTACATGAATAGTATCCTTTTGTAAAAGGACATTTTCCTTTTGGTCTAGATATTTATGAATCCTGTACTTATCTATTTTTTCTTCTTTTTGTCGTATTTTACCCACACTAATTCTGATGAGGTAAAGAACTGTGTGCCCAATGAAAAGTTACTCTGTTCAAATCCAACAGCTGCTCTGTAGGAGAAAGGGGGGCAATCTACTCCCAAGAAGTTCACTCTCTCTGAAGATCCATTGATGGGTCAGCTATGAGTTGATTTTGGCTTGATGGTACTCAATAAGAAGCTCCAATGACATAGTACATCAGGAGTTAAGCTGTTAAATTATAAGTCATGACTTTCTGACAGTTCAAGTCTACCAGTAGCTCCAAAGGAGAAAGATAGGCAGTTTGCTTCTCTGTTTGATTTACAGCCTCAGAAACCCAGCTGGTGGGTCAGCTTTGAGTTTTTTTTCAGTGAGTTTTTGAGGCTAGAAAGAAATGACTGAAAAGACCCCAAGATTTCAATTCAAAAAATAAGATTTCAATTCAAAATATTTAAAAAAATATTTTTAATCACGTTTCTTTACTTCTATAAAGGCATGAGAATATTACATTTGACTAAAAGTTAGAAGACCAAAAATGCAGTCTTATTGTGCCAAATTATAATAATCTGAACTTGGTATGACAAACTGTTTTTCTCTCTGAACTACAAATTCTTCATTGCTAAAAGTAAGAATGTGTATTAAGAAAAATTCTATATATTTTCCAAAAACTAAAACTACAGTACTTTTGAATATATAAGCTTGCTCACCAGGTTGTGCCAAGAAATCTGGACAACTATCTGGCCAACTGGACTGGAAGAGATCCGTATTTATTCTCATTCTAAAAAAAAAGGTGACCTGTTATAATGTGGAAATTTTTGAATAATATCACTAATGTCATGCACTAGTAAAATCCTGCTATAGATTATCCAGAAATGACTGGAACAGTAGACATTAACAGGAACTACCAGAAATACAAGCTAGATTTAGAAGAGGTCATGGCACAAGAGACAATATTGCCAATATCAGATGGATCTTGGCAGAAATCAGAGAGTACAAGAGGAATGTCTATCTGTGCTTCATTGACTATGCAAAGGTTTTTGACTGTGCTGATCACAATAGATTGTGGCTAACCTTGAGGGAAATGGGAATCCCAGAGCACTTGATTGTACTTAAGTGAAACCTATACTTGGATCAGGAAGCAGTATTCAGAACAGAGTAAGAAAGCACTGCATGGTTCCAAATCAGGAAAGGAGTGTCAGGGATGCATTCTGTCTCTCTATCTTTTCAGTCTATAAGCAGAACAGATCATTCCGGAGGCTGGACTTTTTGAGGAGGAATGTGTCATAGGTTTAAAGGAAGACTCATAAATAATTTACATTATGCAGATGATAGAACCTTGCTTGCTGAAACTGAGTAGGACCTGAAGTGCTTACTTCAGAAAGTCATAACAAGGACTGTAGTCTTCAATATGGATTGAAGCTCAAAATCACGAAGGCAAAAATTACCACCACTGGGCCAATTGGCGGCACCATCATTGATGGAGAAGAGACTGAGGCTGTTAACAGTTACGTCTTGCTCGGCTCCACAATCAACACTCTTAGCACAAGCAGTCAGGAAAAATCTGCCATCAGGGACCTCTCCAGAGTATAGAAAAACCATGGTATTAGTCTAGAAACTAAGGTGTCCCTAATCCAGGCCATGATCTTTGCAATTATTTGCTGAACATCAGAGAGCTGGACAATGACTAAGGAGGACAGAAGAATCAATGCCTTCAAATTGTGGTGCTGGATAAGAGTATGAGTATTGAACATACCATGGACCACCAAGAAGACAAATAGGTCTGTCTTGGAGAGCGTGAAATCAAGTTTCTCCTTGAAGATTTTGAAGCTCTGTCTCACATACTTGGGTATGTGGCCAGGAGAGACTGGACATCATTGGAAAAGGACATTATGCTCGGAAAGGTGAAGGGACAGTGCAGGAGAGGAAGACTGTGGATAAGATGGATTAATATAGTAACTGTAGCAATGAGGGTTGGTGTGTTGAAATTAGTGAGACTGACTCAGGACAGGGCAGGCTTCAGAGCTGCTGTACATAGGGTTGCTATGGGTTGCAGGCAACTCAATGGAACATAACAACAACAACAACAACAACAGATTTTTGCTGTTGTTGTGTGCAGTTGAGTTGGAACTGACCCATAGCTAAATGGGTACTCTGAAGCAGTCAATCCCACAGGAGGAGACTCTGGGTCCATCTCCTCTAGAGCAGCTGGGGTCGAATCTCACCCCTTTGAGATGGAAATGCAGCTTTTCAACACTAGACCACCAGGACTAGCTTAGTTTAATTTAATATCTTAAATGAATATTTTTTGCAGTTGATATGTGCCGTTGAGTCAGAACCTCCCGACAGCTGCCCCTCCCTCAGTGGGTTTTCAGGGACTGAGATCTCACAGGAGGACCATGCCCATTCTTCTCCCTGTGAAGCAGCTTGGGGATTTGAACTGTGTGGCTTTGGCTTGGAAGCACAACTCCTTACTATTAGGTCACCAGAAAATGTAAAGATTGAGGCAGAAAAAATTAAAAAAATAAAAAGAAGAGGACAATTTGGTACATGAGAATATCCTCAGATCTTAAGAATTTAGAAGAAAGAACTAGAAGAAAGAAAAAGTGGGTGTGAGCGCCTCATTGATTAGTTTTACTTGAAGTACTTAGACTATTTCCACACAACATAATATCCAGAGGACCTTTTGAACTTCTCTCCTTTAATAGATATGAGAGATAGTACATTAACAAACTGCAATTCTCCTATCTTTTTACTTTTCCTCATTTTTCCATCCATGAAAGATGTAGTTCTGTGAATATTAAGACACAGTCTGGAAGGTAGAGACCAGAATATGATGTAATGTTGGAAGCACAATGAAAGTTCTGTAATGTTCTTGGTTTTGACTGACACAAAACCCATGGATGTTCTGGTACTAATTACCTCATGGTTTAATAGTAACTTTGTGGGTAATTTAGAGGCATTATGCTTTCCCTGCCAACAGAAGCACTGCCAGACAGTATCTTTCTTGTAATCCTAAATTATAAAAAAAGTATAAAACTTCTTTAATCACCACAACAATATAAACTTAATAAAAATCATGACCAGAGAATTATTAGGACAAATCAATAAACTGAAGAGATACATGTAATATTTGCCTTTAGTAAAACAAAAAGACAAAAACCAAAAGATAGGACCTTTTTTAGTCCCTGTGTGGATCTTTTATTCCCTTTTGTCTCTTGAAATTTTGTGAAATATAGAAATTGTCCATGAATATTGAAAAATTCTAGAGGATTCAATACCATCATACTAAATATATTAATTCTATTTAAACATATTTTAGCATGCCATTTATTGGATGAAATTAATATCCAAAATGATATTGGTATCAATTTTTTAAACTTTTTAAAATAAAATTAAATTGAACATATCATCAAAAGATTTTTGTACATAAGAAAGAAAACAACAAAAAAACTCTTTAATGTCTAAGTAGAGTATTAAATGCAAAGGGAATTTTGAAAACATATTTTTAAA
This sequence comes from Elephantulus edwardii, assembly GCF_000299155.1. Classification (NCBI taxonomy): domain Eukaryota; kingdom Metazoa; phylum Chordata; class Mammalia; order Macroscelidea; family Macroscelididae; genus Elephantulus; species Elephantulus edwardii. The sequence goes on along the minus strand of NW_006399779.1, from coordinate 3,136,999 downwards.
TCTGCATGTAGTTAATAATTTTGATGCTTTTTTGTGTAAGATCTGAATTTTATTAGATATGTTTAACCTATTACAATATGCAAGAGCCTATGGTGATGAAGGAGGAAGTTCAAATTGCTCTGAAGGAATTGGCAAAAAACAA
>NW_006399779.1:3132488-3135827 GCF_000299155.1 Elephantulus edwardii | reverse complement strand
TGATAGAAAGAGAATTGATGCATTTGAGCTGTGGTGCTGGGGAAGAGTGTGGAATATCCCATGGACTGCTAGGAGAACAAACAGGTTTGTCCTGGAGAAGGTGAAGCCGGAATGCTCCTTGTAGTCAAGGATTCTGAAGCTCTGTCTGACATACTTTGGGCATGTTGCAAGAAGGGACTGGTCCTTGGAGAGGAACATCATGTTTGGCAGATTGGAGGGGAGGCGAAGGAGAGGAAGACCTTTGATGAGATGGATTGATTCTGTGACTGGAGCGGTAGGAATAAATGCTTTTGAGATGGCTAGGTTGGCACAGGACAGAACAGTGTTTAGAGCTCTTGTACATAGGTTCGCTATGAGTTGCAGATGACTCAATGGCACATAACAACAACAATTACAATTATATTCTATAATTGAAGATAGCAATGATTGGTGATAATTTGAGTGGGAATCTTACATCTAAATGTATGGCAAAGAGCAACAAAGCTGTGACAGACTGGTTTCGCAGTAGCACATTCACTCTAATAAAATCCATAATATTTTATAAATCACATGAACCTACCCATTTTTTAAAATCTTACTGACGTATGGCTTTCAATTATACATGGGTCACCACAATACTGTTATCCTGGGACTTTTTGAGTATATGTGTTACGCTAAATGTGTTCTATTTCACTAGTCATCATTTCAGATATATTTCTGACAAAAATATACATTGTAATATGTTCTTTGAGGAAGCCCTTATGGCTTCAAGCTAATGAGCTCCACTGCCAACCTAAAGGCACACAGTTTGGACCCAGCAAGTTGCTCTGCAGGAGAAAGATAGATAATCTCCTCTTGTCTGATTAAACTGCCTCTGAAAACCTACTGGAGGGTCAGCTGTGGCTTGGTTCTGATTCAACAGTACATAACAATAATATGTATCTCTGTGCATAAAATAATACTTAAACCATAAAGCAAGCATATCTAATTGATAGGGGAAATAAACAATTTTGGCATCACAGAACTCAGTATGTAGCTCATAATCTAACATTTTTTTCATGTTTCCATTCATTGCTTCTGGTCTAAAGAGCACATTTTCAGTAGCAAAGTCTGATAACACTGGCAAGTCTTCTTAGCGTCTGAAGAGCTATGGCAAAGTGAAATAAATTCATTCAATCTCTTCTGAAATTGATCAATTTTCAGCCTTTGAAGCTAGAGGACTTTTAACTAGTGCTCCTCAGTTTAGTCATGATCAATGAAGCACAATCAAAACAAACTTACATTTGTAAAATTTGGAAACAAGCAGGTATGTTCTAGAGAGGGTGAAACCAGGCTGCTTCTTGGAGGCAAGGAGTGTGAAGTTCCATCTGAAATACTTGGGGATGTTGCAAGGAGGGGCCAGTCGTTGGAGAAGGACATCATGCTTGGAAGGGTGGAGGGACACTATAAGAGAGAAAGACCCTGGATAAGATAATTGAGTCAGTGATTCAGGTAATGGGAGAAGGAGTATCAGAGACGATGAAGTTGGTTCAAGATAGAGCACAGTTCATAGCTGTTATATATACAGTTGTTATGAGTTTGAGTCAATTCGATGGCAGATAACAAGAACAACAACAGAGTACAAGCCTGTTAGAAGCTTAATCTCCCTCTTAGAAAATAAGGACAGTATGTTCATTTCCTAGCAAGTATGTATTTTTCCTAGGAAAGTCAGAAACAACAACAGTGCCCTTCTCAGATATGAAGGCCCACTACTACACTTTGATTGTATACCACTCGCCACAGTCTCATCAATAATCCAGTCTCCACTATTAGACATAAAGGGCTGAATATGACTCTTTTGAGCTTCCCATTTCACAGTTAGGACTCATAATTTTTTCTGTTCTGATTGTTGTCCCAGGTAGCTGTTTTACAGATCATCTGTTTTTGTTTTGTCAGTGATGACTGAACTGGTTAGAGTCAGTTTGAAACCTGGCTTTTCTGACTGAGATAAAAGTTGTGAAGAATTTCGTCTGATAATAGTGTGTGACCCTGGGTCAGATGGGTATAAAGAATCTTGTGTTTTCTGCTAAATAAAGGATGACTACAATTTAAAGTACCCCAACAACTGGACCTGAGATCCATTGAACAGAAAAATGAACAGCAGGTAAAAAAGAACAGGCAGCAGACACAGAACAGGTAGCTCTCAAGAAACAATACTGTTAAGGGAGATAGAAGCATTGGGGGGGGGGGAAGATGATTTATGATAAATCAGATAAAAATATACAACTTTTTAATAATTATAAGCAAATATTTTCTTTTATAACTATAACTTTGAAACTAAATGCATGTGGACGAATAAGAGGAGATGACAGTTCTGGTTAATACCCAAGTTATCTTCCCACTGCTATTAAGTCAATCTTTAAAATATTTTTAATTTTAATTATGATTTTAACAAAAATTTACAGAAAAGTTTGACTTACTTTCATTCATTCATTCACTGTTGCATATTTTATCAAGTCAATTTTACCATCTGGAAATCTCCATTGAGTCACCAAGGGTGAAACTTAAATGGAAAGAGTCTGCCTCATTTTCCTCCTTTTGAAAAGATGGTGGTTTGTCAACTCTTAGTAAGCACTCTAATATATAACCTATTATGATACCAGAGAAGTTTAGAAGCCTAGGATAACTATCTTAAGCCAATTAAGACAAAACAAAACAACAACCCAATATGAAAATTATTATGGAAAAGAGTCTTGGGTAGAGATTCAAGATATAGGCGTGGCATCCACTTCCTAAACAACACGCCTCTGGAAAATCTATGAACTTTGAGAAATTACTGTAGTTATACAAAATCTTCAGGTCTTTTGTTCATAAGGTTGCTATGAGTTGTGCTCAACTCAACAACAATCAACAACAAACAACTTGCTGAAGTAAGGAGCTTTAGAAATAAGGAAGAAAAAAGAAAAGAAAAAAGAACCAATATATCAAAAATTATGTTAAAGATGCAAAAGGTGTCATTTGATGAAAAAAACTCATATGCAGGCACATATTTTGTTGTTGAATCAATTATAACTCATGCTAAGTCTTAGGAGTATCAGAGAAAAACCGTGCCTCATAGGGTAATTTTTCAAGGGCTTTTCCCTTCATAAGTCCACCTCCGCATGGACTTAAACTTGTAAATTTTAGTTAATAGCTGGATGCATTTTTCATTGAACCACCTAGGGACTCCTGTATATACTGGTGAGATTCTTTTTTTTTTTGCATCAGGTTTCTTTTTTTTTTGTTGTTTGTTTGTTTTTTCTATAATCATATTTTATTAATTTTCATAAACATTTACAGAGATTTTGGGCTTCCACTCATTCATTGTTGCACTATTCTCTC
>NW_006399779.1:3125645-3127468 GCF_000299155.1 Elephantulus edwardii | reverse complement strand
GGAAACAACCTAAGTGCCCATCAACTAACAAATGGATAGAGAAGCTGTGTTATATTCACACAGAGGAACTCATGCAATATTCAAAATAGGTGACTCTGGAGGACATTATGCTGAGTGAAGTTTCTCATCACAAAAGGAAAAATACTGCATGGTGCTACTGCTGTAAAACAGGACTGACATCGGGGTTGGGGGGAGACTGAGAAAGACAGGTTCAATAATGTATACTGCATTGAAACAGATAAAAGGGGAAAAAGGGATAAAAGGGGAAAAGGGAAAAAACTTTAAAAGGACCTGGGGGAGGATTTGTAAAACAATGAAAAAATTTTTCTTTTACTTTTACAAGAGGGTAGTGTACTAGGGGGGAGGGTTAGGAGGGGAAAGAAGTGCAACAATAAATGAATGTAAATCCAAAGTCTCTGTAAATTTTCATTGAAATTCATAATAAATTAAAAAACAAACAAACAAAAAAGTTGGTTGGGCCCTCAGGCCTGTGGGCCTAGAGCCTTGTGTAAAGACTAATCTGCTATTAAAGTTACAAACTAAATTGGCAGTTTGTTGTGTTTGGGGAGAACATAGTTCTAAGTGGTACATAACTTGCCTGTCAGTTTGCTGTACTGAGGTAACTTCAGGTCTCTATGATGGTGAAAGCTATACCACTGGTGTGTCAAATGCCATAAGGGTTACCCATGGTGGGCAAGTTTTAGTAGAGCTCCCAGAACAAGGCCGACTAGAGAAGCCAAAGCACAAGGAAGAATTCAAGATACTAAAGAGTTGAATGAAGATTCCAAAAGGCAGCACGCAATGACAAAGTAAAATATTACAATGAAATGTGCAAGGAGCTGGAGTCAGAAAATCAAAAGGGCTGAACTTGTTCAGCATTTCTTAAGCTCAAGGAACTGAAGAACAGATTCAAATCTTGGAGTAGCTGTAATCAAGAATGCTTTAGGCAGAATATTAAATGATTCAGGAAGTATTAAAAGAAAATGGAAAGAGTATACTAAGTCACTGTATCAAAAGGAATTGGCAGACACAGAAGAATTTAATGAAATAACATATGAGCAAGAGCCTATGGAGATGAAGGAAGAAGTACAAGCTGCTCTTAAAGAAATAGAAAAAATAAGGCTCCAGGAATAGATGGTATACCAATTGATATATTTCAGCTAATGGATACTGCCCTGGATGTGCTCACCAAGTTGTGCCAAGAAATCTGGAGAACAACCACTTGGCCAACTGACTGGAAGTGATCTCTATTTCTAGCTAAAGAAGGGTGACCCAACTGAGTATGGAAACTATAGAACAGTATCATTGATTTCATATGCAAGCAAGATTGTACTGAAGATTATCCAAAAATGACTGGAACAGCACATCAGCAGAGAACTGCCAGAAGTCCAGGCTGGGTTTAGAGGGATATTGTAGCTGATGTTAGATGGATCTTAGCTGAAAGCAGAGAATACCAGAAGAATGTCTATCTGTGTTTCATGATTATGCAAAGGCATTTGACTGTGTGGATCACAACAAACTGTGGCTTACTTTGAGAAGAATGGGAATCCCAGAACACTTGGTTGTGCTAATGTGAAATCTATACTTGGACCAAGAGGCAGTTGTCAGAACAGACTAAGGAAACAGTGTATGGTTGGGAAAATTGGGAAGGGTGTACGCCAGGGATGTGTCCTGTCTCCATACCTATTCAACCTGTAGGCAGAACAGATTATCCGGGAGGCTGGGGTCTATGAGAAGAAATATAGGGTCAAGACTGGTGGAAGATCTATCAACAATCTGCGTTATGCAGATGACACAACCCTGCTTGCTGAAACTGAGGAGGA
>NW_006399779.1:3120543-3125178 GCF_000299155.1 Elephantulus edwardii | reverse complement strand
CCTTGAGTTGGTTCTTGTGTATGGTGAGATTCTTTAGTGCAGGAAAAGAGCAAAATTCTTGTTAGTAGGAAAAAATTATTTGAAAAGAAAAAAAGTCAGATTGATATCTGACTCCTGTACAAAACTGAAAGCTTTTTTTAGGGGAAAAATTACTACAGATTGAAATATATTTTAGAGAGACCTTTTTTAAAAACCATAAATAGGACAAAGACACTAATTGATAGCAATTAGTGCCTGGAATGCAAAAGTGGGAAACAAAGACTCTGTCTATTAAATAATAAATAGGACAAAGTCACCAATTAATAATAATTAGTGAATGAAATGAAAATTGGAAGACAAAGAAACAGGACTCATAATTGTAAAACAGACTTGGTGACAGAAATGTGGCTGGAGATCAAATAATAGACTTTTTTACAAAGATTTATTAATTGTGAATATTTTTTTCACATAACATAACCACTTACTATACACATCTACCTCACCTGATGAACTATACAGGAATCAGATTGACTATCCCTGCAGAAAGAGTCCATGGAGAAGCTCAAAATTGGGAATCAAAACTAAGCCAGGGGCTTGTTGTGAAATAGAACATCAATTACTCATGTGCAAGTTCAAAATGAAGGTAAAGAAAGTTAAAACAAGTCCACAAGAACCATAATACTACCTTGAGTCTACCTCAACCTAATTTAAAAATAATCTCAAGAATAGAATTGATGCATTGAGCATTGATTGAAAACCAATTGAACTGTGAAATGACATCAAGGACACCATGCATGAAGAGAGCAAAAGGTAGTTGCAAAGACAGGATGAAAGAAAAGTCTAAAACTGACATGAAAAGAGACTCTAACACTTGCACTAGAATGGAGAGAGACCAAAATAAAGGGAAGAAATGTTGAATAAGAGATATGAACAGAAGATTTCCAGGGCAGCTCAAGCAGACAGAGCTAAATATTACAGTAAACTGGAACTGGAGTTAAAAAACAAAAAGTAAAGAATATGTTCAGTATTTCTCAAACAGAAATAACTGAAGAAAAAAAGTAGACACTTCAAGTTAACACACTGAATGATCCTGTGAATGTTTTAGGAAGCATCAAAAGATGATAAGGAAGGATAAAGAGAGAAAATATACCCAAACTAATTGGTCAACACTGAAATACTTGAGGAAGTAGCAGATGATTAAGAACCAATGAAGGAAGGATAATGAAGATATTCAAGCTTCATTTCAAAGCACTGGTCAAAAATAGAGCCTCAGGAATCATTGGCATACCAGTTGACATATTTTAACAAACAGATGCCATCCTGGGTTTGTTAACCGACTGATGCCAAAAAATTTGGAAGACAGCAACCTGGCCAACTGACTGGAAGAGTTTAATATTTGTTCCCATTAATAAAAATCCAACAGAATATGGAAATTATTAAACAGTATCATACTACTCCATACAAATAAAATATTGCTGAAGATGATTTTAAAAAGCTGGAACAGTACATCAGCAGGGAACTTCCAGAAATTCAAGCGACATTCAGAAGAGGTTTTGGAATGAGGGATATCATTGTTGATGTCAGATGGATCTTGATAAAAGTAGAGAATAGCAGAAATATGTTTACTTTTTCATTGACTATACAAAGGATTTAACTGTGGATTATAAGAATTATGTCTAACACTGAGAAGAACACTTGATTGTATCATGTGAAACCCACACATAGACCAAGAAACAGTTGCCTAAACAGAATGAAGGAACTGTGAAAAAGAGTAATGACCATATCTGACCTTTACCAACTCTACGAAGGGAAACTGTTCCCATCAACAACACAAAGCTAATTTCCATGGAATTACCTCCACACTCCTATACATCTTTCTACCCATATCAACACCAATCTTGTTGCTCTACTTGGTCTGAAATCCATTGTTATGGCTCACAGACCATATAGACCCAAATTGTTCCTGTTATGTGTTTGCAACTCACAACAACCCTATGTACAACAGCTCTTAAACCTGCTCTATCTTGTGCCAACTTCATTGTGTCTGACACACCTACTCCCATTACCCCAGTCACTGAATGATTGCATTCTTCTAATAACCTGAATTGTAACCTTTTTTAATTTGTTAATATGGTTTTCTGTTGTACACTGAAAACCCTATTTACAACAGAGAACCATATTAGTGAGCTCAAAAAGGCTATAATTCATGTTAACAGAAGAATACAATCACTTAGCCAGGATAGGTGACAAAATGTGCTCACAGGCACCTCAGCCTTGAGTCTCATAGCTTTAGACCAGTGTTATAACACTTAGGCCTGCCAACTGTGACTCTCTCCTCAAATCTTCCAAGAATCTTGGGCAAAAGGATCTTAGCTCTGGTTCAATGGTGTAGCAGTCTCGAGGTCCACTCCCGCTGGCGTCACTTCTCTAGTTCTCTGCTGTGGCTGCTATGGCTCTGCTCCTAAAGTCAGCCCTTGGTCTGACACGTGTAAGAAGTTTGACCCAAAAGGATGTGCTACGTTCTCTTGTTTATTTGCTGGAGATGAAATTCTCAAATTTGCTGCTGGATCTCCTCAATTTAATGATGAGACTTGTAAATCCCCTGGAGGATGGTAAGACTAGTCAATCCTCATGTGGACTGGCAAGATTAGTCAGTCTCCTTGTGGACAGGCTAACAAGTCCTATTCACATATTCTCATCCATTCACATTGCAAAGTCATTCAACGGTTAAGGAAGCCATTTTGAACAATAAACCCTTAACAATGCAGGAACACTGAATGGTTTAAAATCAGGAAAGATGTGTGTCAGAGATCTATCCTTTCTCCACAACTATTCAATCTATTTGCTGAGAAAATAATCCCAGAAACTGGACTCTATGAAGAATAATGTGTCATCACGATTGGAGGAAGACTCATCAATAACTTGTGTTATGCAGATGGCATATTTTGCTTGGATTTGATGAACTCAATGCAGATCAAAGACTACAGTCTTCAATATGGGTTACATCTCAATATAAAGAAAACAAAAATCCTCATTACTGGGAGCATCAGGATAGATGAGAAAAAATTGAAGCTCTCAATTATTTCATTTTACTCGGATCCACAGTCAATACTTCTAGTAATAGCAGTCAAGAAATCACAAGATATTTTGCATTGGGAAAGCCTATTGTCAAAGACCTCTCCAAAGTGCTAAAGAGCGATGATGTCAGTTTAAAGGTTTAGATGTACCTGAACCAACCGATGGTATTTTAAATTGCTTCCTATGCATCTGAAAGTAGACAATTTGTAAAGACAGAAGAGAAGAATTGATGCCTTTCATTTGCGATATTGGTGACAAGGGTCATGAACTGCCAAAAGAATAAACAAATCTGTTGTGGAGGAAGAGTAACTGGGGTTCTCCTTAGAGGCAAGGATTGTGAAAGTTGATCTCATGTATCTTAGGCAGGTTATGAGGAGGGGGATGTCCTTGGAAAAAGAGAAAAGGCTGGGAAAAGTGGATGGTCCTTTCATGAAGAAGACACTCAAGACATCTCTTAATATAGGAGGACATAACAATGAGCCTGAGGATGATGAAGATGGCACAGGACAGGGTAAGATGTTGATTATAACTCCATCCACCAAGGATTTCTTCTGGCCACTTGTTTTCCCTCGGTCTTCATGCTTAGCACTAAACAACATCTGTAAAATTGCTATTAACATGGATCGAAACTAGAATTCCAGATTCCAAAACTGGGTGGAGTTTTAACACTTCATTTTTTGCATCCTAATGCTCCATTCCACCAAGCTTTTCTAAACATACCATCAGAGTGAAATAGGCCTTGCAGTTAAATAAATTATAATTCAAATCAAAGCAGGGATTCTTTTCTTGTTGGGTGGCCACGAGAAAGGGAATATTTTTAAGCCTCAACTCAGTAATAACGTTAACAAGGATAGAAGAGGTAGTAATGATTAATGATAATTCAAATATCTTTCAGCTATTGATTCCACTGACCCAAGCATAGAAATATTTTGTAACATTACAATTAATTGTCTAACTAGTCTGTAAAGTAGGTTTTTGTGTACTATTAAGTCAGAACCAATCCATAGCTGACCTTCCGGTGGGTTTTCAGAGGCAGTTAATCTCAAGGGAAGAGATTGCCCATATTTCTTCCATGGAGCAGCTGATGGATTTGAACTGCATGCCTTTGGGATTGCACCACAGCTTCTTGATACTAGGCCACCAGAGCTCCTTTATAGTAGATGCTATAATCATACTGTAAGACTTATATTCTGAGATATTAAGTTATCCTAAATTTACCAAAGAATTAAAAGGTTTTGGTAAAATTAACAGTTAATCTTCTTTGCTTCCCAATACAGTGTAAATTATATCTCTGGGTAGTATAAATGTTGATTAGGCTCAATTATTAACTAAAGGTTGGAAGTTTGTTATCTACCTAGAGGTGTCTTGCAAGAAGATGATGATCTATCTTTGCAAAATCAGCCATTAACAACCCAACGTAGCACAACCCTGACACAGAGAGGATCTCCTCAAGTCAGAATCAGCTCAGTAACAACTGATTAATAGTTTGAAATTTTATCTCCTTGCTGGTTTTCTCCACAGATCAGATATTAAGTGAATGAATGCTCTCTAGTCAAGGACTTATTCTGAATCTGTAAT
>NW_006399779.1:3107708-3116352 GCF_000299155.1 Elephantulus edwardii | reverse complement strand
ACGTCTGCTATTAGGGACCTCTCCAAAGTAATGAAGAACAATGGTGTCACTCTGGAGACTAAGGTGTGTCTGATACAGGTTATGGTCTTTGCAATCACTTGTTATGCATCAGAGAGTTGGACAACGACTAGGGAGGATAGAAGGAGTATTGACGCCTTTGAGCTGTGGTGCTGGAGAAGAGTATTGAATGTCTCACGGACTGCTAGGAAAACAAACAGATTCATCATGGAGAGGGTTAAACCAAGCTGCTCCTTGGAGGCAAGGATTCTGAGCCTTCGTCTGACATACTTTGGACATGTTGTATGGAGGGAGAGGTCCTTGGAGAGGGACATCATGCTTGGTAGGGTGGAGGAACAGCGCAGGAGGGGAAGACCCTCTATGAGGTGAATTGATTCAGTGACTGGGGTAATCGGGCTGGATGTGTCAGAGGCAGTGCGATTGACACAGGACAGAGCAGGGTTTAGGGCTGCTGTACATAGGGTCACTATAAGTTGCAAGCGACTTAATGGCGCATAACATCAAGAACAACAGGAAGCAGGATCAGCCATCCATGTAAATGAAATAACATGATTCACTGGGAAAATGGAGTGGGGGTTGGGAGAAGATAAACTATTGAAAGTGTTAAAGCATAGAAAAACCACGGACTTTTAGAATACTGAACAAATTTGCCTTTGAAGAAGTACAGCCTGAATGTTCTTTAGTTACACGAATGATGCAACCTCATCTCATGTATTTTGGAAATGTCATTAGGAGTTCCACTGTTGCTGGACTAGGACAGTCTACTTGGTAAAAAGCAGAAGTGTAGTGAAAAGAGGAAGACCCTCTATGAAGTGGATTGACACAGTGGCTGTAACAATGGGCTTAAACATAGCAATGATTGTGAAGATGTCACAACCCTGGCCTGTTCAGTTGTATTGTACACTCTGAGTTAGAACAGACACCTAACAACAACACCTCAGTAGATAAATAGATTGTGCTTCGATTTAAAGTAAACCATGTTTTCAATTTCAACTCAGACATTTCCTTAGCCTACAAAATAAAACAACTTTTTAGAAACTAGCAATGATTTTAATACCTTTACGTAAATAACTATAATCTTTGGTGGGTTTGTGATATTATCTCATTTAATAGTAATTCTAATGTGTTCAATTGATAAGCAAACCGTTGGATAGTTGAGCCTGGCCCATCCAGAGGTATCATGACTCAAAACCATTGCTGATGAAGGTCAAAGTGGAGGGGAAAATTGTATAATGGGCCTGGCAATCTACTTTTAAAAAATGAGCCTTTGAAATCCCTGCAGAGCACAGCCCTACTCTAGAACACACATGGAGTCATCATGAGTCAGAAATTGCTCAACAGCTCTTATTTGTCTGTTTTAGTGCACCAGATTAATAGTATAATTATTACTGTTTTAAAGACAAAGCATTTGAACCATAGTAAAGTTTAGGAAACTATAATGTCATGGAGGTGAAAGGAATTAGAACTTGATGGATCCTGATCCCAGAGCTTATGCATTGCCCAACATTTCAGAACTGGAGAAAAAGAAATAATATGAAGAAAAACATTGCAAAAGAAGAAAATGTTACTAGGAAGGACCATGTTATAGTCTCATCTCTCGAACTCATAACTTCTACTTAAACAGAAGTGATCATAGAAAACTAACCTAAACTGAGGAACGGTTCATGAAAGAATTGCAACTCAGCCCTTCAGGATGAACTAGCCTTCAGAGAAGCAATTAAAAGAGCCAAACAAGAAGATACAGGTAGGAAAATATGGAACAAAATTCACTCACTGTTACAACTTGAGGATTATTCTTGTAGGTAACCAGACACTAAATGGAGCAAGGCTTGTTGTAGAAAAATACTTTCAGAAGTGTAGTAACAGTGGATCCAAACAAAGCATTGAATTTTAGAAGAAAATGTAATGTTCCAATTCAAGTCATAAATCTTATGTGCTAGACTCTCAAGAGTAATAGCAGTTGGTTATTGTGTGTGCATGTTCAAAAGATAAATCGTGCTTTCTTTCCAATGGGAGATTATAAAAACTATGTATACAATAAAGCGAAGAAAAAAAAGTCCTCATGCCAAACCAAACTACATGGAATTTCAGTATCAAGCTTTACCTGTACTTTCCCAAAGAGAAAACCTGTTCTTAAGATATATGAGCTTGGTTGTAAAAGAGGAATTCTACCAATTCTGGGGAAATCATGACTCACAGTAATTCAGTCCTCTTGAGATCTTGGCAGAAATGAAGCATTACTTCACAACAGCTGTGGAATCTGCATGGACTACCTCTGAATGGTCAATGATGAATGGCCAATGGGAACATGGGGCTTTGATTTAGTCAAACGAGTTCTGACATAGCACACCTGTGAGTAAACCTCTGCATTTTGGGAATTGCAACAAATGTTTTTGATTCTTTGGTCTCAGAAAATCAAACAATATACATTGGTTGGATAATTGAAACAAGAACATTCTGGCATCTGAAAACATTACATTTAGAGGGGTTTAGGTAGTTTTTTTTTTTTTTTCAAATCTCTGAGCCAAAACCATCACTTCATCCTGAGTCCCAAGTGAGCTGAGTATAATATTCAGCCTAGCATTGATCTTTAAATAAATGTAAAAGCTAAATTCTCTGAGTTCATATTGTTGCTGTAGTTAGGTTACATCGAAATAGCTTCACTTTAGAGGATGCTGATACAGTAAAACAAATACTGACCTACCATGTGCAATTTATTTATAGCATCACTTTTATGCAATTATTCATATACATTGGCTTATGTACATTTTGGGTTGTACAATAATTTCTGAACACTGTTTTATACAATTAATTACTGTTGGAAATTTATTTTAAATAAATATTCATTTATCTCTAGCAGGACATTACTGTTTCACAGTCTCCATTTCATGGAATTATTTAAGGGCTGGGAATCAAAACACCTGAATGCTAGTCATTTCTCTGCCATCACCAACCAACCATCTGGCAAGTCACTTAATTTCTTTCTTTGCTCCCTTAACTTTTAAAACAGGGATAATAAAGCCAACACCACCATCCCCTAGATATTAATTACACTGAAGACAGAACAGGCAAACAAATGTGAAAGTTATTTTGAAAAGTCACACTGATGGAGAATTGTAAACTCCTCTTACCTGAACTGGAAAAAATTAGAATAACATTTAGAGAACTTTATTATTTTAGAAACTGCTTAATTGTATGATCGAGTGAAAAAGGGTTTTCTGTAATAATTGTGATAAGTCTCAAAGACATTTACTTTTATAATATAGAGAAGGAATAGCTATAAATTACCAGCCAAGGATTCCACCACTTATAAATTTATCACTGCTTCTGTTTTCTGCATTATTGCTTTAACGACTTGGTAGAAAATCTTCAGCAACAGATAGACCACAGGCTCCAAACTGTTTCACATATAATTGGACTCATATGCAGAAACAAGCAGCATGAGGTAATGTTTGGATCATCTTCAAAAATCAACCTTAATGTGTTTCATTTAACTCTCCATGCATATTCAATTATGAGGGTTTTTAAAAATTTCCTTACCAAAAGAAAATATATAATTCTTTGTAAGCTCTTTACAGAACTGTTGAATAAGCCCACAGCAATTATGTGTCAGTCCTATGCAGCACATTAATATAGGCATTGAATGCACACAATTACAAGAGAATGAAAATTTCTTCTTCAGTATGTCACAGAGAAAGTGGTTATTCATGCTGTCATTGTGAGTTAAAAGCCTTCCAGATCCATTTTTGGTGACTTGGTTTGGGTTTTTAATTGTTGGTTTTCCTACAATACTGTCATAATAAGGAAAGAAGTACAAGAATGGTTCGTCAAAGTAAGAGAAAAGAAATATTAAGAGGATTACATGAATGCAGCAGAGATGCTTAGTGATTAAAATGAGTACAATGAAGAACATTCTCTGGTGCTGTGAAAGGCAGTGCTGTGATGAGAGAGGAAGATAGACTGTATTTAGAGTCAGAATAGGTTAGAGCAGTATCTTGTCTTTTTCACTTCCAAGCTGTGTGATATTAGTGCAAATAACATGGTGCTTAAACCTTCCCTCACCCTCCTGTAGCTTATAAAGATCCCTAGAAGGGATTGCAGCTCAACTGCTAAGAATAATGTAGTATGTCTTCTCCCAACCCCTTCATGAGAGAAAAGACATGGTAACATGTTCCTGTAGAGATTGCAGCCCAAGAAATCTAGGGAGCAGTTGTATTTTGTGAAATTATTGTTGTTACATGACTAATAGCGGACCCTTCAGTGGGTTTTCAGAGGCAGTTGCTCACTCTGGAGAAGACTGCTTATCTTTCTCCTGCAGAGCAGCTGGTGGATTCAAACCAGGTGCCTTTCAGTGGACAGCACAGCTTTTTAGGCCACTAGAGCAGTAATATAATCACTAGATTCAGTCAATGGCAAAGTTGCATTTTGTTGCTGTTTGCTTGTTTTGGCTTTTTTTAAGAGCATTTTTTCCTCACTTTTTCAGAAGTTCAGAAAGGCATTACATTAAAAAAAAAATTAGGCCTGGTAGGTACTTTAGATTTTTAAGGTCTGTGCAGAAGCCATAGGAAAAACCTTCCTCCTTAATGAACTGAGCATCAAGTATTGATAAGCAAATTCTTTTTAAAAATTCATTTTACATGCACCATTTTAATGAGAAAGTGTGTGTGTATATATATATATATCAATCTTTGGGAATAAAAAAAGAACAAAGGAATGTAACCTTTATTGAGAAGACTCCAAATACTTCCATTGGCCATGTGGAACCTCCTGATCATACCTGGAAACTGCTCTTTGACTTTACTTTTTTGGGACTACTCAGAAGCTCCAGCTGGAGTAGAACAAAGTGGCTCATTTTCTCTGGAAAAGGGGACAAAACGAACTTATTACCCATCTATTCTGCTTTCTGTGTGAAATAACTAATCTTCTTATAGTGTTACTCCAAGAAATGGTCCCAAACTTGAAAATACATCATTTAAAGAACTGTCTTTTGGGGAACTGTCTCCTCCTGTGCAGTTTACAGCCTTGGAAACCCACTGGCAGGTCAGTTACGAGTCTCTTCCTGTGAGACAGCAATGAGTTGTTTTTATTGGAAGGTTGTCCACTCCTATTTCTTTTTTTAGATTACTTTCTTTGTTGGTGCAGTAGTTAAGCACTAGATTACGAACCCAAAGGTCTGCAGTTCAAGCCTACCAACCACTCTGTGAGTGCTCTGTCAAGATTAACCAACTGGTCATTGCAGTGGCATCGGTTCTGATGCATAGTGACCCTTGATCTGGTTTCCAAAGCCCTAAATCTTTATTGGAGGGGACTGCTCATCCTTGTCTCACAAGGTGGCTAATGGATTTCAACCGCCAAACTTAAAGTCAGTAACCCAATATATTATACACTAAGTCACCTTGTGTCAGGTTGACTCAGTAACTCGGGTAATAGGCATAAGTGTTTTAGAGACAATGAAACTGGCTCAAGAGATGAGGGTTCAGAGCTATTGTAAATAGGGTCACTATGAGTTGCAAGCAAGTCCACAGTACAAACGATAATAACGACATGGCACCAATAGACTCCCTTGGTCACCCAGTGAGGCAGTTTTATTCTGTCCAATAGGATTACTCTGAGTAAGAATTGACTCAAAAAGTAGCACTTTGTTGTTGAAACTGTTGTGCTTTGACTACTTCAGACCCAACTTTTGCTATTCAGTACCTTTGAGTCAGAACTGACTAGTAGATGACCCCTCAGCAGGCTTTCTGAGGCTGTAAATCTCAAGGGAGGTGACTGGCCTTCCTTCTCATGCAAAGCAGCTGGTGGATTCAAATGCCATGCCTTTGAGATCACAGTGCAGCTCCTTACCACTGGATCGCCAGAGTTCCCTACTTCTGATCCTATCAAAGGTACAATAACTTTCTCAAATTTTGTCTGTAAGCAATGTCTGCTCAAATTCTTCTTTCATTAAATTCACCAATCTAAAAATTAAAATGAACTTTCAGTAGATTAAAAAAAGGCCTCATACTTTTGTTATCTACCATATTAAAGATTCTATCCATGAGTAAATCTTTGGGTTAAGTAATCTCTATCTTTCCTATTGTTGTTGTTGTTATGTGCCATTGAGTCGTTTGCGACTCATAGCGACCCCATGTACAACAGCCCTAAACCCCGCTCTATCCCGTGTCAATCGCATTGCCTCTCACACACCCATCCCGATTACCGCAGTCACTGAATCAATCCACCTCATAGAGGGTCTTCCCCTCCTGCGCCGTCCCTCCACTCTGCGCAGCATGATGTCCCTCTCTAAAGACCTGTCTCTCCTTACAACATGTCCAAAGTATGTCAGACGAAGCGCCAGAATCCTTGCCTCCAAGGACTAGCCTGGTTTAACCCTCTCTAGGATGAATCTGTTTGTTTTCTTGGCAGTCCACGGTACATTCAATATTCTTCTCCAGCACCACAGCTAGGGACCAGCAGAAGAAAGATGGACAAACTCATCCCATGTCTTCCAATTCAATGGCAATGATTTTAAGTGGTAATATCATATTAGAATAATAAGGTATAAATAAAAAGTAAAAAACTCATTGGTTTAACATTGGTTAACTTGAAATAGTGAATGTTATAGTAGCATTTCTAATGTTTTTTATTTAAATTATTTCATACATTTACCTCATATTTCATGCCAGTGTATTTTGGACATGTTGCAAGGAGGGACCAGTCCATGGGGAGGAACGTCATGCTTGGGAGGGTAGAGGAACAGTGCAGAAGGAGAGCCTAAGTGAAATGGATTGATTCGTTGACTAGGGTAATAGGTGTGTCAGAGACAATAAGATTGGCACAGGATAGAGGAAGGCATAGGGATATTGTATATAAGGTCGCTATGAGTTGAAAGTGATTTGATGGCACACAACAACAACAAAAGCAATGTCTAGATTTAAAAAGGAAGCAATGAAGTGAAATACAACTCAGGGTGTTATGGAAAATATGTTTGATATTGTGTCTGAAGACCTGGTTTCTAAACCCAGTCTGGCATATACATCTTCACTGACGTTGGGAAACTGGAAAAGAAAAACAACTCTGGGGCTGTTCTTCTCTTTTGTGAAACCAGGAAGATAGTTTATACCATCATTTTTAGTTTTAAGATGACAAAAACCAATTAATACTCTTCTTTTAAAGGTAAAAAGTAAAGATAGATTTATTAGAAAGTTACATCCCAAA
Organism: Elephantulus edwardii; assembly: GCF_000299155.1. Taxonomy (NCBI): domain Eukaryota; kingdom Metazoa; phylum Chordata; class Mammalia; order Macroscelidea; family Macroscelididae; genus Elephantulus; species Elephantulus edwardii. The sequence continues at coordinate 3,109,137 of NW_006399779.1, read as the reverse complement.
GAATGAGATGGACCTTCCTCTTTGGAAAGGAAATTTAGAAAGTCTAACATTAATTTTTTCATATATTTATTCTTGAAACTTCAGAATATGACTGTATACATATTCTGAACAAGCAATTACTTAGGTGAATTTTAAAAATTAACTTCTTGAAAAGACTGCTGCTGTTATGAGTCTTCTAGCTGCTTCTGATTGATTAGCACTCTACATGACAGTGGAATCGCTGCGCTGAAGAGCTTCTTAGACTGTAATCTTTATAGTTCCAGATTGTCAGTCATTTTGCACTTGTTGGTGCTGATGGATTTGAACTGCCAACCTTTTGGTAAGCAGTAGAGCTCTTAACCATTGTACTACCAGAATTCCTTTTTCAAAGATTACATAATAACAAACTGAATAACTCAGCAAATCCAATTAGAAAATTAGTCTCGGAGATGAATAATCATATTTGAGATTGATACATATTTTCCAGACAATCAGACTGTTTTCAGTCTAAGAACTATTGAATACTATTTTTAAGGCTGAATTCCAAACATCTGTAACATGTCTTAGGCTAAATTCTCTATGGCTATTTTGGAATCTTGTTAGAAATCCCAATTTTGCAGCAGGGTGTTACGGAAAGTATGCTTGACGGTGGAGCCAACGACCTGGGTTCTAAACCCAGTCTGGCACACACTCCCCACTGACTTTGTGAAATGGAATAAATCTCTCTGGAACGTGTTTTCTTCCACCATGAAATCAAGAAGATAGTTTATAATATCACCTTTGGCTTTAAGATGACAAATGTTTTTCATATTAATTTTTTATGTATTCATTAGTGAGTCTTCATAAATAAAGACTAATGAATCTAATGTGAATCTAGATGTTTCAATACTTGAAATGGCAGATTAACAACTTAATCCACAGGGAAAAAAAATCTCTCTTGGTTTTGCTCTTAGGTGCAATCCAGTTGATTATTTATGATTCACAGTGACCCCATGTAACAGAAAAACTGCTGCTTTGGGTTTTCTACCTATAATTTTCACAGGGGCCAATTACCAGGTTGTTGTTCCCATACAATCCCTGGGTGGGTTAAAATCATTAATTTTTCAATTGGTAGTGGAGTGCTTAATCACTGACCCATCAGAGAGAATGGGAATGACCTTACAGCCTTAGGGACTAAATTTTTCTTAACAATTATATTATCAAAATAAAATTTATTGTTTCCAAAAAAGCTTATTGCCATTGGCGATGATAATGGTGGTGGGGAGTTGGCTGAGTTGGCACTGACTTACAGTGAATCCTGTTTCATCCTCATACGCTTTTTTTGAGGGTCTTCTTTTTCACTGACCTGTTATTATGTGCCATCGAGTCACCTACGAACCATACTGACCCTATGTATAGTAGCTCTGAACCCTGCCCTGCCCTGAGCCAGTCTCACTAATTCTGACACACC
>NW_006399779.1:3106518-3107608 GCF_000299155.1 Elephantulus edwardii | reverse complement strand
GAATAAACTTGAAAATATTCTGCTGAGTGAAAAGTCAGTTGGAAAATGACAATTTGTGGAAAATATTTGGAATAGAAAAATGTACAGGAAATAAAGATTTTTAGTGGTTACCAGAGATGAGATAGAAGAGGAGAGATTAAATCATTACTTTGGAAGCACTGATTTCTTGCTTATAATGAGGGGGAAATTTGGAAATTTATAGCAGTAGTGGTTGCAGAAGAGTACTGGATATCCCATGGAACCCCAAAGAACAAGCAAGTGTGTCTCAGAGAAAGTGTAACCAGGGTTCTTAGATCAAAGGTTAGTGAAACTTTGTCTTACACATTTAGTGAATGTTGTTAAAGGGACCAGTACTTGGAACAAAGATATGCTTGGGAAGGAACAGGGCTAGTAAGTGAGAGGAAGACTCTTTACAGGAGGGATTGACACAGTAACTATACCAATGAGCTAGAGTATATATCAAGGATGATGAAGATACCCACAGGATAGGACAAGGTTCATATTAGTTGTTCATAGGGTCACTATAAGTCATATTCAGCTCGATGACACATAATAGCAACAACATTATTTGCTTAACATGAGGAATACAATCAATGTCACCAAATTTTACATGTAAAACATAATGAATGGACAAATGTTTTAGAGCTAATAAATATGCTTGGGAGGAAATGCAACCAGAATGTTCTTTAGAGGCAAGGATGGTGCAACTCTGTCTCAAATATTTTGGGGACATTGTCAAGAGAGAACAGGCCCTAGAAAAAAACATCATGCTGGGAAGTGTAGAAGATCAATGAAAGAGAAGACCTTCAATAGACTGGATTGACATGTTGCTACAACTATTAACTGGATTATGTCCAAGATTGTGAATATGGCACAGGATAGGGCAAGGCTGCGATCTGTTGCTTACAGAGTGGGTCACTATGCATTGTGGTCAGCTTGACAATGCTTAATAATTGAGTATGCAGTGAGTATGTGTGATATTATACAAAGGCCTGGTGAGACTTTGCATTTAAAAGTTGGTTGGTAAAACAACTATGAGACATCATCTCACCCCAGTCAGAATAGCAAAATTTAACAGAACAGCAAGCAA
>NW_006399779.1:3094071-3106418 GCF_000299155.1 Elephantulus edwardii | reverse complement strand
GAAAGCCTAGCCTTAGGGATGTCAAAAGATAAGCATCTTAAGTCAGATTAAGAGAAGTGGGTTAGAAATTTAGTAAGCATTAAAGAAATCTCAGAGACTTTCAGAGCAAAAGAGAGCCACCTAATTAGTTAAATTATTCATGTTCAAAATAAAGTTACATTGTTATGACTCTGGGCAGAAGAATTTTCCTAGATTTTTTTCAGCCCAAGCTATTATATCCTTGAATCCTTCTGAATACATTTCATCTCCAAATTACATGACATTGTATCATACAAACATTTCCTCAACTTGCTTTCTTCTAAAGTTACTTTCCCAGAAAGTAAATGGTCCGTTTTACCTTAAATGACTGTAATAGTAAATGCCTGGTTGACTTTTGAGAACACCCTGATTAGTATGAAACATAACAATTATTCCATAATTAAAAAGAAATAATTTTTTCCTGTATAATGTCTCATGGATAAAGTTCTTTGTAACCTAATAGGAATACTAGGCTACTGGAAATCTTTTTGCTTGGTTTCATATGTTCACTTTAAAGTGTTTCCCAGGAGACTTGGAATCAAGGAACTCACTAAAATGCCAAGATTTAGTTGTGTCCATTAATACTTTCATCTCTTTTTTATAGTCTACCTCTTGTTCAAATGAAATTAAAAACCAGACTAGAAAGTGTCTTAGTTATCTACTTCTGCTATAACAGGAATACCATAAGTTGACTTTAACAAACAGAAATTTATTCTCTCACAGGTTAGGTGCTAGAAGTCCAAATTCAGGACACTAGCTTTAAGGGAAGAAGTTTGGTTTTTAATTCCCCTCTGTGGACTCGGGAATGCTCTCATCTCCTACCACATGTGTGGGCTCATAGTTTCTTGGAGATTTCCTTGTGTATTGATCTTCCCATGAGTCTGAGAGGTTCTCAGTACAAGGACTCCAGATTTAAGGGGTGACTTGTGTTCCTTACTATTTCTTATTCTTGATAGTGAGGTCTCTTTGCCTGCTTCTCTTTTATAGATTGTAAAATAAAAGGTATTAGTCAAGCAAGTGTCTGACTTTAGTAATAGTGGTGACTTATATACAACACACACCAGTCTGTCCCCATAACATACCTAACCCAACCCACTGCCTTCAAGTTAGTATCAACTCACAGCTACTCTCCATCAGTTTCTGAAGCTGTTACTCTGTTTGAAAGCAGACCATTCATCTTTCTTCGCTACACTACTAGGGCTCCTAATAACACACAGAAATTAAGATTTATAACATGGAACAACATGGAGGGTAATTACCTCAAGTTCCAAGGTAGAAGACCACCGCACAATACTAGGAAACAGAGCCTAGCCAAGTTGTCACATATTTTGAGGGAACAATTAAGTTAATGATAGAAAGAAAAATCAAATTATTGTCTTCATTCACAGGAAATAAGTTTTTTAAGAGCATATGCACTTCCTTGAATGAACTCTGGTGGCACAGTGGTCAAGTGCATGCTAACCTGGTATCTAGATTGCCTGTTCAAACTCACTAACCACTCCATGGAGTAAAGGCATGTCAGCCTACTTCCTTAGTTCAATCTTAGAAACCATGTGGGTCGGTTGTACTCTGTCCTATTATATCTCTATGAGTTAGAATAAATAGATTTTATTTTTTTGTTTCATTTTTATTGTTCCACAATTGCTCTTTAAAGAACAACAAACAAAAGCAAACCACTACCTTCTAGGTTTCAGATTTAAAAAGTCAGAGGATGTAAATCTTAGTAGGAAGAGACTACGTAATATTTCCTCCTATAGAGTAGCTCAAAAACTCAAACGTAATGCCATTGAATTGATTCAGTGTCATAGTGACCGTAGGATATCCAAAGCTGTAAATCTTAAGGGTGGAGACTAGCTATTTTTCACCCAAGCAGTGTAGCTAGTGGGTTCAAACTGCTGAATTTTTGGTTAGCATTCTCTTGGTGCATTAGATATTGAAAGTCTTTTACTGAGAACTATTTATCTTAAAAAAGAATCAGATTAGGCTTTCTGTAATATCAATTCTGAAGATGCTATTCATGGAATCCAAGTGAATCGCACTTGCCCCTCTGACAATCTATAGGAGACATTTCGACTGAGTATTAACACCACTTGTGTGTCTCCTGAATATCTGTGAACATTAATCATGCTTTGAACTTTACTTTGGTTACCAAAACACAGAAAGCCAGAATTAGATGACAATGCTTTTAAGAATGTAGTTTGTTCTTCTTTGTTCTAGAACTAGATTTATTATTTTCATTTACTTTCCCTTGGTTCTTATCTCCTCAGTTATTTACTTTTCCTAATAATACTACTAGTTTCAAAGCTATATTAATTTCTTACAGAATAAGATCCGTATGTGAAGAAACAACCTTAATAACTAAATAAGTATCTGGATGTAAAAGAATGCTAATGAATAGTCATAATATAACTAGATGTAAGTAGCTACCCACCAGAGGGTCAGGTATACTTTGGTTTTACTCTATGGCACCCAAACAACAACAATGCAACTACAAAAGCCCTCATCATATGATTTGTGGAGCACCATCTCCTTACAAATCTTTTAGTTAATCAGCTGTTTACATTTCTTTCAAAGGAGAGGTGTAGATACCATAAAGACATCTCAGACAGATGATATATATCTCTCTCATTTTAAATTTGACTTCACATTCTAGATTTCTTCTGGTGCCCGGTTCCATCCATAACCTAAGCTATGCTGTGAAGGCTGGAATAACACATGTGATCCCATTGCAAGGAATAGGGACCTTTCAAGTTCTTATGGAAATAACTTCTGTTATTTTTAATTTTGAAAACATTCTTGCTTATGACTTTAAATAAAGCTGATTTAATCCAGAAAATCTTAGAAAATCAGAGACTGCCAGGTCAGATATAAAAATGTGATATTTAGAGAATATTTTCTTGAGATATATATTCTAAAGAAATAATCTTACAGTTCAGAGAATTGTTTCCCATGTGAGAAATCTCCATACCCTCCAAGAGCTTTCTCTAAGTGTAGAGCAGAGGATATTAATGGTTCATTAATCTCTAATTGTGAATGGATTTGACAATTTCTAAAATGCAGTCACATTCACAACTTTGCTTGGTCCTCTTGGTAACTCTGTGAGATAATCACACATGATTTATGGTGGTTATTTTACCAGGTGAGATAATTGTGATCCAGTTAATTTAAAGCTGCTCATGACCAGAGGAGGTCTGTTTGTTCCTTATTGGCTCTACTGCACACCCCAAACCAAACTCATAACTTACCCAGCAAATTAATTTCCATTTTCAAGTATGGCATCACTGTGTTTTCATTCCTCCAGGATAAATGCCTTGAATTAACCTTCAACTTTTCCTCTCTAGCACTTTCCACACTCTGTGAAGAGGCCAAGATATGTTGTCTTTGCCTCCAAAAAGTCCCTGCCATCTGTTCCTTCCTTTTGTCACTTCATTAGCTGCTGACTGCTATCATCTTGTTACTGTTGATCAGAAATAGAGCAACTATTTTCCAGCCTGTCTTTCTGCTATCAACTTCTGATTCCAATCTGACAGTAGTCACAGTGGTCTCTCCAACACAAACAAGTTATCCAACACAAACAAGTTACTGTCGAGCCTGTATTGGGTATCTACTGTAAATAAAAAGTCCAGATTTATCAGTTTGGAAAGCAAGATTGTCAACCATTTATCTCTAACTTTATTTCTTATTTTATTACATACTATTTGGCATCCACTTCCTAAATAACATGCCTCTAGAAATCGATGAACTTCAAAAAAAATGTCGATGGTTGTAGAGCAGCTTCAGGCCTTTTGTTCATAGGGTCGATATGAGACATACTCGACTCGAAGGCAATCAACGACCACAATACCATACATATATTTTTCACCTATAGCTTACAATCCAACCAACATACTCTTTTTTGACATTTCCCCAAACACTTCACATTCTTTTTGGTTTTTACTTAAGTTAATCACCATCCTCAGTTTCCATCCTGAACAACTTACATGCTTAAAAGCAAACATGCTTCCAGTAAGAAAATTTCTTCCATTTCTCCAGCTGGAATCTATCTCTTTCTCCCACATACTCTTGCACTCTTTGGTCAATGTTTATGCCAATTCTTACTGCAATGTAAACTTCTAGTGATCATTTCTTTGTGCCTATTTTCCATTTTTAAAAGAGTCATCTGTTTCATGGCAATTCCATGCATTATGGAGTAGAATTGGAATTGCTCGTCAGGGGGTCTTCTTGACAGTCATCTTTATTAAAGCAGTTCTCCAGACTTTTCTTCCACAGTGCCATTTATAAGTTCACACTACCAGTCTTGTGCTTAGCAGCCAGATGAAAACCCTTTATGTGACCCAAAGCTTTTCAGTCTTCCATAACAGACTGCAAAATCCTTAGCTCAAGGTCAAGGCACAAGTCTTGTTTAACTTTGTAGTTTCACACATTCACTTTAGTATTTCTCATAAGTGACTGTATAGTAAATATTTGCCAAGTTGAAATTCACTCGACGGCCTTAATACTTTGGTAAATCACTGTCTTGGTTTTGCCTTATTTTTATTTCACTAAAATGAGCTGCACAATCAAGTAAGAGCATTTCTTTTATTTTTATAACTATGGCTGTGTTATTCAAGTTATCAGAGGAACAAAGGGCAGAACAATGTTACAAGGAACAGAGAGAGGTAAAGGATGAATTAAGGGTGGGAAGTTTCTTCTCTGATAGCACGTTTGAGTAGGCTAGAATAAAGGAGGTTAGCCTATGAAGGATTCACACAAGCTCACAGAGATAACATAATGAGCAGTAAAAGGGTGGAAGGGACAAAATAAAAGAAGAAAATATGCATAAATCTAGACATATTTTTAAGAAAATACTAAGGTTGAGTAAATAACTATTTAGCATAGATTTAAACTCACACGAGACATAAAGATGACATGCCAGCTATTTATTTATTTAGCAATGAAGAGATTCAAGAATGCTTGATGTGTCTGAGCCCAACTATTTGCACTGAACTGCTAACCTAGAGAGAATTCTCATAGTGTATTCCATAGACAACTGTACTGCTATTCCACAGGCTATACGTTCCAGGGGGGTTTGAATTCATTAGTGTTTCTACATGAGAAGGATCACTGATCTCTTTTTGTGTGATTTATAATCTCAGAAACTGAGTAGAAGGTTGCTGTGGGTCAAGTGTAACTCAAGGACAGTGTGTGTGTGTGTGTGTGTGTGTGTGTGTGTGTGTGTGTGTTAGTGATATTAATCTACCCAGCAATTCTGCAGAAGAAAAGATCTAGCAATATGTTTCCTTTAAGATTACAACAATAAAATCCTGGGGAGAAGCTCTACTCTATAACACCTGGGGTTGTCAGGAGTAAGAATCAACTGAATGACAACTAACAACATATCTGACACCATAGTTTCTGAGTATCCTCTACATGTTGACTTGAATTACAGGGATGTTTGCAAGGGGTTGAATCAAGTTCTTAAAAGCCACAAATAGGGAATGGTCAAAAGGATTTTCTATTATCAATTGGGAATTTTTATTTATGATTTTTTCCACAAGATTATTTTCTTTCTGAAAAGGACACTCTGAGGAGATAAATCTCAACTCTATTTAAATTCATATTCCATTCTACCCCAGAACTTTTCCCTATGACATTTCCAGTCATCCATTCTGCTGCTTGTCAGAGGGAAATAATGATGGTGAATGCAACCAGAGAAGAAGATTTTCATGCAATCACTTTCATTTATGGAATCATGTATGATTTGAAAGTTAGGCTTGCATGTGTTTGGCCATAAATCTGAGCAGGGCATGCTGTTTTGGCAAAACCCAGTAACAATGTGCTAAGTGTTTATTGCCAAAAGCAGTAGCATCTTGACAGGAGATAATTATAAACAGTGCTTATGAGCAGGAGAAGATGGCTCAGGGAAGAGTCTGACCTCACTGAGACTCTAAAACCCTTACTGGTGATCTACCTTTAAATTCTAATCCTTTTTCTCCTGTTGTGAGCAAGGGCTTTATTTGGAGCCATGAAACCCCTTGGGAAGCCTCTGAAACCAGAGATGAATGGCCGTCAGGGTTGAGAAGGGCTATAACTCTATTTAAATGCTAGCCCCAACACATCTTTACACCTTCAAATCTGAAGAAGGTACTGGTATTTCAGTGCAGGTTCCTGACAAACGTGGTTATTTAGGATCTTTCATCCGATTTTCTCTCGTGATTTCCAGTGGAGACATTTTATTAGGTGAGAGAGCTGGATCCTGCTGTCTCTTTCTTTTGGTCTGGAGTCAACTTATGAATGAGGGCAATTGAGCCTCCACTGTGTGGTTAGGAGAAAAATCTAATGAATTCAGGCTGTGGGGGGAAATCTGCTCTGAGTCTCTCTTTCATGAGGAAGAAAGAAGAAAGGAGGCAGTCAGGCTGCTACCTGGCAGTCATCTGGAAGCAGGGTGTCGTCTGGACATGGGGTTTCCTGCTGGAGTTAAAGAGGCTCTGTTACATAAGACCTGGCTGGCACAGCTGTGTAGGCAAGGCCACTGTCTAAGTCATGGTTTCAGAAGTACTTGTCTTAAAGCTTCAATGCTTAGTTTATTGTTGTATTACCGTCCTGTTTGCATGGCTTCTTTTGATCTGAATCTGTACCGTCTCTGGGATCTCGTTTCTCTAAGCATAATTCCCATATAGCTGCTACCAGAACATTTTGTTGATCTAATCTCATCAGGGACTTCAGTCTTCAAGTGAGTAGCTTGTCTACATAAATCATAATTAACCACTTGATTTGTGATGGATGGGGGAAGTCTGATTCAAGTAGGATCAAGATCTTTCTTAATAAGTACCACCTACTCTTCATAACTATCCATGTTCCTCTGATGTTCGTAGGGTTTTCAGAGACTTGTTATTTGAGAAGTGAATGGTCAATCCTGCTGTTTCAGGCCATGGTCTCTCTAATCACTTGCTATGCATCTGAGAACTGGGCAATGAATGAAGACGAAAGAATAATTGATGCCTTTAAGGAGTGGTGTTGGTGAAGAGTACTGAATATGCCATGAACTGCCAAAAGAACAAACACATATGTCTTGGAGAAAGTACAGCTAGAATGCTCCTTGGATACAAAGATGATAAAGCTTCGTCTCCAATAATGTGGACATATTACTAGGAGAAGCTATTCCTTGGAGAGGCACATTATGCTTGGAAAGGTGGAGGGTTGGTGAAAGAGAGGAAGATCTGATCCTCAACTAGTTGGACTGCCACAGTGACCGCCACAATGGACTCTACTGTGTCAGGAAGTGTGAGGATGGCACAGGATAGGACAGGATTCTGATCTGTTGTTCACAGGGTCACTATGGGTCGTCCTTGACTCATAGTCATTTAACAACAACAACAACAACTAGTCATAGCCAACTTTGTGGCACCTAATAAGATTCATCATCCTGATGGAATAGTCTACTATGTATTAGGCTGCCACCTAAAAGTTTGGTCATTCGAATTCCCCAAGCATCCCAGAGAAGAAAGATGAGCTAGACTCCTCCCTCCCATAAAGACTGATAGACTTGGAAACCAGACGCAGACTTTCTGTAAGTAGGCATCAACTCAATGGCAATGAGTGAGTTTAATTTCTTTTTCAACAAAAAGGTTCTGAATGGTTGAAACAGCACTTTTCTTGATGACATCAAGTGAGCCTAAAAAGATGTTTCACTATACTATTTGATACAATGGTTTCCTTAAACAGATGTAAGAATCAAAACATTTAGCGATGATGAAGAACAGCTAACCAATCAGGGTGGATGTCAGTCATGAATAATCCATTTCACCTTAACTAGTGAGTTGCAGGAGATTATCAGCCCTGCACTTAGGAGGCTATAATAAAACTCAATTGCAGTAATTGATACCAACTCATGTTGATCTGATGTGGATCAGAGTGGAGCTATTCACTTAATAGGGTTTTCTGGGGCTAATTTTTCAGAACTAGATCACCAGGCCTTTTTTCTGAGGCATCTCTGGGTGGACCTTTGGTTATCACCCAAGTACTCTTTTTCTGTTTGCCCGACCCAAACATTCCTTTACAAGGTTAATGCCATCAGACTAAATGTCTTTTAGGTAATTGGTATTTATCTTGTCTTATCATGACTTGTTTTCAGCAAATGAATGAATCTCACTGATTTTATGATATAGGCATATCTTTGCTATTTCACAAAGAAACAAAGGGCTAGGAAGGATAAACAACTTGCTTAATGTCAAAGATAGCACTTGAAGGTTTTTTGGGGAGCTCTCGTGTCATAATTCATAGAATTTTGCTTTTAACTTAAAGGCCCTTTCTAGCAGCTTCATTGGAGAAAGATGGACATTCACCTCTTATAAAATTTACAAATTTCTTTTGAAAACTTACTGAAAGACAACTATGAGGTGTTTTCAATTGGATAACAACGAGTTGAGTTTTATTTGCTTGACACCTGTGTCATCAATAATGCATTCTCTGCCTTATATATTCCTTTTGTTCCAGTCTCTGTTCTGTGAAGAAACCATGTAGTCAAAAGGGTAAAATTTGTAGCTTTATTTAAACACCAACCTATTCTTTTTTTCTCCATTTCAATAAAAAATTTTCTTGTATAACTACCATGTTATAAGTATAGAAAAATCAAACATTCCTTGGTGAATAAATCCTTGATGGCAGTTTATTAATATGGGGCTCTATACCCAACATACTTTTCTAAAATTGACTACTTGGGACAGACATGAGTTATTTATCTTCTCCTACAGAGCAAAATTATCAGCCTTTAGCTTACTAAAGACCTTTTTTGGGTTTCTTTAACAAGTTCATATCTAGTAGTTGGAACTACCGGGAGTCTAACCTTGGATAAACAAATTATTGATAACAAAGCCTTCCCTATCTTCTTCCCTGCCCACTGTCCTGGTTTTTGTTGGTTTGTTTTGTGGGTTATTGTTGTTTTTTTTTTAACTAGCAAATAAGGAGAACACAATGTACAATTTATACCACGTGGTATCAGGACAAGTGAGAATAAAGTCTCTTGATCTTTATTCTGTACATAAATATTCTGCATATAATTTATCTCATGCCTATCCTCTGTCTGGCATTTTTCTTGGAGCTATTCTTAATATTTTTTTCCAATTAAACTTTTATTACCTAATCACTCATCTTTTTGAAGGAATGTTTGTATTTCTGCATTTCATAGGCTTACTTCAAGTCTTTCCTCCAACTATAGCCAAAAGCAACTTGTAGTCCTTGAAGGAGAGTTTACAACCATGCTTTCCTATTATTAATATAGCATGCTGTTCCCATCACTGCTCTGATTTGTCTACTGATGTGGTGACATACTAGAATATTCTGATTGTTTTTTCCCCCTCAGCAATCCAACAGTAAAAGCAAGCAACAGCAAAGAAAGCTTAGAGTTCAGAATAAATATGTTCCTTCAAGAAAAGTCTATAAGACAGGATTAGCCTCCTTCCATGCCCTAAAGTCCATTGTGGGACCATAGGGCAGACCTGGGTATTTTCTTAAAAAATTTAATATGAGACTAACTTTGTCATTCTACTTCTTAGTTTTTCAATGACTCAATTATTTTTTTAGAGCAATATAGCTCCTTAGTAAAATATAAGGGTATTATGACAAATTTTTCAGAGTCAGCTCAAGCACTGCCTCTTTCAAGAAAGCTTTCTGAAAATTCCTGGTTCAATAAAATTGACCATATTCTGTATTCTTAATTTACTGCAGCGATATTTATCATGTGGATTTCATTATCAATTAAACATATATGCTCCATAGTTTAGGATAGAAACATGATTTGTACAGATAGTGGTCTGAATTTCAGAAACTTTCTCAAATATTGGAATATCTGTTTCCTCATTAGTGGAATGGAAGTAATAATGATAATATCTCTCCAACAAAATCAGATGTCTTTGGGTGATACAAACAATTTGTATTTGACTACTAACTCAAATGTTGGCAAGTTGAACGCATCCAATGGCACCTTTGAAGAAATGCCTGACAAACCTCTAGTACAAAGATTACAGTGATTTGATTCTGCCAGTCACTCTATGGGAGAAAGATGGGTAACCTCTATTCAGAAAAATGTATAGTCTTGGAAGTGATGTATGGTTGCTATGTGTTGGAATTGATTTGACCACAAAGAGCTTGTTATCACACACACACACACACACACACACACACACACACACACACACACACTCCTTAAAAGATATTTAGGAATTTTATTAGTAAAAGATGATTAGAAAGGAGATTTCCTAAAAAAAGGCAAGAAAATGGGTGATGGAGGAAGCAAAATTTAACAATAGAGAATCAGTAAGTCTCACATTAAGAATGAAGTATATGGTATATGATAGAAACACATGAGATAAATACGGAATGCAGAACTTTGTACACACACACTTGATTGGAACTCAGTCCAGGGTTCCATACTTCCAACACTTGACTTCACTTCTCATACTGCTTTGTACTCCAACGTGAAATTGGCAAACGTGAAAAAGAAATACCTGAGTCAATTAGGTAGTGACAAATTAGCAAATACAAATATAAGACACATTGTTGGTGTTCTGTGCTTGCAACTTATAGTGATCCTATGCACAACAGCCATGTTTACTGTCTCTGAAACACCTACTCTCACTACCCCAGTCACTGTACCCTGTATCAATCTCATCGATGGTCTTCTTCTCCTTCTCTGTCTATCCACCTTCCCAAGCATAATGTCCCTGTCCTTGCAACATACCAAAAGTACGTCAGACAGTCTCAGAATCCTTACTTCCAAGGAGTAGCCTAGTTTCATCCTCTCTAGGATAAACCTGTTTGTTCTCTGGCAGTTCATGGTATATTCAACACTCTTCTCCAGCAGCACAGCTCAAAGGCATCAATTATCTTTCTATCAACTCTAGTCATTGTCCAGCTCTCTGACTCAATAGCAAGCAATTTTGAAGACTATGGCCTGGATCAGGCACACATTAGTCTCCAGACTGACGGTATTGCTCTTTAGGACTCTGGAGAGGTCACTACAGCCAACTTTACCAGTGTGATTTGTCACTTGATTTCTTGACTGCTGGTACCAAGAATGTTGATTGTGGAGCCAAGCAAACTAATGCTGTTAACAATCGCCATCTCTTCACCATCTATCGTAATGCTGCCAATTGGCCCAGTGGTGAGAATCTTTGTTTTCTTGATGTTGAGCTTCAACGCATATTGAAGGCTGTATTCCTTGATCTACAGGAAGTGCTTCACGTCCTCCTCATTTTCAGCAAGCAGGGTTGTGTCATCTGCATAATACAGATTGTTGATGAATCTTCTTCCAAGCCTGATGCCATATTCCTCCTCATGCAGCCTAGTCTCCTGGATGATCTGCTCTGCATACAGGTTGAAAAGGTACGGAGACAGAATACATCCCTGGCAGACACCCTTCCCAATTTTGAACCATGCAGTGTCTCCTTGCTCTGTTCTGACGACTGCCTCCTGGTCCAAGTATAGGTTTCACATAAGCACAATTAAATGCTCTGGGATAAGATACATAGTTAAATTTAAATTTCAGACATTGTTGTCATTAAGACACTACAACTCATAGTTACTCTAAGAACAACAGATCTGAAACTTGCCCTATCAGCACCATTTTCTTTATCTCTGTCGTGCTCATGACCCTTGTGGTAGTCACTGTGTCAATCTATTTTATTGAAGATCTTCTCTTTCACTGACCTTTTCTATTATGATGTCTCTCACTAAGTACAGGTTCCTCCTGAAAATATGCTCAAAGAGAAAAAGTCAAAATTTACCATCATTGTCTCTCAGGAACATGCCAAGTGCACTTCTTTCACGAGAGGTTTGGGTTTTTTTTAATTGTTTGGTTTTTTAAATAGTTTCATCTATACAAGACTCTTCTCCAACACCCCAACTTAAAGGCATTGCTCCTTCTGTCATTCTTACTCATCTACCTTCAGATGCAACTGAAAATATTTGATAAAGCTCACTTTAGTCTTTAAAATATTTGCTCTTTAACACTTTGGTGAGAGAGGTCTTAATAGCAGAATTTCCTAATGTAACACATATTTTGGTTTCTTGACTGCTTAATTAGGATGAGTGTTGATTACAGATCCAAGTGAAATGAGATTGTTGACAGCTTCAGTTTTTCTCCACCGATCATGATGTTGCCTATTGGTTTAGTGCTGGAGATTTTTGTTTTCCTAATATTGAGATGTAATCTATCCTCAAAACTGTAGTCTTTGATCTTCTGCAGTAAGTACAATTTATATGACATTTCATTATTTGTTGTGTAAAATACAGCATATGAGGATATTATGATTGGGTAATTTCTCGTCCACTCAGAGGTAGCTCAAGCACTT
>NW_006399779.1:3093053-3093971 GCF_000299155.1 Elephantulus edwardii | reverse complement strand
TGTTTATTTGCCTAGTTGTGAGGAATTTTTTTCTTTATGTTGAAATATAATCCATATTGAGAGCTACAAATTTTATTGTTAGGATTGTATAATCTTTACTGGGACAGACTGACTGGCCTTCTCTCCCACAAAAAAACTGGAGAATTCTGACCACCAACATAGTTCTTTTAGGACCCATTAAACTTCTTGCCCTCAAGCAGATTCCAATTTATGGTGACCTTGTTGGACAGAGAACATCTTCATATACAGTTTCCAAGGCTATAAATAATACAGATGCAAAGTTGACTTCTTTCTCCCATGAAACAGCTCCTGGATTCAAACAACTTTTGATTAGCAAGTGACTACTAAGTACGATTTCTTCTGAGGGCACCTTAACTAAGCAGAATTTTAGCTATTAGGGGTAGCTGGAAAAATTGACGTTGCGAGAAAACTCTATTGGGAAGAAGTTGAAATAACAGAAGAAGTACAATTCTTTTAAAATGCTGCATTGTGTTAAGCCCTCTTCCAAAGAGGTATGGTGATATAATTCATGGTCATATGGTTAAGGGTTCTCATTCCCCCAATGACACTGTAAAAGTTGGCTATTCGCTTTGGTAAAGATTTGGTAAAGATTATTATTGCATGCTATCCATTTAATTTCAACTCATGGTGACCCAACAGAACAAAACAGAACTTCCCCATAAGGCTTCCTTGACTATCATCTTTATAGATTTTAGGTCTTTTCTCCTACATAGTCACTGGTGGAGTTGAAGCACTGTCCTTTCAGTTAGCATCCAACTACTTTAACCAGTGTGCCACCATGGTGCCCTCTATCCATGTTATAGCCATGAAAACCCTACTCATATAATCTAGTCTATCATATGCAGTCCAGTGTCTCTTAAGTTTACTTGTACTGTCTCCGAAGGGAAGATGATGTGT
>NW_006399779.1:3085564-3086939 GCF_000299155.1 Elephantulus edwardii | reverse complement strand
TAAATCTTCTATTCATCTATCATGATATTGTTTATTGGACCAGTCATAAGGATTTTTATTTCCTTGATGTTGAGGCATAATCCATATTGGAAGCTATAGACTATAATCTTCTGCAGTAAGTGCTTCAAGTCATCTTCACTTTCTGCAAGGTTGTTGATGAGTCTTTCTCAAATCCTAATGCCATATTCTTTTTAATATCATCCAAATTGTTGAACTATTTGATCAACGTACAGATTGAACATATATTGAGAAAGGATGCAGTCTCCACAGACAGACACACCTTTCCTAATTTCAAAACTTAAAATGTTTTCCTTTTCTGTTTGGGCAACTGCTTATTGTCTGTGGACAGGGTTTGCATGTACCTAATTAAGTGTTCTAGGATTTCCATTCTTTTCAGTGTTATCTGTAACTTGTTATTATTTATACAGTCAAATGCCTTTGCATAGTCCAGAAAACAGTAGCAAACATCTTTCTGGTCAGCTCTTGTGGCCTAGTTGGTAATGAATCGTGCTACTCACCAAAAGGTTGGTGGTTTTATCTACCAGTGGCCCTGAGGAAGAAAGATGAGCAATATCCTACCATGTAATTAACATTTGGAACTCTGCTGGAGGGTCAACTATGAGTCGTTTCTCATTCAAGATCAATGATTTGAGTTGTTTACAGGCTCTGGGGACCTAGAATATAGGGAGTTATGATGCTAAACCAAAGGTGGTGCCTCTCTGTGGATTTGAATCCAATAGTGGCTCCTTGAGAAAAAGATGAACAACCTCTTCTAGTTCAATTTATGCTTTCAGGAAACCCATGGCAGGATCAGCTTTGAATCTGTTCCAACTTGATAACTGGTTAATAATAGTAATTGTAAAAATATGTTTGAGAAAGGAGTTCTGGTAATGTATTGTATAATCTTTTGAACTGGTAACCAGAAGTTCAACAGTTAGAATCCACCCATTCCTCCATAACATATAGATAGTTTCAGCTCCCCTTCATCTAAAGCTCCAGAGATTTGCAGCTTCAGAAGCCCAATGGAGGGTGCCTATGAGTCAAAATCCACTGGACAGCTCTAGGTTTTGGATTTTGGTTTTAGTTCCTTTAATGGGAGGAGAGAGAGAGAGAGAGAGAGAGAGCACACGAGAGAGAGAGAGAGAGAGCTCTGTTGGCCTAGTGGATAGAAAGTTATACTACCAAACCAAAGGTGAGTGATTTTAATCTGTGGCCCTTAGGCCTGTTTTAATCACTTCGGTCAAACATTCTTCTAAGTGGTATAGCACTAGTCTGTCAATTTGCTTTACAGAGGTAACTCATGGTTGCTGTGATGCTGAATACTGTGACTCCGATATGTCAAATATGATAATGGTTACCCATGATGGTTTGGTGG
>NW_006399779.1:3082445-3084894 GCF_000299155.1 Elephantulus edwardii | reverse complement strand
TTACTTGGATCAACACCATTAGAATTGTTGTTATTGTTAGGGGCTTTGAAGCTGAGTATGACTTATAGTGACCCTATGAACAAAAGATATAAATCTTGTTCTACCCTGTGCCATTCTCACACTTCCTGACATATAAGAGCCATTGCAGCAGTCACCATGTCGATTCACTTACTTAAGGGTCTTTCTTTTCTTTGCTGACCCTCCACCCTTCCCAGCATCATGCTATTTTCCAAGGGATAGAACCTAACAGGAACATGCCCAAAATATGTGAGGTGAAGCCTCATCATTTTTGCTTCCAAAGAACATTCACGCTGCACCCTTTCCAAGACATATCTGTTCATCCTTTTGGCCGTCCACGTGACGTTAAGTGTGCTTCTCCAGGAACACAGTTCAAAGGCATCAATTCTTTTCCTGTCATCCTTATTATCAGTCAACAGTTCAGGAGACAAAGTCCATTGGGAAAACCTGGTGTCAGGGACAGTTCCAAATTATTGAGAAGTAATGATATAAGTTTGAATGTAGCATGCTTCAGGCCATGGTCTTTTCAATCACATGCTATGCATCTGAGAGCTAGACAATGAATAAGGATAACAGAAGATGAATTGATTCATTTGAGTTGTGGTGTTAGAGTACTGAATATCCATAGACTGCCAAAAGAAAACACAGATAAGTCTTGGAGAAAGTACAGCCAGAATGCTGGTTGGAGACAAGAACAGTGAAGCTTTGTCTCACATACTCGGGACACGTTGCTGACAAAGGCTATTCCATGTTGCTTGGAAAGGTAGAGTCAAATGAACGAAGACCCTCAGCAAGATGGACTGGCACAATTCATGCAAAAATGGGCTCAAGTATGTCAGAGATGATGAAGATGGCATAGGATAGCACAGGACTCAAACCTTCTAGTCGTAGTGTCACTATGAGTGTGCAACTTGAACCTCACAACAACATGTACAAGACCTGGGTTCAGTTCCCAGCTGGCACATTTCAAGCACAGCCACTGTTCATTCACCAGTAGAGGACTGTGTGTTACTTTGATACTGATCAGGATTCAGATCAAAAAGAATTAGAAAGAAAAGCTCGGTGATCTACTGCCAGAAACCAGTCAACAAAAACTTTATGGACCACTTAAGCCGATCCTATTGAGAGAATGGGGTCACAATGAGTCAAGGGCCCACTCAAGTGCAGTTGATTATTATTGTTTTAAGGCATGAAGTTTTTGGGGTCATTGTTTTGCAACCAGAGTAAATGAACCGAGGTAGCCGGGAAAAAAAATACTGTTAGCCCAGTTAAGTCTAAATTGCCAGACAGATGGGCCATGTCTTAGAACATTCCATCCCTCAATCTAAGTAACCACTCTGATGGGCAGACAGGGATTTAGTCCAGTTTGTGCGGTTTCCATTTGATTCTTGGGGTCGTGGCAAGTGAAGAGGTTTAAAAGACAAACTCATGGCTCTGGAAGAGTAAAATATACTTTTTTTTTTTCTTAACAGCTTTTCCAGTAATTAAAGTTTTATTTCCACATCCTTTTTGGTAAGTGTAAAAACACATTCTGAATCATATTTTCCTTCAAAGTGAGGAAAGGAGAGGGGAAAACAGAGACCATATGTCTTCAAATTAAGGTCATTACTGACCCTGCCTTCACCGAGGTCACACACCTAGGCTGTGGAGGGCATAAGACAGTGGAGAGAGGGTTTGACATCTGGATTGCATCAAATCATATTGATTGCAGCTTGCTGACTACAATTTCTTTGCCAATTCTCTTGCTATTAATCCCTTGGTAAAAGAAAAGAAAATGGCTCAAAATTCTTCATAAGCTTCAATTGAGCAACAGCTGTGATGGTCAATAGACATCCCAGACTTGCTAAAGGTTAAAGAAGCCTCCTTCTCCGTCACATTGCTCTTAAGGTGAAACAAAGTGGGGCATCTACACAAGGGAAAAGAAGTAAGTAAGACAGTTTTTCTTCTGGTCATGAGCAACATGAATGAAAATAAAATGTGCAAACCTTAAGAATGCTGAAAGCAAAAGGCCTAAAGAGCCCATTAGGGGGGAAGCTGTTGAATGGTCACCAAATTAATCTGGAATTTCCCTAGAGATGGTTTCCTGAGGCGTTGGTGGGGCAGCTTGGGCATATCATTGCTGATAGATAATTGACAGGTTTAGGGATAAGGAAAGTGTTGAGGAAGGCAAATGAGGTGAAAATTTTTGTCAGGTGTTCCCCCCCCCCCCCTTAAACTTTATTTGGTGATAGATATTATTAACGTATTATATTTGTAAAACCATGCTGGTTTTGTGTGTACTATTTCACTTTCTTTTAAAAAATGCTTCTTATATGAGAAGAATCGGTTGTCGGAACGCATGGGCTTGGTGACAGGAATGAGGCTGGAGATAGAATGATTGAATTTTGTAAAATCAATGACTTATTCATTGCAAATACATTTTATAAGAGAC
>NW_006399779.1:3045749-3080365 GCF_000299155.1 Elephantulus edwardii | reverse complement strand
GCAGGATAGAGCAGGGTTTAGAGCTGTTGTGCATAGGGTCGCTATGAGTCGGAAACGACTCGATGGCACATAACAACAACAAATATGAAAAGATGCTTGATGTGTTCAAATCTATAATCTTCATTCTTGATTTGCTACAAACTCTTTTCTTCAGATTACGCAAGGATGATTTTTTTAATGAAAAGAAAGCAAGATTAATAGCTCCATTTGATCTAAACATGATACTTACGTAGTATTTTCTTTTCTATTTTTCAAAATCTGTGGGATTTCTCCCACAGAGAGATGGGAAGTCTCCTGCTTTGTCATTTATAGCTTCTCAAATCCCGATAGAGGGTCAGCTATGACTCGAATGAAAATTGTTTCCTAGCCAAAATAAATTTAAGAGTAAGCTAGATATTTAGATAATTTTAGATTTAAGAGCATTAATAGCTATTACTTCTTTGTATTTAGACAAAAACACCTACAGGTATTCTATTCACCTAAAGAAGATGCCTCTCTGGTGAGCAGAATCCATCAGGCATCTGTGGAAAAGAGTAAGTTTCTTCCTGTATGATTTACAACTAGAAGTCTATTAAAACTCAAAGGTGATGAGATGAATGTCATGATGGACTAAATTGAGTTCGTTGTTGAGAATACACACAGCAGAGGAAATAGTAAACAGTTTCCACATACACAATTTCGTGACATTGATCACATGCTTCAAATTTTGCAGCCATTCTAAACCTACTATTTGGAGTTATTCTTCCCTAATTAACATAACTTCACTGTCACCTAAGTTTCCTATGTACTCTACCAGGGTGCTGTTGTCAATTTTATCCCATATAAAGAGTTCTTCCAAAAGTGTAAAACTGAAGGTATATTTCCTTTTACCAGTTTACCAAAATGTTAAGTTTTAAAAATGACTTTAGGAGTATATTTTTTTCATTTAAAATTTAAAGATTATTTCAGTGCAATAGTTTCAGCAGTTGAATCACTCTACATGAGTTTAGGTAATGTAGAGTTCATGAGAATTCTATGTTTCCTCTCTTTTGTTCAGGATTCTTATATGAAAGGTTTTTTTAATCACAATTTGCAGTAATGGTAGAAAAGTACTATCAAGTTCTTTTGGTCTGCAACAGAGGAGACAGTTGTCTATGGAGGCAAATGGTCACACATTCTAAACCTTTCTCTTCCTTCTGACTCTTCTTCTTCCTCTATTGCACCAGGAGAATAAAGACCAACTGTGTCTGGATAACTGCTTGCAAGCTTCAGTGTGCCTCATATTTATATGTAAGGAGCTCTGGTGGCCTAGTGGTAAGAAACTACACTGCAATCCCCTAAGCATAAAATTCAAATCCACTAGTGGCTCTGTGGAATAAGAATGTCTTATATCCTCTCCTTGATTTACTGCCTCCGAAAACTCACAGAATGGTCAGCTGTGGGTCAGTTCTGATTCCATAGCATACAACCACGAGCACCACCACCACCATACTCTATTTAGGGAGCTCTAGTGGCTTAGTGTTAGGAAGTTGTACTGCCAACCCAAAGGCACATGGCCCAAATGCACCAGTTTCTTCACAAGAGGAAGATAGACAGTGTCCTTCCATGTGATTTATTGCCTCTGAAAATCCACTGGAGAAATGATTCAGTTCCAGCTCAACAACATACAACAATAATACTATACTTATAGTTAACATTATTTGTTGCTGTTACCTGCTGTTGAGTAAGAAGCGAGTCATAGGTGACCCTCCAGCAGGTTTTTCAGCAAATCACATGGGAGGAGAAATCCCATCCTTTTCCCATGGAGTAGCTGATGGATTCAAACAGCAAACCTTTGAGATTGGTAATATCACTTCTTGTCATGAGGCCACCAGAGCTCCCTTAACATTATAAGATCCAATTTTGTAAAACAAACACAACCTATGATTTGATTTAAAATATAATTAATTGTTCATAAACGCCATGAAGCCAGAGATTGTGTATAAAACCATTCTGAGTACACATATTTTAGAGTGTATGTAACCTGACCAGGTTCCCTGGGTGGCATAAATTATCTGTATTTGACTATTACTACTCAAAAGGTTGACATGGCACTACAGAAGAAAAGTCTGGAGATCTACTTTCATTAATATTGTAGCCAAGAAAACCTTGTTAAGCAATTCTGCTTTGTAACACATGATATCTCCAAGAGTTGAATGGACTTGATGACAACTGTTAAAAAATAATCTAAAAGCATCCAGGTTTTCCCTCTTCATTTTATTATGCTATTAATTCCAGAATAGGCTATTTCTCTACAACATTGCAAAGACTATAAGTCAAGATTTCATCAGGAAAAATGGCTCACTCAAAGTGAGTAATTTAAGGCAACTATAAAAAGAATACTATTTCAGAAGGTGTGAGCAAGGATTCGGAATATAACAAGTTCTATTACAGCCCATCAGAGCTAGTAAGAGAAGAGCTGGAACTACTCATGACCCAAGAAGGGATTGGGTCCTGGGAATAAGAATGAAGATAGTTGTATGGAGGGAGAATTCTGGTAGGTGTGGGGATCATCGAAGAAGGACACAGGCAACCAACTGACAGGGAGCAAGCCAGGAACACGACAATCTTCCACACCGTCTCCTTGTCTCTGTTCTCTTGTCACTGCCTTTCATTGGTAGACTCTAGTTGGATGCCACATGGTAGGGGAATGTGGCCTAGAGTTCTTTAGAGATAGACTCCTAGAGTAAACAAGAGCGAAGGAGAAGATTTGTGATTAAAATAAAGAGAGGGATGGAGGATAGAGAATGGATTTGGAGATTCAAGAAAAGATTTCCAGCAAAAAATAAGATATTGCCTTCAACCACTTCCTATCTTCTAAGTTAACCGTTGGTAGGAGCCACTGAATTGGAACTAACACTTATACACATACTCATAGCTGACCCTCCAACACATTTTCAGAGGCTGTAAATTGCATAGGAGAAAATTTCCCATTTTTCTCCTGCAGAGCAGACTGTGGATTTGTACTGCCTCCCTTTAAGTTGGCAGTGCAGCTCCTTAACCACTAGGCCACCAGAGCTCCCTGCTATTAGTTACTCAATATTCTCAACCTGTTATCCTAGAAAGACTTAATGATTACAGATCTACAGCTTCAGTTAGGTCAACAAATGCTCACTTCTTCACTTCTCACTTCTTCAGTGAGGTCAACGAATGCTAATGAAACAGCGGCAAGGTGTATGAATAACAGTCCTTATAATCATGAACTTCACATTTCTTGAGAGAGAAAAGAGATGACATGTCAACAAACTGTAAAACAACATAATAGTTACTAAAACAGGTTTGTCATTGAGCACTATAGGAAATAAAAAAGGAGCGACTTATTTTTATTTTGAGAAGGAGATGCCATGAAAAAGTATCAATATAAATGGGCATTATAGAACACTTAGGCACCTAGCCAATTTCTTCCAGGAACCTTGTTCTAAGCCTTATTTCTACCAACTGTCTTGAAAGTTTTCTCCTCTCTTGTGGTAGGGGCTAGGTTCTTGTGATCATCACTTTCTATAATTTATGGCCTCAGTAATCTCTTCTTCTTTACTGTAGGTTGTAGGATTTGGTTAAGATTTAGAAGAGGCTGTGATGCTAGGGACATTGTAGCCAATGCTACATAGATCTTAGCTGAAAGCAGAGTGTACCAGAGGAATGTCTAGCATCCAGAGGGATATCTGAGTTTAATTGAGTAAACAAAGACATTTGACTATGTGGATCATAAGTTGTGTCTAACTCTGAGAAAAATGGGAATCCTAGAACACTCAATTGTGCTTATGTGAAACCTATACTTGGACCAGGAGGCAGTTATTAGAACAGAGCAAGGAAACGTCATGGTTTAAAATCAGGAAAGGTGTGTGCCAGGGCTGCATCCTACCTTCATACCTTTTCAGTCTATATGTGGAATAGATCATCAGAGAGGCTGGACTTGATGAGGAGGTATGTGGCATCAGATTTGGGGAAGACTCATTAACCCTGTGGGTTATAAACATAACACAATCTTGCTGACTGAAACTGAGGAGCTGCTGAGGCATTTGCTGCAAAAGGTCAAGAACCTTAGCCTTCAATACAGATTGAAGCTCAACATCAAGAAAACAATGATACTCACCCCTGGACCAATTGGCAATATCATGATAGATGGAGAAGAGATTGAGATTGTTAACAGTTTCAGATTGTTTAGCTCCACAACCAACACTATTGGTATGAAACGGCCAGGAAAGAAAAAGGCTAATTGTATTGGGAAAATCTGCTATCAGGGACCTCTTCAGAGTACTGAAGAGCAAACAATGTCAGTCTAGAAACTGACCAAGTCATGGTCTTTTTAATTATTTGGGATGCATCAAAGAGCTGGACAATGACCCAGGATGACAGAAGAAGAATTGATGCCTTTCAGCTGTGGTGCTGGAGAAGACTTTTGAACATACCATGGACTGCTATGAGAACAAACAAACAGGTTTGACCTGGAAAGGGTGAAACCAGGCTGCTTCTAGGAGGCAAGGATTTTTGAAGCTTCATCTGACATGGTTTGGACATGTTTGCAGGAGGGACCAGTCCTTGGAGGAGGACACCATGCTTGGAGGAGGGAGAGACAGCACAAGAGAGGAAGACCCTATTTGAGCTGGATTGAGTTAGTTATTAGAATAATGGGAGCAGGTGTGTAATAAACAATGAAATTGGGTCAAGATAGATTGTTCAGAATTGTTGTACATTGAATAAATATGAATAACAAAAGACTCAATGGCATACAACAACAACGTTACCTTTAATATACTACAGGCATAAAAGTTCTTCATTATCAATATCTTGATAGTTAGGGAGATGGCTGAGGTGCCCAAACTTTCCTCAGTTTTATGCTATATCCGCAACTTTAGTTATCTCTTCATATTGTTACGTAGGGCAGGATGTTTTCTTCTGTCTTAGTTCAACCTCTGTGTTAAGTATTTCAGGTGCATTTGAATCTAAGTTTGAGACTTTCTCAGCATTCCCTTCCCTCTCCCAATAACGGTCAAACTGTACTTTTTTTTTTTAATATGGACACTTTTGGGTGGAATATTTTTTTATCCTACCCTATAGCAGTTGATCTTTCTTTAGTATCAGCACAAGATGCTGGGCCAGGGATGTGTCCTATCTCCATACCTTTTAAACCTGTATGCAGAACAGATTATCTGAGAGGCTGGGCTCTACAAGGAGAAATGTGGGGTCAAGATTGTTGGACGATGAAGATCTATTAACAATCTGTGTTATGCAGATGACACAATCCTGCTTGCTGAAACTGAGGAGGACCTGAAGCACTTGCTGCTGAGGGTCAAGGACTGAAGCCTCCAATATGGATTGAGGCTCAATGTCAAGAAGACAAAGATTCTCACCACTGGACCAATTGGCAGCATCAGGATGGATGGTGAAGAGATTGAGATTGTTCACAGCTTTAGTTTGTTTGGCTCCACGGTCAACACTCTTGGAACCAGCAGCCAGGAAATCAAAAGACATACTGGGATGAGAAAGTCTACTATTAAGAACCTCTCCAAAGTACTGAAGAGCAATGGTGTCTCTTTGGAAACTAAGGTGCATCTGATACAGGCCATGGACTTTGCTATCACTTGTTATGCATCAGAGAGTTGGACAGAAACTAATGAGCATAGGAGAATTGATGCCTTTGAGCTGTGGTGCTGGAGAAGAGTATAGAGAGTACCATGGACTGCTAGGAAAACAAACAGATTCCTCCTGGAAAGGGTTAAACCGGGTGGCTCCTAGGAGACAAGGATTCTGAGGCTCGGTCTAACATACTTTGGACATGTAAGGAGAGACCGGTCCTTGGAGAAGGACGTCATGCTTGGTATGGTGGGAGGACAGCGCAGGAGGGGAAGTATGAGGTGGATTGATTTAGTGACTGGGATAATGGGTATGGGAGTGTCAGAGACAGTGCGATTGGCACAGGACAGAGCAGAGTGTAGGGCTGTTGTACATAGGGTCGCTATGAGTCACAAGCGACTCAACGGCACATAACAACAACAACAACAACCCAGGTGTAGACATTTTCAATCCCATCCTCCCACCAACTGCAATGGCCTTTGCCCATGTCCTGGAGACGAGACAGAGTTTGCTTTCTCAAACAGGAGCTTAAGGCTATTGTTTCATATGAGAGAAGGCTTTAAAAAAAAAGGGTGAGAGTAAGAAACAAAGCAATAGTTGATCACTTCTGTTGGATCTGTATAATCAAAGGTGTTTCCAACTGTTTTCTGCCCTGCCCTTTCTCAGGAGTTCCCTGTAAAGGACTATGGGAAAAAAACCCTGTGATTGAGAAGTCTATGTCTGGATCCTCTAGCTATTAAGAATGACTTCTATTTTTTTTTTTTTAAATTATTAGGTTTGTGGCACATTTCACACTGACATGCAATCACTAACATACAACAACAACAGCAACAACAACGAAGATCCTGTTTCTAAACAGAATTACAAGCACAGGTCTAGAGGATGGGATTCCAGAACCCATTGGGAGAGGAGGATGGGGTGGTTACACTATCCAATTTTTAACATTTGTCATCTGCTCAAATTAAGGATCATTGTTAGTAGATCTGGCCAGATCTATATGTCATCTAACCTTACAGACTTTCTTCTTTTTCTTTTTTTAAAAACAGCAATCACCCTAGAGTGTAGTAGACAATTTAGTTTCTTGTGTGCCTTAATTTTGTCCTTTCTAAAGAATATTTTTAAGCATTCGGTGTTTTCCACCACAATTCTCAGTTCCATGAAATACTCTCCTTAACCCCCTCAAGAGTATTTAATTTGGCATGAAATCGTAGAAAAATCCAAGCAAGGATCCCTGTAGCTACCAGCCAAAAACAAAGCCCAGATTTGCTGCTGGCTCATCACCTGAAACTCTTAACTACTAAGTGGAAATGCAGGGTGGACTTCAGCACAGGAATGAAAGTGTGCCTTTGGGGAGTAATTATGCTTCTTTCCGACATTTGCTTTATGTCGTTCCTATTCACATTGAACCAAGATATTTTACAAAATGATGTTGTTAGATAAAACCATACATTCTTTTCCAAGGAAAATGTTATTGCCAACATAGAATAGGATTTGAGTAAAGATAGGTCTGAGTGCGTCTTTACTCTTTACTGAGCTGAGTGACTTGGGAAGGGGAGGAGCTAGACAGAAATCTGTGATCCTCAATGTGCTCATACACAAGGTACAGAATTGTCATTATATTGGAGAGTTGTGAGAATCAAAGAAATAAGTGTGTAATAATCACAGCATCGAATTAATACTTTAGCATGTGTTAATTTTCATCTCCCAAGTCTTACCATCAGGAATCTCCATAGTATACGAAATGATAGTACTTGCTATATATTGAAAATAAAAATAGAATAAAGATGTAATTTTGTACATACGGCCAAGCATATGTATTTAAACACATGTTCATGTGTTTTCCGCAGCTATAATTTATTTACATAATCCTTTCTCAGCCTGGTGCCCAAGATATTGAATGTCTGTTGGGGAAGAGAAATAAAACAACATATGCTCTGACTTGTCCCAGGCCAATTCTTTATACTTCAGACAGACCATATCAAAATGCCATAATTTCCATGGATCATATAAATGCCCAAAAGACAGTACTAGAGGCTTGTTCAGTCTTGAACATTGTTAGACATTCCTTTCCTACATCACAGTTTCCTCTTGACACCATTTAACATAACACAAAGATTGATTGTTACAAAAGTTTTCATTTTCCTCATCCAGAAACATGGTGCAGGTAAGCAGGGATATTACTAACAGCATATTTGTCCTCTATAATGGCCAAATTTTATCCTTGGCAAGTCGCTTCATCTTTCTCAGCCTCAGTTTTCTTCTAAGTGTAGCAGTAATTAAAAAAAAAAAACCCCTTGTAACAGTAGTAAATATATAAAAATTACAACTAAAGTTATGAGTATTTATTGAATGATTGTAATAAACTGATCCAAAAATTTCACCAGAGTGTAGAGGAGACAAAACAAAGGGAAGAGATGCCAAAGTAAAAGAGATGAACAGAAGATTTCAAAGGACAACTTCAGAAGACAAAGTAAAGTATTACAATACATTGTGCAAAGAGATAGAGTTGGATAATAAAAAAAGAGGAATTCGTTTGTCATTTCTCACTTTGAAAGACCTGAAAAACAAATTTAAGCCTCAATGTGCAATACTGAGAGATGCTATGGGAAAAATTTTGAATGATTCAGGAAGCATCAAAAGAAGGTGGCAGGAATACAGAGTCACTGTACAAAAAAATAATTTGTTGACACTGGAATATTTTAGAAGGTAGCATATGGTCAAGAGCCAGTTGTGAAGAATAAAGAAGTCCAAGCTTCACTGAAGGCATTGGCACAAAAATAAGACCCAGGCATTGATAAGATACAAATGGACACATTCTAAAAAAAAAACAAAACCAGATGCAGCCTTGGAAGTGCTTCTCAGTGTATGCTAGGATATTTGAAAGACAGCTACCTGGCCAGCCGACTGGAAGAGATCTTTTATTATTCCCATTCTCCGGAAAGGTGATCCAACAGAATGTGGAAATTATCAAACAATATCATTAATATCCCATGCAGCAAAATAGTGTTGAAATCTTCCAAAAATTTTTAGAATTGTACATTGACAGAACTGATAGAAGTTCAACTTGGCATGGCACTAGGGAAATTATTGCTAAAGTCAAATGGATCTTGACTAAAAGTAGAGAATATCTGAAGAATGTCTAATGGTATTTTGGGTGGATTATAATAAACGATGGTTAACCTTGAGAAGAATGGCAATTCCAGAACACTTAATTGGTCTTATACAAAATCTATACTTAGACCAAGAAGCTGTTGTTAGAACAGAACAAGAAAATATTCAGGGTTTAAAGTCAAGAAAGGTGTACGTCAGGGCTATATACTCTCTCCATACATATTCAATCTGTATGCTGAACAAATCATCTGAGAAGATGGACTTTATGACGAGGAGTGTGGCATCAGGATTGGAGGAAGACTTACCAACCTGCATTATGCAGATGGCACAACTTTGTTTGCTGAAAGTGAGGAGGACCTGATTTGCTTTCTGATCAAGGTTCAATTTGGATTACATCTAAATATCAAGAAAACAAACTTCTTCAATACTGGACCAATAGGCAACTTCACGATATATGGAGAAATGATGGAAATTGTCAACAATTTCATTTTGTTTGGATCCATGATCAAAATCCTTGGTACCAGCAGTCAGGAGATGTATAGCAGTGGGAAAGTCTGTTGTTAGAGATCTTTCCAAAGTCTTGAAGAGAAATGAGTTCAGTCTATAGACTAAAGTATACATGACTCAGGACACAGTATTTCCAATATATCTGAGAAATGGATAGTGAATAGAATAAAAATGATAGAAGAATTGATGCATTTGAGTTGTGGTACTGGAGAAGAGTGCTGAATATCCCATGGACTGCTAAAAGAACAAACAGATATGTACTGGAGAGAGTACAATCAGAATATTCCTTGAAGGTAAGGTTGGTGAAACTTCATCTCACAGAGTTTGGAAATGTTAGGAGAGGCTACTCCTTGGAAAAGGACATTATGCTTGGAAAGGTGGAGGATCAACAAAGAAGCAAAAGACCCTCAATGAGATGAACTGACGGTCTGTGACAGTGGACTCTAATTTGTCAGAGACGAGAATACTGGTACAGGACAGGATAGAGTTCAGATCTACTTTCCATGGGATCATTATGAGTCATACTTGATTCGATGATACTTAGCAAATTCCATAAATTATTCAATTTAATACAGTGTAGTAGTATCATCCCTACTTATTGACAATAAAACTAAGACTCGAAAAGGTCAAGCAATGTATCTTTAGGTTTCTGCCAGCTCCATTAGGCTCTTTTCTTTACTGCACTCCACAAAGGAAGAACAACAGTTACACATACTACTCAGATTTATTATAAGCAGCTAATAAGATAACACAGAAAGTGAGCATTTATTATATACTACGAAGCTATAAAACTAGTCACTAATATTACTGATATTAAAACTCTGGCCTTCAAAGTCAGAGTAAAATTTTCATCAATATCAGAGGAAATTCAAGTAGGAAAAACAAACCCAAACACTGCAAATCCACTGTTTAAGCATTTTTAATAATTGGATAAGTCAGACATGGTGGTTCTCTAGCCAACAGCCTTTCCCAAACATCTTCATCATTACAAGTTAAGCCCATTTCCTCTACTAAAGCAAAAACCATCTAGATACATGGATCATTCCTTCATTTTTACTTATTGGTTTCCTTAGTCTGTCACAACAAATTAAACAGACTAGGTGGCTTAAGACAAAAAGTTTATTTTCCCACAGTTTTGGAGGCTTCAAGACTGAAATCAAAGTGGTACAGGACTGCACTCCCTCTGGAGGTTTGAGGAGGGAATCTTTCTTTTATTCATTCAGCTCCTGATATCCACCAGTGTGGCTTAACTTGTGGCTTCATAATTCCACCCTTTCCCTCTGTGATCACATGGTCTCCTGTTCTCCTTTGTATGTCTAAGAAAATTGCCATTGGATTTACAGCCAACTAGGATAGTCTTTCCCCCCCTTTACACTTTACTTTTATTTTCTACTTTTTTTTACAAAGTTCACATACATTATTTATCAATCATGTACATTGCATTTCACACTATTCTACATTCACAATGTGATATCCAACTATCACTCAACATATATTGTATTTTATAAACTTTATCACCATTGATCTTTGGCTACTATTATCCCATAATTTTAAATTCCCATTGGATCTATCCTAATCCCTACATGCACACACACACACACACCTCTACTCATCAAACCCTGTTAGCCTAGTGATTTCCTTTCCTCCTCACCCTCTTGCTCATTCCTCCTTTCCCTTAGCCTTTTGGATGTTTATCCATGTCTTGCTATTTACCTTTCTATTTTTACAAGTCTTATGCAGGTATTTGCCCTTATGAGACTGAATTAGTGCACTTGGCATAATGTTCTCTAGATCTCCCATGTTATACAGTATTTTTTTTTAATTTGGGCCTTTTTTTAAGTTTTTTATTTTTTTGTTTGTTTCAAGCTCATTTATTTATTAGTGCTGTACATAGTATTCTATTGTATAAATGAAACATAATTTCTTAATCTATTCATTTTCTTATGAACTTCTGGGCTGTTTCCATTTTCGTGTTACTGTGAATAATGCTGCTATGAACATAGGTGTACGAATTGCCATTTGTCTCAATTCTATTTCCCTCATGGTATATTC
Source organism: Elephantulus edwardii (assembly GCF_000299155.1). NCBI lineage: Eukaryota > Metazoa > Chordata > Mammalia > Macroscelidea > Macroscelididae > Elephantulus > Elephantulus edwardii. Next base: position 3,069,103 of record NW_006399779.1, on the reverse strand, counting down.
CCAGCAGTGCAATAGCTGAGTCATATGGGATTTCTGTGTCAGCTTTTGGAGGAAACACCAAACTTATAATTAAATAAACCATTTATTTTAAAAATCCTCCAATTAATCACCTCTCTGAAAATTGTATTTCCAAATAAAATAATACTCACATATTCTGGGTATTTAGGATATGGGAAGGTCCTTTTTTGGGGATGACATTAATTTCACAACTATGGTCATTAACCTAATCTTGACCAATAAGCCCGAAGGAAAGTCTATTCAATGACCTCTTAGAAAGACTTTCTTCTTAATTGAAGAAGAGGTAGAGAAAAATACAACTTTCCTTTCCATGTATGTGTGCATTTATAAGGGAACATAATAATACAAACAGAAACAGCCACCTTGATCCAATACATGTCAAACCTAATCAATTGTTTGAGCTGATTTAACAAACCTAAAATCATCTGCATCTTGATTTCATTACACCCAAACTATTAAAGGAGCCTCGGTGGCATAAGAGTCTAGTGTTTTGTTACTAATGAAAAAATCCATCTAGAGGCTCCCTAAGAGAAAGATTTAATGATTTTCTTCAATAAACATTACAGCCCAGAAAATTGTAGCAGTTCTACTGTTTCATGGGTGTGTAATAAACCCAAATTCACTTGGTGGCATCTAACATAAACAATGACAATAAGATTATAATTGTCCTGATGGTTGAAATTGTTAAAGTAGTGATTTTTCTTATAGCTTAAACCATGCTAACTTTTACGATGAGAGATAGAGATAGAAAATGAGGTGAAAAAGAACTTAAGTGATTTTAAAACCATTATAGGCTTAGGATCTAGGTAAACAGACAACTATGACTATTGTCAAGCTGGCTGATGAGAGAAGCATTTGGATTTGGGCTATTCCAAGGACTCAGATGGAAAGAACTTTCTTTTCCTTAGGAAGATGGTGATGAGAAACAGCAGAGAGGAAGGTAAAACTAGTTGGAACTAATTGATAGAATGTGAACTCCATGAAAGCAATGACCATTATGAACTATGCATGAATATTTGAATAATGGAGTCACTGGGTGAGAAGGAAGGACACAGTGAGCATCTTCAGTCATATGGGGCTCCAAAGTCAAAGCCGTAGGAGACGCCGTAGGCATCAAGGTGAGAGAAAACTTGATATATAACAGGACTTCAGCAGAACGAAATAAGACACACTCTCCATCCACAAAGAATTAGTAAAAGCATATTATTTAAAAAAAGACTAATTAGTACAAAATATTTGTAAAAGTGCATGAGAAGGCACAAAGATAAATCAATGATGCTTCCTGCAGATAGTCAACACTCCAAAAATACACATTCATTAACAGTAGTCTAACAAGAACACCTCTAAAAGCCACGAATGTGTGAATTCGGATCCAGTAAGATAAAGAAGTGAAAATCATTACAATGCTTTAGAAGCAAATGTGGATGACTGACAGTTTGTTTAAGGAAGCTCAACCATGTGCTTTTCTTTCTGATGTCCCAGCTACCAAAATGACAGTCTCTGAAATGATTTTAGCTTTATAGTCCAAGCTCCTATTCCCTGTACTATGCTACCTCCCTCAAATGGGAACAGTGAGGTAGTCAATAAAATTTCCCATCTAAATAAATACCTAAGAGCTCATATAGAATATAGTATGGATTGTACAAATAGCAACATTTCTTAATAATATACTTTACTTCCTTAAAGACCATTACTATTGACAAAAGACGTCCAGCTATATCATCCTTTTGGGTCCTGTCAAAAAGTCTAGGATATTCCAGATACTTCAATTATGAAAGAGAGCCTGTAACAGCTGTATTTATATAAATGTATACATGTCTATATAAATGTATACATTTTTGTTGTGTGTGCTGTCCAGTCAGAACCAACTCATAGCTGACCCTACAGTGGGTTTTCAGAGGCCGTAAATTGCATGGGAGGAGACTGCCTATCCTTCTCCCGTGGAGCAGCTGGTGGATTCAAACCACTTGTCTCTGGGATTGCAGTGCCCCTCATTACTACTCGGCCACCAGAGTTTCCTAATTTTATATATAAATTATATAAAAGTTACTTATCAAATTGTCTTGCTTCCAAACTTCACAGATTACATGGGTAACAGCAAATGCACTAAATTTTACAGTGTGGGTATGTGTTGATTAACTAGAATGGCTCAGACTTTTATACAGAGCAACGTATGAAAGCTATTATCGAAAGTGGACTCAACCTGAAACAGTGTTGCATAACTGGGACTGGAGTTGACACAAATCCTATGTAATGAAACACTATTCCATCTTCTGTTTCTACTGCAATCACCGCTGACTTCCTTACCAATACTGAAAGAGTGACCTGGATAAGTTCCTTTATTTACACTCCGACGTGCAGCCCGGAGAAGCCTGCAGACATTATGAAATAACCCTTAATGATGGGATCTGCGGTCAGCCCTTCAATGTGATTGAGTTTTAATTTTGATTGCTGTCAGATTACACGTCCCTGAACACCTGCAGCTCGCTGAGAGACGGGGGACAGGTTTTTGCAAACTTATTTTCCCTTTCCTGAGTCAACTGAACAGAATTTCAATTCGTCAGAGTTTGATAGAGTTGTCATTCTGTAGCCAGCAAGTCTTTGCCTTTAGTAGGTGAATTAAGACAGGCTCTCTTTTTTGCATGCCTCGCCATCTCCTTCAATCTTCCTGCTCAAAGTTGTCGTCACCCCTACATATATTTACATGTGATTGGTGGAGTAAGGCAGAGTTTCTATTCCTGTTAGACTCACTGTGGATTTTCATGTTTCAAGTCAAAACATTTTGGAATTCTGATTTTTAATGAGAAGTTCTCCAAGTCATACTTAATGACCTTCTAATCACCTTCCCTCTCACCAAAAGCATATGTAAGATTTTTTGGTTTTGTGTTTGTTTGGTTTTTAACCTTCCCCCCCCCAACTAGTTTATTTACAAAATTAGAATACATTGTTTTCAAGAAAAAATTATTTCCATTTCCTTCACCCCTCCATCAGACTGTATTCCCCTGCACAACCTCATCCCTCTGCTTCCAACCTCTCCCACTCCTCTCATATGTGGGGTTTTTTCCTTTTTTTTTTAATATGTGGGTTTTTAAAATTAATACCTTCATTCACTTTTATATAATTAATCATATACATTCTTTCATTCATGTATATTTTCTTTTATACCATAATTTCTGTACTTTGTGTTTTATACAATTATTACTCATTAATTACTTTCATCTCTCAGTCTCCTTAAGCCCCCATTGCACCACACCTATTTCTTCACATCTCATTCCCCCAGCTTTCGTAGGGTTTCCCTCTTTCTTTTTCCACTCCACTTCTCCCCCTGTCCTTTTAAACAGTTATATACCATATATATAAAAAACAATATCTATCTATCTATCTATCTATCTATCTATCTATCTATCTATCTATATCTTGTTCCTGCTTTCTAATGGTCATATTGTCTAATAGCCATATTTTCTTTTATCTCAATTCTTCCTAGGTTGATTCTCACTTTCTTGTTCCTTGAAGTGTTCTTTGTTTACCCATCACATGTCTATTCTTCCCTTCCCCTCACCATTCAATTACCCTCCTATTGCCAATGTAGTGGTCTTATGCAGTGTTGTTTTTGTTAACAGTCTTCAGGTTGGGTATGACTCATAGCGACTGTATGAACAACAAATCTGATCTCTGTTCTATCCTGTGTCATCCTTACAATTTCTGATATATTGAGCCCATTATTCTCGTGTCAATCCATTTGGTGGTTGAAGGTCTTCCTCTATTTTGCCAACCCTCCACTTTTCCAGGCATGATGCCCCTCTTCAAGGGAGAATTTCTCCTATTAATAAACCCAAAAGATATGGGGTGAAGCTTTGTCATCTTTGCCTCCAAGGAGCACTCCAGCTACATCTTTCCAAGATAAATGTTTGTTCTTTTTCAAGTCCATCAGAGATTCAATATTCTTCTCCAAACCACAACTGAAAGGTTTTAATTCTTCTGTCACCCCTATTCATTATACAGCTCTCAGATGCATGTTGCTGTTGTCGATTGACTTCGAGTTGAGCACAACTCATAGCAACCCTATGAACAAAAGGCTTGAAGCCCCTCTGCAACTATCAACATTTATCAAAGTTCATAGGGTTTCCAGAGGCATGTTATTTAGGACTTCGACGCCACTCTTGCTTCCAAACCTGTCATAGTATGTTACTGTTTTTATTGCCATTGAGTTGTTTGCAATTTATAGCGACTCTATGGACAGCAGTTCTGAACCCTTCCCTGTCAAGAGGGAGTCTCACTAACTCCAACAAACCAATCCTTATTGCCCAAGTTACTGTATCAATCCATCATATCATCACATATCTTCAGATGCAAAACAAGCGAAAAGCTCATGGCCTGAGTGAATCAGGCACACCTTAGTCTCCAAACTGATGTCATTGCTCCTCAGTAATTTTGAGAGGTCCCTGACTCCAAATATATGCATATATTGTTGTTGTTGTGTACCATGGAGTTGAAACCCATTTATAGTCGACCCTCCAGCAGATTTTCAGAGACTGTAAATCATAAAGGTGGAGACTGTCCATCCTTCTCCTGTGGAACAGCTGGTGGATATGAACCATGTGCCTTTGTGACTTTGGCACATTTTCTGACCACTAGGCCGCCAAAGCTCCCTGTATGTTGTCGTTATTGTTGTTATGTGTCATGGAGTCTTCTATGACTCATAGTGACCCTTATGTACAATAGTCCTGAACCCTGCCCTACCCTGAGCCAATTTAACTGTCTCAAACACACCTGCACCCATTTTCCCAGTTACTGCGCCAATCTATTTCATCCAGAGTCTTCCCCTCTTGTCCTGTCCCTCAACTCTTTCAAGTTTGATGTCTCTCCTGGCAACATGCCTAAGGTATGTGATATGGAGATTAAAAATCCCTTCCTCCAAGGAGGAGCCTGGTTTGACCCTCTCCAGGAATGACTTATTTGATCTCTTAGCAGTCCATAGTATGTTCAATACTCTTTTTCAGCACTACAATCCAAAGGCAAAGATTCTTCATCTATCACCTTTAGTTATTGTCCTGATCTCTGATGCATAGCAAGTAATTGTAAATACCATGACTTGTATCAGGAGTTTCTTAGTCTCTAGACTGACATTGTTGCTCTTTTGTACTTTGGAGAGTTCCCTGACAACATATTTTCCCAGTGCAATTCATCTTTTGATTTCCTAACTGCTGATGCCAAGAGGGTTCATTGTGGAATTAAGCAAGGGGAAATTGTTAACAATCTCAATCTCTTCTCCATCTATCATAATGGAGCCAGTTGGCCAGTGGTTAAGAGTCTTCAAGGTTTGGTGTGGGTTTTGGTTTTTTGTTTTGTTTTTTCTTTATGTTGATCTTAAATAACAAGCAATAAATGTTAGAGAGGCTGCCGAGAGATTGGAACTCTTATGCACTGCTGATGAGGTTGTAATATATACTGTCACTATGGAAGGTAGTTTTATGGTTCCTCAAAAAATCTAAACATGGGCATCTCTTATGACACAGTCATTCTACTGCTAGAAATACACTCCAAGGAAGTCAGAGATGAGACACAAACAGAAATATGTTCACAGCAGCATTATTCATAATAGAAAGAAAATGGAAACAGTCCATCTGCCTATCAAGTAATGAGTAGAAAGAAAAATGGTGGTATATCCACACAACAGAATATCACGCAGCACTAAAGAACAATGAAGTACTCATAACACAAGAGAGAATAAGAGAGTATTATGTTAACTGAAAGAACTCAGTCACAAAAGCATATGCAGGTTTTGGTCAGCCATCAAACTGCTTTTGTTTTAAAGAGGAAATGGTTTCAAACAAAGCTCCTTAAAGTGTAAACGGTGTAGTCTCAGCCTGTAAGAGTGTGACTGTCCCACTGAGGAAGTGTAACAGCCCCATGAAATGTGAATAAATAGAGAGTCAATAGGAAAAAAAAGCATATGTGGTTTTGTTAGTGCCTGTGTAACAGTCCCTGACCAATAATGTGCTTTAGGGGAAAGAACAGGAACCTTCTAGAAAGTTTTTATCAAGGTCATGTGAATTCATGCCTTTTAATGATAGGAATTTACTGATTTGATATTGATGTCTCCCTTAATTCTTTAAGTTGCCATATTAAGCAGGATCCTCAGTTAGTCATTTTCCACTGGAGAAAGTACCACCTAGAGAAGTCAAGTCACTTAAATGTACAGCACAGCTGAATGACAGAGATAAGCTAACAATTCAAGCTTGTCTGCCTCTCACATTTATGTGTCATACTATTAAAACCTTCACTGTCGTTATAGTTAAACCATAGCTCTAATGAACGTGATCCAAGAGAAAGTCCTATTTAACAGCCCCACCTATTGCAGGAAGTGAGCAAACTTTATGTGGGAACTACCAGGTGACCAAACTGTCAGGTCAATTTGACAAAGATGACCAGTAACTTTAGTTTCAGGTTATATCTTTGAAAATTGTTTTCCCAAGCTGCCAAAATGATCAGATTTGAATCACAACATGTGGTTGGTGTAGGCCTTCCCCTTTACTTCAGAGGAGGGGGTCATACTGAAGAAGGACATGTAAGCTTGAAGTTTTGCATGAGGCCAAAATTGGAGGGAGGAGGCAGAGACGAAGGCCCAGAAGAGGCCATGTCATTGATGGAGTGTCCACAGAAGACACAAATCAAAGCTGGTGCCCTGTTTCATGAGCAGCATCAAGATCTGGAATACAGGGTCTTATCTAGATCGCAACGACTCAGCTGTGGAAAAAAAATTTCAGTGGAGATACAACATACACTTAAATTCTCATATGCATGTGTATGTATATATACACACGCACACAATATATATGATAGGAAACAGTGCAGCCATTGATTCTAACACAACTATCTTTTGAATCTTTATCATGTAGTATGCACTGGGCTAGGCAAATTCCAAAAAAATATTTCATCCTCATGAAATTGCTACTAAGGGCAAAGAGATATTTTCATTTATGAATAAACTGAATATCAGAAAAAGTCTATTTATTGATATCTTTTAGATACTTACATTAGAAATTTCACCATGATTTAAAAGACACCAGACAGAATTCTATTTAAACTGCATGTGTTCATATCAAAATTGATGTACAATTATTATGTACAATACCTACACAGATCATAGTATGTGTTCCCAAAGGTTGGTCCACATATGGTTGTGATTTGCTTCAAACTAAAAAAGAAAAGAAAAGAAAAAGAAAACAATTATACTCATTGCTGACAAGTTGGTTCTTACGCCTGCAGATTCCTCATTATAAATCATGGTTGAGGAGACGGTTGGATTTTCTCCCTTTGGAGGTGCTGCTGAATGAGAATCTGTAGAGACATAAGGCCTTGGGTTAGCTGGACAACTGACTTCAGATTATAGCTTTAAAAAAATAGCTTTAAACTTCCTCCTTTCACATCTGCTCTAAGATTTTTGGGAGACATTGATCTAAGGTGCTACCTAGATGCACTTTTCTGTGAATTACCTAAGCACAGTAGATATATAAGGAAAGATGGCTCAAGTAGCCATTTTTTAAAAAAAACACAACAAAAAACAAGAATTTAAATTTTTTCCAAAGAGTCAGTGTCATGCATGAGCAGCAAAACAAACTATTTCAAATAACTCAAAGTATTGTTTGTTGTTGTTATGTGTCATCGAGTCGCTTGTGACTCATAACAACCCTATGTACAACAGCCCTAAACTCTGTTCTGTCTTGTGCCAATTGCACTGTCTCTGACACTCCCATCCCGATTACCCTAGTCATCGAATCAATCCACTTCATAGAGGATCTTCCCCTCCTGTGCTGTCCCTCCACCCTCCCAAGTATGATGTCCCTCTCCAAGGACAGGTCTCTCCTTACAAGACAGAGCCTCAGAATCCTTGCCTTCAAGGAGCTGCCTGGTTTAACCCTTTCTAGGACAAATCTGTTTGTTTTTCTAGCAGACCATGGTACCTTCAATACTCTTTTCCAGCATCACAGCTCAAAGGCATCAATTCTCCTTCTGTCCTCCTTAGTCATTGCCCAACTCTCTGATGCATAACAAGTGATAGCAAAGACCATGGCCTGTATCAGATGCACCTTAGTCTCCAGAGAGACACCATTGCTCTTCATTACTTTGGAGAGGTCCCTAACAGCAGACTTTCTCATCACAATATGTCTTTTAATTTCTTGGCTGCTGGTGCCAAGACTGTTGACTGTGGAGCCAAGCAGATTAAGCTGTGAACAATCTCAATCTCTTCACCATCCATCCTGATGCCGCCAATTGGTCCACTGGTGAGAGTCTTTGTCTTCTTGACATTGAGCCTCAATTCATATTGGAGGCTTCAGTCCTTGACCCTCTGCAGCAAGTGCTTCAGGTCCTCCTCAGTTTCAGTAAGCAGGGTTGTGTCATCTGCATATTGCAGATTTTTGACAGATATTCCACCAATCCTGATGCTGCATTTCTCTTCATAGATCCCAGCCTACAGGATGATCTTCTGCATACAGGTTGAAAAGGTATGGAGACAGGACACATCCCTGGCATACGCATTTCACAATTTTGAACCATGTAGTGTTTCCTTGCTCTGTTCTGATGACTGCCTCTTGGTCCAACTTAGGTTTCGCATTAACACGATCAAGCATTCTGGGATTCCCATTCTTCTCAGAGTCAGCCACAGCTTGTTATGATTCACACAGTCAAACCCCTTTGCATAGTCAATGAAACACAGATAGACATTCCTCTGGTATTCCCTGCTTTCAGCTAAGATCCATCTAATATTAGCTGCAATATCCCTAGTACCATGACCCTTTCAAAACCCAGTCTGGACTTCTGGGAGTTCTTTGCTGATGTGTCATTTTTGGATAATTTTTAGCAGAATCTTGCTTGCATGTGAAATCAATGATATTGTTCTATAGTTTCCACACTCTGTTGGGTCACCTTTCTTTGGGATAGGAACAAATATAGATCTCTTCCAGTCAGTTGGCCAAGTGGCTATTCTCCAGATTTCTTCACACAACTCGGTTAGCACATTCAGGGCAGCATCTGTTAGCTGAAATATGTCAATTGGTATAGCATCTATTCCTGGGGCCTTATTTTTTGCTATTTCCTTCAAAGCAGCTTGAACTTCTGCCTCCATCACCATAGGCTCTTGCTCATATGTTGTTTCATGAAATTATTCTGTATCTGCCAATTCCTTCGATACAGTGACTCAGTATAATCTTCCCATCTTCTTTTAATACTTCCTGGATAATTTAATAGTCTTTCTAAAGCATCCTTGATTATAGCAAGTCGAGGTTTGAATTTGTTCTTCAATTCCTTGAGCTTAAGAAATGATGAGTGAGTTCGGCCCTTTTGATCTTCTGACTTCAACTCCTTGCACATTTTATTGTGATATTTTACTTTGTCATTCCGTGCTGCCTTTTGAAATCTTCTATTCAACTCTTTAGTATCTTGAATTCTTCATTCTAGCATCTATTTAGTTACAACTCATGGTGACTTTCTTTTGGTGAGTTGACTGGTTTGTGTTTATTTACAGGAAACTGTATATATTTCTCTTGCAAAATTGTTGGTGGATTCAAATTACCGACCTTTCAGTTAGCAGCCATTATGTATTATGTCACCAGAACTCCAACTCACTCACTGCTTTAGAGTTTGAACTGACTTATCATTGATCTAATAATGAGTTTTCAGAGACTGAAAATTGCACAGGAGGAGATTGCCCATCTTTCTCCCTCAGAGCAGCTGGTGGATTCAAATCACTTGTCTTTGGATTGGTAACAGAACTCTCTACCCAGAAGGCCACCAGAGCTCTTTGATTAAAACAGATTTCTCAAATAAACACAATAAGGTTTGTAATTTTGTTTTCCTCTTGGAATATGCTTTGAATAGATATCAAAGAAGGTTGTACCTCATACTTTCATTATTCCTAGACTTAGCCTAAAATTAAACTTAGTCATGCCAGTGTTTTGTTTCTTTAAATCTTAAACACTTAGATAAATCAAAGTCTGACCTAAGTGTTAACAGAACACTCTCTGTAACCCTATGTGCCCTATGTTTCATTCATGAAACTCACAGACAGCATCCTTGGAACATCTCTAGAACCTTTGAAACAGTCTACAGTTCACCTCAAGTTCAAGACCCAGTTTCCTTCATTGGAATTTCAGTCATAAGCATGACTCTAAGATATGAAACACTCTGGTGGTTGTCATGTGTGCTGGCAAGTTGGAACCTGTCAGAAGCCTGACTTACTTGTAGCCCTGTACTGTGATACCAGCAAGACTAACTCCATCTTGGCTAGAAAATCTTCTTGGCAATATACAACTCAAGGAAGCAGGATGTTAATGAATAAGAGTGACCAAAGGTCTCAGACCGTGGGGAATGTTATCTACCGAAACTCTTTGTTTCTTAGAGCTCTCAATAAGACATGCTGGAAAACATCTTTGCATTGTGCTGAGGTCTGTGAGAGTTAATGTTTGACCTGAGAGTCAACATCTCGGAAGGAAAGAGATAATGCGATGGCTACTGCAGAGGTGCTTCTAAAAACCCATATATGCTTTTCAAAATGAAAAGTTTTTGGCTATTTGTCATCAAAGGGTAGTCTCTCTGAGTCTTCATTCAATCCTCGTCCCTCCTCTCGCGGAACTGGTTTGGTATATTGAGGCTGGACCTTGATAGGAACCAACTCACAGCTGCCCTCCAGCAGGTTTTCAGAGTCAGTAAAGTCCACAGGATGAGGCTGCCCATACTTCTCCATGGAACACCTGGCAAATTTAAATCACTTGTCTTTGGGGTTGCAGCACAGCTTCTTATCAGTTAGGCCACCAGAGCTCCAGGTCCAGAATACTCTGGTACCTCTCAGGATATCAGAAGAAACTCCTTGAATGAACTTTTTTGGGAGTAGGAACTGAGATTTTCCCATTATCATTGCTTACATAAATCTTATTTCCTGGAAACTGTCCATTATCAAATTATATTACACAGTTAATATATGTCACATCTAAGGAGAGACATATTTTTAGCATGTCATCTAACACTAGTAACTTGTTTGAAGAAAAAGCCACTCTGCTGAAATATTTTCTTATTAAATATATCTCATAGTTTATTCAGTTCGTTCCAGGTTCTTTAACCTATAAAGTGAATATAGTTTTAAGTTGGGTTAAATAGTCTCTTTCAGAAATAGGTCAGTGTTTCCATTACTCCTCCTCTTCTTTTTTTTTTTTTTTATCACAGAATAGGACGAGTTTATTAGTGTGCCCATAAAAATTAAATGCTACTGAAACATGCCACCAAATTATAAAGTAAATGTTCATATGTTCCTTTAGGTTATTAACACAGGTATTCCTGAAAAATTATACATTTTCCAGGAATGAAAATTTCAACTTCATAACCTTTCTGCAATTAAGTTCATTGGATTATTCTTTCAATTATTCATTTCAGGAAAACAACAAAATAAAACCAAACCAAATGAAGTATTTGCAATGGACAGTAATCCAGAAGGCTCAAGTAGAAGAAATACATTAATTATGCAGAAATTTCTATCATGAAGTCACCCTGAAAATGCAACATATCAAGCAAGGCAAGTATATACTCAGGCAGGCAGGCTCTTTACACCATGCATCCCTGCACTCTGTCAGCTGTCAAGGAATAGTTGGTGGGCCAACCTACATGTGGCTGCAGGGGAGGTGTTAGGGAAAGAGTCGAGGACTGAATGCTTTTTGGCTGACCTGGTGTCATGGCCACCAGCCCCCCACCAGTGTGGACATTATAATGAGCTCAGAAGTGAAGGCAGGAAAAAACTGTAAGCAGAGTTTCCTTTTTTTTTTTTTTTGTCAGTTTCTATTGTAACGCTGCTTAGGATGAACCTGCTTTCTTTCTCAGTTTCTTTGCCTCATTTGGGTCAAGATACTTGAATGTTGTTGTTGTTGTTATGTGCTGTCAAGTAGATTCTAATTCATAGCAATCCCAAGTACAACAGCTCTGAACCCTGCTCTATCCTGAGCCAATTTCATCTCTGACATACCTACTCCAATTATCCCAGTCACTGAGTCAATCCATTTCATCCAAGGGCTTCCTCTCTTATGCCTTTCCTCCACCTTCCCAGCCAAAATGTCCCTCTCTAAGGACTGGTTCCTCCTTGCAATATGCCCAAAGTATATCAGATGGAGTTTCAAAATCCTTGCTTCCAAGAAGCAGCCTGGCTTCACTCTCTCCGGGACGTACTTGGTTGTTCTCTTGGCAATCCATGGTATATTCAAAACTCTTCTCTAGCACCACAACTCAAAGCATTGATTATTTTTCTATCATCCCTAGTCACTGTCCAGTTTTCTGATGCATAACAAGTAATTGCAAAGACCATGGCCTGGATCAGGTGCACCTTAGTCTCCAGACTGACGTTGTTGCTCTTCAGTCCACTGGAGAGGTTCCTGTCAGCAGATTTTTCCCAATACAATTTGTCTTTTGATTTCCTGGCTTCTGGTAACAAGAGTGGTGATTGTACAACCAAGCAAGCTGAAGCTGTTAACAATCTCAATCTCTTCACCTCTAGTATGATGCTGCCAATCGGCCCAGTGGTTAGAATCTTTGTTTTCTTGATGTTGAACTTCAATCCATATTTTAGGTTGCAGTTCTTGACCTTCTGAAGCAAATGTCTCAGGTCCTCTTCAGTTTCCGTAGATATGTTGTATCATCTGCATAATATAGATTGCTGATTAGTCTTTTTCCAATCCTGATTTCACAATCCTCCCCATAGATTCCAGCCTCCTGGATGATCTGTTCCAAATATAGATTTCCAAGGTATGGAGATAGGATGCATCCCTGGCATATACCTTTCCTGATTTTGAACCATGAGGTGTTTCCTTACTCTATTCTGATGACTGCCTCCTGGTCCACATACAGTTTTCGCATCAGCACGATCAAGTGTTCTGGGATTCCCATTCTTCTCAGAGTCAACCACAGTTTGTTATGATCCACATAGTCAAATGCCTTTGCATAGTCAAAAATAGACAATACTCTGGTGCTCTCCACTTTTAGCTTAGAACCATCTAACGTTGGCTATAATGTCCCTAGTGACACGACCTCTTCCAAAACCAGCCTGAACATCTGTCAGTTCTCTTTTGATGTGCTTTTTCTGTCCTTTTTTAAAAAATGATTTTCAGTAGGATCTTGCTGACATGATATTAATGGCATTGCTTGGTATTTTCCACACTCTGTCAGGTAATCGTTTTATTAAGTCTGTTTTCCATTTACCTTACATGGTTAGGGTCAGATTCATTTAAACTGATATATAGGAAACTATTTGATTAATGATGATGATTATAGTATAGTATAGTATAGTATAGATCACGGATCTCTGGTGGCCTAGTGATAAAGAGCTGAGTTGACAAACTGAAGACACATGGTTCAAATCTACCAGCCACTTCATGAGAGAAAGATGAGAAATTTCCTTCTGTGCAATTTACTCCTCTGAAAACTCACTGGAGGGTCAGTTATGATTTGGTTCTGACTTGATGGTACATAACAACAACAAAATGAGCTTATCATTCAAAATTACTTGAAACATGGAAACATGGAACATTAACATGGAAACAGCCCAGATGTTCAACCACCTGGAAAAATGACTTCCAAAGAGGATAATTTTTCATATTAAATTATTTAAAACTCTAGGCATAAGTAATCAATTGTTGACTCTTCTATTCAAGACAATTACAGAAATAACATAAGGATAATTTAGGATTATACCATCTAAGAATATAAAATATTTTAATAAGGGATCAAGTTTGTCCTTTGAGTATCTTCATTTCTACTTTTCTAGTTTCTTAAGTTTTCTGCTTCCCCTAACTTTTAAAAAATGGCCTATGTTTATAGATTACAGATGAGCTCAGCTGGGAGATGGGGGACTAGTTTAACAAACACTACATGGGAAAATAGTTACATTTAAACTGTACTCCAGAGATCTTGAAGCATTTTTATATATGTTGCCTATCTCCATATTTTTCAATCTATATGCAGAATAGGTTATTCAGAAGGCTGGGCTCTATGAGGAGAAGTATGGCATCAGGATTGGAGATCAACAATCTGTGTTATGCAGATGACACAACCCTACTTGCTGAAAATGAGGAGGACCTGAAGCACTTGCTAAAAAGGGTCAAGGACAGCAGCCTTCAATATGGATTGAAGCTCAATATTAATAAATCAAAGATTCTCACCACTGGGCCAATTGGTAGCATAATGATAGATGGTGTAGAGATTGAGATTGTTAACAGTTTCAGTTTGCTTGGCTCTACAATCAAGACTCTTGGTACCGACAGCCAGGAAATTAAAAGATGAATAGCATTGGGAAAGTCTTCTGTCAGAGACCTCTCCAAGGTACTGAGGAGCAACGATGCCAGTCTGGAGACTAAGGTGCATCTGATACAGGTCATGGTCTTTGCAATTACTTGCTATGCATCAGAAAACTGGACAGTAACTAGGGATGATAAAAGAAGAGTTTATGCCTTTGAGTTGTGTTGCTGGAGAAGAGTATTGACTATACCATGGACTGCTAAGAGAATAAATAAGTTCGTTCTGGAGAGGGTGAAGCTCCTTGGAGGTATGAATTCTGAAGCTTCATCTGATATACTTTGGACATGTTGCAAGATGAGATCAGTTCTTTGTGAGGAACATCATGCCTGGGAAGATATGGGGTATAGCTCAAGAGAGGAAGACCCTCAATGAGATGGATTGATTCAGTCACTGCTGTAATGGGGATCGGTTTGTTGGAGACAATAAGATTGGCAAGGGATAGTGCAGGATTTAGGGCTGTTGCACATAGGGTTGCTATGAGTTGTAGGCAACTTGACAGCACATAACAACAACAACAACAAATTACTTATTTCAACCATATTCCAAAGTCCCATTCATTTTTCCAGGGAGCTCTGGTGGCCTAGTAGTAAGAAGTTATATTGCAAACTCAAACACACTCAATTTGAACCTAAGTGCTCTGAAAAGCTGCTGGAGGGTCAACTATGAGTTGATTCTGACAAAACAATACATACCTAGACTTACGCACCCTTTCCACCCTATAATGTGGAATGTGATCCCATTTGCGCTCATGTTATGGAAAAGAAAGTTTGAGCTCTACCATGTCTCCCATATCTAGGATGTAACAGGAAAAATGTCAAAACCATTATTTTATTTGAATTTCTGTGCTGGTCATATGCTGAAAAATAGTGAAAACATGATGTAAAATATCTGAATTCTCTTAGTTTCCAAAGGAATTCTAATCTTTCTTTTTCTTCATTTTAACTTGTCTTTTGGCAGGTTCATCTTCCTCTACATGACTACTAGATGTTCGGTAGCTCTCCAAATGAAGGGGAAATGTGTTGATTTGCACTATCATTATTTTACAAAAATTCTGTTGCTGTTTTATATAATTTTGAAACAAAGTTAAGATTCTGTCTCTGACTCCCGGCCTTTATTAAGAAAGATGATTTAAGAAGACAAACCCTATACCCATTAATCATGAAAAAGCAGCACATCTGGATGTGAGTGTGCATGTGGGTCTCTGATCTCATCGAAGACTACAATTTGAAGAGCATGTTGGGCCAATAAAGTAAAATTCATTCTGAAGTTTACATGTATCATCTGTCTAGTCTATGTACTTCATTCTTTATATACAAAGTCAGGGAATATTGACTTAAATGGGCTATTAAAGCTTATGAAGGAATCCAAGGAGTTACTTTCTAGGTCATGAGTAGTCCTAGTAGAGAGGGATCTGTCATACAGATTCTTTATTAAAGTTTCTCTGGAATGAATATATATATATATTAGTCTTTAGAAGTAAATATTCAAACAAGTCAATACTGTTCTTAAGACAAATTGCTTCTTCCAATGACCAATGTTTTTCCTCCATGGTGTTTCTATTCCTACACATGGTATCCTCTGTCGTACTCAAGCATTATGTTCTTTCTGTTATAAATTACAGATGTTGGGCTAATAGTTTTATAAACTGATCTGTACTTCTTGCTTTAAAACAGTTTCCACATTTACAGCATTGTTTTAGAAACCCATGAACTAAAATATTTATGATTGTTGCTAACTTCAGAACTAAATATAATCTTCTTATAGAATGAGGAGACAAGGTTTTCCCCATTACCTTCTGGAAACTTTTTAGCTCTGTTCGCCAAGAAAGAGGGAGCTGTTTATCTTAAAATTAACTGATAGTTGAGAGCCATATATTAGACTTACAGTAAAGAATAATAGCTATATACTAAAGAAGCCAACCTTCCCACAGAAAGAAAGGGAAAATATTAATAGATCATGTGTTTTCTTCTCTTCAAGTGAACCACTAAAGTTCAGTTACAAGAGTAAAACTAAATGTATACTATTTCTCCCCTCCTTTCTCCATTTCTCTCATGCTTATAACCTGTGAATTTGTTGCTGTTGTTGTTTTATGCTGTCAAGTTGCCTGTGACCCATAACAACCCTATGTACAGCAGCTCTGAAAACTGCCCTGTCCTGAGCCAGTCTCACTAATTCCAACATCCAACCTCTATTTCACAGTTATTGTATCAATCCATCTCATCCACAGTCTTCCTCTCCTGCGCTGTTCATCCACTCTTCCAAGCATGATTTCCTTCTCCAAGGACTGGTCTCTCCTGCCCATGTGCCCAAAGTATGTGAGACAGAGCTTCAAAATCCTAGCCTCTAAGGAGAAACTTGGTTTCACCCTCTCAAAGACAGACTTAATTGTTTTCGTGGCAGTCCATGGTATGTCCAAGACTCTTCTCCAGCACCACAGTTCAAAAGCATCAGCTCTTCTGTCATCCTTAGTCATTATCCAGTTTTCTGATTCATAGCACGTAATTGCAAAGACCACGGCCTGTATCAGGTACAGCTTAGTCTCTAGATAGACATTGCTGCTTTTCAATACTCTGGAGATGTTTCTGACAGAGATATATTTTAATCTATAATGAAATTTTTCAGAATAAGACATTAGTGGTGATATTTAATACTATATAGAGCTTGCATTTATTTTGTTGTTACATTTCATTTACTACTTTGATTTTTTTAACGCTAAGATAAAGAATCACAACCATTTATTTGGAGTTAAGTAGAAAATGTTCAAATCTTGGACATCTCATTTTCTGCTAAAGACTTTAATATCTTCATCTACTTATTGAGGACAGTGTTACACTGTTGTAAGATTAAAAGACATTATTTACAGTGTTTTAGGATATAAAGAAGAGAGCTCCGTGCGGCTTAGTGGTAATGAATTGCACTGCCAGTGCAAAGATACATAGTTCCCAATAGTTGCTCTGTGGGAGAAAGATGAACAATCTTGTCTCATGTCATTTACTGCCTTTGAAAACTTGCTAGAGGATCTTCCTTTACTTCATTGTTCCTCCACCTTTCCAAGCATGGTGTCTCTCTCCAAGGAATAACCTCTTCTAGCAACATGCCCAAAGTATGTGAAATAAAGCTTCATCATCTTTGCTTCCAAGGAGAATTGTGGCTGTGTCTTCTCTAAGACACATCATTTTGCATTTCATGGGATATTCAATACTCCTCTCCAACATCACAGTTCAAAGGCATCAGTTCTTTTGTCATTCTTATTCATTGTGAAGCTTTCAAATGCATTGCAAGTGACTGAGAAGACCATGGCTTGAATCAAAAGCACCTTAGTTATCAAACTGATATCATTGCTTCTCAATAATTTGTAGAGTTCCTGACTACAGCATTTACCGATGCAACATGTTTCCTGATCTCCTGATTGCTGGTACCAAACGTATTGTTTGTGGATCCACGTAAGATGAAGTTGCTTACAATCTCAATTTTTTTCTCCATCTATTATGCTGTTGCCTATTGGTCCAATGGCTGGGATTTTTGTTTTCTTGATGTTGAGAAGCAATGCATACTTAAGGCTGTAGTGTCTAAATTTTTGTACCTAACGTGTCAAATCCTTATTTTTAGCAAGCAAGGCTGTGCAGTCTGCATAGTGAAGATTACTGATGAGTCTTGCTCCAATCCTGATGACACATTCTACTCCACAATAGAATGCACCCTCTTGAATAATTTGCAGAGTATACAGATTTAATGTTGTGTATCGTGTTTCATGGAGTCAGAACCAACCCATAGCTGGCCTCTGATGGGTTTTCAGAGGCAGTTAATCACAAGGAAGGAAATTGCCCATTCTTCTTCCTTGAGACAGCTGGTGAATTTGAAATATATGCCTTCTGGATTGTAGTGCAGATTTCTACCACTAGGCCAGCAAGAAGCTGCATTGTGATTCCAAAGGCGCTTGAGGGAACTGATCAAACTTGGGACTGTGTGGCATCAGGATTGGAGGAAGACTCATCAGCATCTTGCATTATGCAGATGACACAACCTTGCTTGCTGAGTCCTAGAAGGGCTTGAAGTATTTGCTGCAGACTGTTAAGACTATAGTCTGAAATACAGATTGAAGCTCAATATCAAGAAAACACATATTCTCAATCTGCAGTATCAAGATAGATAGAGAAGAGATTGAGATTTTTAACAATTTCAGCTTGGTTGGTTCCACAATCAATATGCTTGGCACCAGCAGTCAAGAGATCAAAAGATGAATTGCATTGGGAAAACCTGCTTTTAGGGACCTCTCTAGAGTGATAAAGAGCAGTGATGTCAGTCTAAAGACTAAGGTGCACCTGATCAAGGCCATGGTCGTTATAATTACCTATTATGCATCAGAGACCTGGACAATGACTGAAGAAGACAGAAGAAAAATTGATGCTTTTGAGTCATGGTGCTGGAGAAGAGTAATGAACATATCATGGATTTCCAAGAGAACTAACAGGTCTGGACTGGAGAGGGTGAAGTCAAGCAATTCCTCGGAGGTAAGAATTTTGAGGTTTCATCTCACATACATTTGGCATGTTGTTCCTTGAAGATGGACATGATGTTTGGAGCAGTAGAAGAACAGTGCAGGAGAGAAAGATCCCAGATGAGATATATTGATACAGTAACTTGGGTGATGAGGGTAGAAACAGTAAGATTGTACCAAAATAAAGCAGGATTCAGAGTTATTGTGCATAAGATCACTATGAGTTATGGTCGACTTGATGGTATATAAAAACATCTTTTATATCATCCCACAACTCATCTGGACTTTGATCAGTGATCAGTTGAAAACCGGTGAGGATGGTGCAGGATAGGACAATTTTCAAACTGTTGTTCATAGGGTTTCTATGAGTCACAGTTGACAAGAGTCCACATAGCAACCACCACAATTGTTTTGCGGTTCATCCCTGAGACTATTTCTGCAGACTTTCTGTGTATTCTAAACCTTTACAATACATTTTAAATTGTATAGTACTTTTCTTACATTCTCCTTTTAACTTTATCTTGGATTAAACTGTAGAAATATAGTTGATTTGCATAATAAAATAATGTGTTGGAATTACCTATCTTTCTCCCACAAAAACATAGTAGAACTGCCTTTCGGTATCAGCACAACTCCCTACACAGTAGACCACCAGAGCTGCTAATATATCAGCTAAAAAGGGAAGAGCAAAGCACAAACATGAACAGGAAACAATCAAATGGTTACTTACCTAGTCAATTATTAAAGTATATTTTCTATAAACTAATTACAATGGTATCAAAATATCAATAAATAAATGATAATTTTATTATACAGATGATCACTCTCCTTCAATAGATAGAATTAAAGCCAATAAATAAGCATTTTGAAGAAGTAAGTCAAACTAGGAACTCACATCATGTCTTTTAAAAACGAAATCTCAAAAGAAAAAAATTAAGTCTCAAATACACTTTAAATAGTAACCCTTTTATGGAAAATTGAAATATATGTGACTATATTATTTGAAGAAATAGGAAGCATAGTTTCTAAGATTAAAGAAAACACAGAAGCTATATTTGTAAATGAAAATTGTAGAATAAAATAGATGTAAGTGGAAACATTCCCCAATGGGGTCAGAATTACTCTTACTATTAAGAACTTAATTCAGTTGAGAAGTGAATAAGACAACATAGGCCTTGGGGCGGGGTGGGGGGGGTGATGAGCATCACAGGAGACCTCAAAGGATGCTGGGAAGTGTATAGTTAATCCACTCTAATTAGAGAACTCTGGTGACCAGTGATAAGGTGTTGCACTGCCAACCCCAAAGCAAGTAATACTGCTCCCAGGAAGAAGGATGGCCAATCTTCTGTGTGATTTGTAACCTCTGAGAAAACTCCCAGTGGTAGGTCAGCTATGAGTTGGTTCTGACTCTACAGTGTGCAACAACAACAGCAAGAAGCAGAAACACTGTAAATAAATATGTGAAAGCTATATTAGAGATACAATGCAAGACGGAATATTTTCAGCAAATAAGTCATTTTCTTGACTTAAAATATACTTTTAAAATAGGGGGAAAAACATACTTAAAAAACCAAAATTGATAGATGACATAACTAGATAATTCTTAAAAGAAAAGGTATTAATCACTGATAAAGATATTAAACCACAAAAGAGAATAAAAAATGTAAAACAAATGGAATAATTTACTGCCAGGCAAATGTATCTTACATATATAGCGTATATTTTGGATGCTAATTTGGGAATAAGTAAAAAAATGTGTTAATTCCTTTTGATGCAATAGCTCTATCTGTCGTTGATTATACAATCATGAAAATATGTTAAATAATAATGTCTAGGTGAAACTATGAATGTCTAAAGGCTACAACCCAGCAGTATTATTTGCAGCAACCTTAGCTATAAAGGGCTTTAGAATAGATTCTAGAGAACCTTCAGTTATGTGGTATTAAAAGGAAGTACAAGACTTTCTGTTTCCTCTCGAAAACTCTCTAATTAATGGAAAAGAAAAGAAAAAGCTGTTTTACTCATTTCAGAAACGTAATACAGGGACAACATAAATAGCTGAGTCCTGAAATAGGTATTTTTGAAACGTGCCCAGCATTGACTTGTACGCATATATATTGACACGGAGTGCCCATAATATATTATAAAACAGAAAAACTATTTAAGTAGAACCACATTTATTATGATACCAGAGTAGGAAGAAATGCGGGGTGTGTGTGTGTGTGTGTGTGTGTGGGTGTGTGTGTGTGTGTGTACGCGCGCGCGTGTGTATGTGTTACAACGGGCAGGGTGTTCATTGGAGTGATTATGGTAGCCACGAGGATCATTTGTTTTCTTTATATTAATATGTTTAGAGGTGAGTTTATAATTGAAAAATGTTATTTTTAATAAAAGAAAGAAATTAATAACAGTTGTTTTATTTTTAAACTTTTTTTTCCCTGTAATTTCCTATGGCATTTGCTAAATATTTGGAAATGGTCCTTTTAAGGCCTCCCCTGTGTAACTAGAAACACAGCTGTTGAGTCTTGCACTGGAATAATACTAGACTCTCAATTATGTTTTCCTATTTTCCCTTCTCTTTTTAATTTTCCAGAGTCTACAGAAAATAAAGCATCATGAATTATTAGCCCATGGAAAAATTACCAGGAAGAAAAGACCATTTTTAAAGCCTTCATTTTTTAAAAATAATTTGCTTTCTTTTAGGACTTAAATGTTCAAAACACTCATGATTTACAATTTAGAATCCCAGACCTGTTTCCCATGGAATATCAGATACTTTCTCCAGATGTGTTGTTTGTGAGACTACGTTATTTATCACAGTTGTCAAGTTTTTAACCTTCTTAAATCCGCTAATTAACAGAAAAGAAAAGAAAAACCTGTTTTACTCATTTCAGAGTCTACATACAGGGACAACACAAACAGCTGCGTTCAAAATAGATGTTCTAGAAACTGCCCAGAGTTGACTTGTACATAGTCCTGCATATGCCCACTCAAGGTGGATGTTATTTGAATTGTTTCTCATCAGTTGAATATGAAATAGTATTTTTAAACTTTGATTATTACGAATTTAATTTTTAGGACTTAAAAAAGCAAAACTATTATGATTTATTTGAGTGAAAGATGACCACTCACAGTAGCTTCAGGTCCAAGCTCAAAGGCTGTCATAGGCTTCTCTTTTGGTTCCAGGTAAGTAGTTCCAGGTTAGTAGGTGTATCTCAGATGAATGGTCACAAGTTTAAGGTCACAAAACAACTTACCAGACTCTGGCAGTTTTTGTTGCTGTGTCCTGTCAAATACAAACTGACTCATATCTCCATTGTGTTTTCAGAGGCAATAAATCACACAGGAGGAGATTGCCCATCTTTCTCCAGTGGAGCAGCTGTTGGATTCAAACTGTGTTCCTATAGTGCCACTTCTTACTGCTACAGCCTCTCACCAAATTAGGATGTATTTTTATTGTGAACTATCTAACTCACTTGGTTGTCCCATAAGACTAGGTTTCCAAATTTACAAATTTAGTAAACCAGTCCTATGAGGTATTTATTCATGTCTAGGAGTACATACAACTATTCTATGTCTCTTATTTTATAACTAACTCTGTATATCTCTTCATATTTTTATATACAGCACATATAAACATGTATAAAGATGTATATGTGTTGTATATGAGACAGATTAACACACTGCAGTGATGGGTTTAAGGGTATCAAAGACGATGAGGATGACATGGAATAGGACAGGATTCAGATCTAGTTTTCATAGGGTCACTATAAGTAATATTAGATTCAACAGAGCCAAACAACAGCAATAACCATAAATACTTACATATGTAGCCATGCAAACATTTTCATCACTGTTGTTGTTGTTGTTGTTATTATTATTATTATTATTATAAAATTGTTTACTATAATGTTTACTAAAATTGTCCATTATTCTGGTGCACTTCTTTGTGCTTTCATTTGCCATAAAAAAAGTTGTACAGACTTCAGCTGTATTAGATATTAACTTTCACATCAACAAAAAAGAATTGTCTACTATCTAGAAAGTGATTACTCATCCCTCCTCCTTTCATCCCTGTTAAAAATCAAAGAACATTGCCATATATAATATATACCAATTATTTACTTTTTATAAAAGTTAAATCATATATTTGCCCTTTTATTATTGACCTTTTCCTATAATATATATAATATAATGTAATAGAATAGAATTAATTAGAATAGAATTCAAGAGAATTCAATAGAATGCAATAGAATTCAATAGAATACAACAGAACAGACTAGTATAATATCCTCCAGATTCATCCATGTTATGATCCACAGACTTATCATTATTCTTTTCCATGTATTTAGAAGGAGCTCTTGTAGCCTAATGGATAAGGAATTGTACTTTTCACACAAAGCAGGAGGTTCAAATCCACTAGCTGTTCCACAGGAGAAAGAATGGCAGTCTCCTTCTGTGTGATTTACAGCCTCTGGAAACCTGCTAACAGGTCAGCTTTGAGTTG
>NW_006399779.1:3027610-3044814 GCF_000299155.1 Elephantulus edwardii | reverse complement strand
GTACGCCCTTCCCAATTTTGAACCATGCAGTTTTCCCTTGCTCTGTTCTGACGACTGCGTCTTGGTCCAAGTATAGGTTCCTCGTTAGGACGATCAAGTGTCCTGGAAATTATAACATTATCAGATATGCGGAATCAGTTCCCCTCTCCTGTCTTTGAGTTCTCTTTTTACTCTTTTTGTATAGTATTTTTATGTTTTTGTTGTTGTTAGGTGCCATCGAGTTGAGTATGACCCATAGCGACCCTATGAACAACAGATCTGAACCCAGTCCTATCCTGTGCGTCCTCACGCTTCCTGACACACTAGAACCGATTGCAGCAGTCACTATGTTAACCTACCTGGTTGTTAGCCATAACTTGTTATGATCCAGACAGTTCAAATGCCTTTGCCCATTCAATGAAGCATAAAGAGAAATTCTCTTGGTAGTCTTTACTTTCAGCCAGGATCCATCTGACATCAGTAATGATATCCCTGGTGTCACAGCCTCTTCTAAATCCTATTTGAGCTTCTGGAAGTTTCCTATCTATGTACTGTTCTAGCCATTTTTTAATGATCTTCAGCAGTATTTTTGCTTGCATTTGATATTAATGATATTGTTTGATGGTGTTCACATTCTGCGTGATCACTTTTCTTGGGAACGAGAACAAATATGGACGGACCCCTTCCAATCCATTGTCCATACAGCTGTCCTCTAAATATACTGGCATAGACTGGTGAACATATCCAGTGCTGCATCTATTAATTGAAACAAGTTAATTGGTATATCATTGTTTCCTGGGATCTTATTTTTTGGCAATTTTTTCAGTGCAGCTTCCACTTCCTCCTTCATTACCATTGGCTTCTACTGTATAATACTTCCTGAAGTTGTTCCGTGTCCTTCAGCTCTTTTTGGTACAATAACTCTGAGTATTCCTCCATCTTCTTTTGATGCTTCCTGAGTTATTCAAAACATTGTCCATAGCAGTTTTCAAAATTACGACTTGAGGCTTGAATTTGTTTTCATTGACCTAGTGGAAAGAAAGTTAGGCTAGCAAGCCGAAGGTGGGTGATTTTAATCTGTGGCCCTCGGGCCGGGTTCAAATTGTTTTCCTGTCAAACATTCTGCTAGGTGGTATAGCACTGGTCTGTGCATTGTTGTACAGAGGTAAGTCGTGGTTGCTGTGATGCTAAAGACTGGGACACTGATGTGCCCAACGTGGTAACTGTTACCCATGGGGGACAGTGTTTGCTGGAACTTCCCGACTAAAAGAAGCCTGGAAGCAGGAGCGGCATCCACTTCCGAAATGCTTGCCTCCGGAAACTCTATGTACGAACAGTGCTCAGGCCTTTCATTCACAGGGTCGCTATGAGTCATCTATGGCACCTAACAACAACAATGTAATTTAATGATCTCAGTTATTTTGTATTTTGTTGTTTGTTTATTTGTGGTTGTATTTGATCATTTATACTAAAAATTAGGTTACTTTCATTTTTTTCTATCTTATCTCCTAACATCTTTAGACTTTTAGGTTGTTAACATATTTTTAGTTAATTTTTTGATATGGTGAAGATATGGATCCAATTAAAATCATCTCACAAGATCACATGAATGAATTTAGTGCATCATATACCTTCACTACAACCTTGTGAAATATTGAACAGAAGTTCTTGGGCTTCCAAAGTTTTATGAGATAATAATTGTAAATTGCAGAAATGTGAGATAATAAATATTTATTCTTTTATCTATGAGTGCACTACATAGCCCAGGACTGCCAAGAAAACAAATAGGTCTGTCTTAGAAAGGGTGAAACCAAGTTTCTCATTGGAAACTAGGATTTGGAAGCTCTGTCTCACATACTTTGGACACATGGCCAGGAAGGACTGATCCTTGGAGAAGGACATCATGCTCAGAAGAGTGGAGGGACAGTACAGGAGAGGAAGACCATAGATAAGATGGTATGATACAGTAACTGGGGAAATGGGGGTTGGTGTGTTGGAATTAGTGAGATTGGCTCAGGACAAGGCAGAGTTCAGAGCTGCTGTACAAAGGGTCACTATGGGTCACAGGCTACTCAATGGCACATAACAACAACATGTGTGGTGGTTTATTTCTCAATCTTAGAAAACCCATGCAGAAGCTGAACTTCAACAATAATTTTATTTTTCAGCGCTATCTCTCAGTACTAGCTTACACAATTCCAATGACTAACCATTTAAATAAATGAAAATTTAATTTGTCAGAATATTTTCCCTTGAATAAAAAAATGGTTATTTTTATTCAGTCAAGCAAAATGGATTAAATATTTTAAATAGAAAGGAGACAGATTTTTAATTGATGTATTAATGTAATGATTATACATCCTAAGTTCATTTCATAATATAATTTGTAAAATATAACTTTTTGTTATCTGCTGTCATGTTGGAATCAATCCAAAGCTGACCCTCTCGCAGGTTTTCAGAGACAGTACATTGCATGGGAGGAAACTGTCCATCTGTTCCCCACAGAGCCTGTGGATTCAGTTGTGTGCCTTCAGGTGGGCAGTGCTACCTGTCTCCATCACATCACAAGAGCTACCCAAAGGTGTCACTAAAAAAGTGTCAGAAGCTATACAATACAGAGAAGTATATCAGCAATGATTTTAGAATAGGGAAAAAACAGGAGTACTTCTTTCCAGTTTTAGGAGGCTTTCATTTGGATAAAAATGAGTTATTCTATAATCTGTTAATCAATCCAAAAGTGATATGAATTCAAACTACTTTCATTTAAACATATATTTAGTTGTTTAAAGAGGAAGTCTTTGCTTAAAGTATGCTATTTATAGTTTGTTTTTGTTTTTTTTTCTATTTATAGTTTTAACAAACCTTTAAATGCCATTTTTTTTCTAGGGCATTGCATCCTAAAAGACACATAGGTGTTTTGTTTTTGGGGTTTTTTGAGGTTTTTTTTTTTTTCTTCTGAGAATAAGTTGTCATGTGCTAAGTGAAAGTAAAGAAACTGAACAATCAAATAAAAGTATTTTAATTGGAACATGTAAATACTTTCACTCAGGTCCCTTTAATTCCAGGAGGAGTTGCTCTACTTTTTCCTCTTAAAGAAAAGATGGAAGGCATACAGATCATCACTCTTCCAAAAATATTTCGGAAAGTGCCATTTGATCAATAGCCATTGGTAATGAAGAAGTGCAAGCTGTAATGAAGGCACTGGAGAAAAAGAAGGCTCCAGGAATTGATATGATATCAATTGGTATGCTTCAAATGACAGATGCAGCCCTGGACGTGCTCTCCAATCTATGCCAGAAAATTTAAAGGACATCTGCCTGTCTGAACAGTTGGAAGAGATTCATATTTGTTCCCATTCCTAAAAAAGATGATCCATTAGAATGTGTAAATTATCCAACAATGTCATTAGTACTACATGCAAGCTAAATACTGCTGAAGATCCTTAAAAAACGACTTGTCGCAAAAGGACAAATATTGCATGGTGCCACTGCTATAAAATGGGACTGATATCAGGGTGGGGGTAAGACTGAGAAAAACTGGATAAATTGTGTATACTGCACTGAAACAGATGAGGGACTGAATAATTTAAAAGCGATGTATGATAGGGTATTATGGTTATCACAAGAGTCCACAATTAAGGTTGCATAGTGCAATGTACTTGGGGTGGTAGAAGGGGTGAGGGGGGATTGTGTACCAGGGAGGGAGCCTTTCCTTTTCTTTTGAAAGAGAGGAGAGAACTGGGGGGTGGGGGGAGAGGGCTGGACGGCTGGAGAAGTGCAGCAATGAATGAATAGAAATCCAAATTATCTGTAAATGTTCATTAAAATTATTAAAAAAAACACACTAAAAACAAAAACAACAACAACAACAAAAAAACCAGCTTGAACAGTACATAGACAGAAATCATCTTGAGGTTCAAGCTGGATTTAGAAGGAGCTGTGGCACCAGCGATATTATTGCTGATGTCAGATGGATCGTGGCTGAATACTTTATTGTCTATGTAAAGGCATTTGACATGTTGGATCATAACAAACTGTGGCTAACTTTGAGAAATATGGGAATTTTGGAACACTTAATTGTGCTCATGTGAAACCTAGGCCCACATTAAGAAGCTGTTGTATGTACAGAACAAGGAACTATTACATGGTCTAAAATTAAGAAAGACATGCATCAGGGATGTATCCTTTCTCTACACCTATTCAATCTGTATATCTGTATGTTGAGCAGATTATTAAAAAAGCTGGACTGTATAAAAAAGAATGTGCCATCAGGATTGGGGGAACCTTCATTATGCTGATGAAACACTCTAGCTTGCCAAAAAAGAGAATGTGAAGCACTTGCTGCAAAAGATCAAAACCTTAGAGCCTTCAATATGGATTGCATCTCAACATCAAGAAAACAAATACTCTCACCACTGGACTGATAAGCGACGTCATGATAGATAGAGTTGCTGGTACACTTGCAGATATTTTATCACAATGGAGAAATGTGCATTTAAGGACCTTTCTAGATTTTTGAGGAGCAATGATGTCAGTTTGAGAACTAAGGTGTATTTGAGTCAGGTCATGCATGGTCTTTTCAATCACTTCTTATGCCTCTGAGAGCTGGACAATGAATAAGAATGACAGAAGAAAACTTGATGTCTTTGAGTTGTGGTATTGGAGAACAGTACTGAATATCCCATGAACAGTCAAAAGAACAAACAGATATGTCATGGAGAAGGTGCAGCCAAAAGCACTCCTTGGAGGCAAGGATGGTGAAACTTCATCTCATACACTTTGGGCATGTAGCTATTGTAAACCATCAAGTTGGAACTAACCCACAGCTAACTCTTTGGGTTTTCAGAAACAGTTAATAGCATGGGAAGACCATCTTTCTCTCATGGAGCAGCTGGTGAATTTGAACCACATGCCACTGGGATTGCAGCTCAGCTTCTTGACCCTAGCCCACTAGTACTCCCTTTGGGCATGTAGCTGGGAGAAGAGAGGCTATTATTCCTCAGAGAATGACATCATGCTTGGAAAAGAGGAGGGATGACAAAGGAGAGGAAGAACGTCAACCAGGCAGACTGACACAGAGACTACAACAATGGGCTTGAGTGTACCTAACATTTTGAGGATGGCACAAGGCAGGAAAATGTTCAGAGCTGTTGTTCATAGAGATGCTATGAGTTATCCTCAACTCAACATGATCTAATAACAACAATAACTGTATCTTTTACCAATGTTCTGGGTCCCAGACCTTCCTATCTACTCAGTCATCTTGAGTTATCTCTTAATACTCTTCTTCCCTGAATCTTCATCTCCTCACTCTCCATTGCTTCTTAGTCTTTATGAAAGACTCTTGCTGTTCCATATTTTCCATCTGCCACAAAGGGGTTTTTAGCTCAGATTCTATCTTGTTCTCAAGCTATTATTATATCCATACACTTGCCATGACTTGTTTATATTTTCTGTTTGAATAGTCCCTTAAAACTTATTCTTAGTGTCTCCAACATCTGACCCATATTCTACTCTGTTAAAATGCTGATTTCCTAGGATACAAATCTTATTGTGTTACTATCCAAATTAGAGTCCTGGGGCTCTCATTCTATTCCATCATGTCTAAAAACATCATGTCTGTACATTTTATGTTGTGCTCTATGTGATTAATCATTGCCTATTCTGCAGATTTTTCCTCTACCATTCTTTTACACACTAATTTAATAATTACATCACAGGTAATTATAAATTTCTCCTACATCATCTCATTTTGTTTATAAAACTGCATGCAAAAAAAAAAAAAAAACAAACCTGCATGCATCTTAATGAAAGTAACTGAGTCTGGCAATAAACAATCATGAAAAGAATGAGCTAGTCTGCAAGTGCTTATTTAAAATTCTTATTAAAATTATAAATTTAGCATTGACCTTGAAACAAAAGGTTAATTTGGCTGATGTAACCATGGATGAGAGTAATACTAATACTAATACTGCAGCTATGGCAATCATCTGCAAAATATTCACTCCAAGATTTCCAGGAAAGTAACATACATTCTTGTTTTCCAGAGTCAAGAAAGTAAATTATTATGCTCTGAGTCAACACCTTATACATACACTGAGGCTAAGTTCTTACATCTGCTCTATTTTCTTCTGACCTTGCTCCTCCCTTGACAATTTAGAGCGGTGAAGGTCTTAGAGAAGTGTATATTTTCTTATATTCTTTGGGGTCTTCAAACTTCTTTAATGACAGAACATGAATAAAGAGTGTCTGAAAGAAGTACATCTGTTTTGGACTGTGTACCAAGGAATTAGACCAGACAGGCCCTCAATACTAAGTACTAGGACCTTAGAAATCTATGTGAACTCCACAGACCATCAAAACACTTTTGTGCAGCAGCTGCTTTTCATTACAGATTCAATCTCTGAAGCTTATTTCTTATTTTCCTCCCTTCAGGATTAAAATCTTCTTTGTTGGCCTTGAAGGTACAGAATTTCAATATTTGGAAGGGGAAAAAATTTCCACAAACACTGCGATCAGTTCTGTGAACACTAGGGCCCACTGTTTTACATAACTTCTACAAGACATGATTCTTAGCACTGGAGTGGCATGAACTATACAGCTGGAAGACACCCCAGTGATATGAAAAACACACATCTATTTATTTTTAGGGTAATTTGCTCAGGGTTATGATGATAAACACAGTACTTTTTAGAGAATAAGGTTATTCTATTTAGAGATTTATTACAGTTATTGTTAATAGTGAAGGGTGATAACTACTACAATGGGCTCTTATGTGAGAGGAAGTGAGGATGGCACAGGGTAGAGCAGAGTTCAGATCTTTTGTTCATAGGGTCGCTATGAATCACATTTAACTCGAGGACACCTAAATGAAAGCCAGTGTACATGCGTTTGAGAACAATTTTAAGAGCATGAACTCAGAATCAGACTAACTGGGAACAAAGGTTAATATGCCAGTAATAGTTGTGTGATTTAGGAAAAATATTAATTACCTTGTTTCCTTTGTTCTAATATGGTTGAAAAGAGTATTGGTCTACAGTTACTCAAAAGCTTTAGGAAGTTTAGAGAGCTACTGAGTTAACCTCGTGATATTTTTTTCAATTGGTTTACATATAATAATTTATTTACATTGGGTTCCATTCATGCACATTGTGTTTTATACAATCTCATATGTACAGGGAGTTTCATACAATCATCCCTACATGTTGTATTTTATATAATTAGTTACTATTGATCCTTGCCTAGTATTACCCTGTCTTTTCAAGTCTTCATTAATTTTTTTCCTGTTCTTTTACCCTTGTTTCCAATCTACCCACTAAACTGTGGATCCTAGTGATTTCCACCATTTCTCATTTTCCCCCTCTTTCCTCTTTACCTTTCTGAAAACTTAGATACATCTTATTAGTAATCCTTTTATTTTTACAATAATCGTATTATGCAATATTTGTTCTTACGAATCTCTGTTCACTTTGCCTAATGCTCTCTGGACTCTCCAATGTTACATATTATTTTACAAAATCTCTGCTCCTTAGTACTGTGTAGTTTTATATTGTATTAATACATGACAAGTTCTCAATCTATTCATTTGTTAATGGGCATTTGGGCTGTTTCCATATTTTTTTGGGTGGTGTTCCTTTCCTTTTTTTATATACTAGTTTATTTGTTTTTGGTCAAACATTCTTCTAAGTGATATAGCACTGGTCTGTCATTTTGCTGTGCAGAGGTAACTGTGCAGTGGTTGCTGTGATGCTAAACACTGTGACACTGATGTGTCAAATGTGATAATGGTTACCCAGGGTGGACAGTAGTTGGTGGAGCTCCCTGATTAAAACAAGCTTGGAAGCAGGAGTGGCATCCACTTCTGAAATACTTGCCTCCAGAAACTCTACGAACTTGTAAAAACGATGAAAGTTATACAATTGTTCAGGTCTTTCGTTCATAGGGTCACTATGAGTCGTCTATGACTCGACAGCACTTAACAACAGCAATAACAAGTTTATTTACAGAATTCAAATACATTGATTTCCAGAACTTTGGCTGTTGTGAATTATGCTGCTATGCATATAGGTGCGCCTATCTCCATTCGTGCCTCAGTTCTAATTTTCTTGCAGTATATTTCTAGTAGCACAATAAATAGGTCTTATGGAGGTCTATGTTCAGCTTTTTGAGGAAACACCGAACACTGCCATATGGACTCAATATTATGAAAATGACAATCCTATCAAAAACACTCTACATGTTCAATATAATCCCAATATAGATACCAAACCCATTTTTTCAAAGAGATAGAAAAACCGATTAGGTTTATTTGGAAAGAAAAGAGACCTCAAATAAGTAAAGCTCTTCTTTAAAAGAAAAATGAAGTGATAGGCATAGCACTCCAAACCTCAAAACCTACAACACAGCCGTCCTAACCAGAACAACATGATATGGGCACAATGACAGACACATAGAACATGGAAGAGAATCAAGAACCCAGAAATTAATCCATCTAACTATAGTCAACTAGTATTTGATAAGGAATCAAACCTATCAAATGGGGCAATGACAAATTCTTCAACAAATGGTGCTGGCAAAACTGGGCATCGACTCACAAAAAACCTGAAACATGATCCACATCTCACATCATATACAAACATAAACTCAAAGTGGATCATCTCAGTATCAGTGGCAAAGTTTAACAGGACAGCAAGTAATAAATTTTGGAGAAGATGTAGAGAGATTGGAACTCATACACTGCAGAGGGTGGGACTTGTGAAAACATTGAAGCTTTACAAATTTTATGGTTGACTCATATTCTGAGTTTACTAAGTTAAAAAATCAAATCCGTTACATCTATCAACAGCATTTTTAGTATTGTTAAAATGTATAGATGAAAAGACAAAAATATATGAAGCTTAAATAAGTTGCTAAAATCACATCAACCACCAATCCACCGCCACTGAGTCAATGTTAACTCATAAAACCTTCTATCAGTTTCTGAGGTTGTGTATCTACGGGATGGGATTGCCCACTGCCTATCATTTTTCTGGGGAGTACCTGGCTGGTATCAACTGTTCACTTTTCATTCAGCAGCACAATATGGAACACAGGATGGCATTAGAGCTAATAAAAGTGTAATTATCAGGAGTTAGCCCTTCTTAGCATCAGACCATTTTTTTCTTGTTTCATGTTACCAGGCTACTTTAAACAGAAACATCTCATCACTTATTACAATTATTTTGTTGTTGTTGTTGTGTACCTTTGAATCAGAACCAATCTATAGTGGACCCTCCAGTGAGTTTTTCGAGGCAGTATATTGCACGGAAGGTGATTACTTATCTTTCTCCCTCAGAACAGCTGGTGGATGCGGATTTGAATCATGTCCTCCCATGTGATTAACAGCCTCCGAAAACCCGCTGGAGGGTTCTTAGTCGACGGTACACAACAATCACCACCTTTGCATTAAGGAGCTCTGGTGGCCTAGTGGTAAGAAACTGTGCTGCAATCCCAAACACTATGCATCAAATCCACCAGCTGCTCCACAGGAGAAGCAATTCACTGTCTCTGAAAACCTGCTGAAGGGTTAGCTCTTATAGGTCCAACTCCACACAACAAACAACAACCTTTGCTTTGGCAGCACAATTCTTTACCATTGAGCGACTGAGGCACAATTCTTTGGTTGTCGGAGACCCCAGTTTAGGTTTATTATGCTTACTTCCCTTCTTAACGAAAAGCTAAAGCTTTGAGTAAGAGGGCTTGCATGAGACTCAGCCAAAACTGGAAAATCTACCACATTTTTCTTGAGATCTTGCAGCCTAGCCTCACGTGGTCAGTGAAACACCCTATTCACAGATGTTAATGCAGAGTACTGATACAATGACTAGAGATCCGCTTGACATTGTGACCAACTGACCAGAAGAACAAGATCAAGAACCTACAAGTTGCCTTGCTCTCTTGCTGTATGATAGTGTGTTCTTTAGTTCACAGAATATGTGCTATCTTGAAGAAGAGACTCATCTCGGTGGAATCAAACAGTTTATCATTTCAATGAAGGTTCTTCTCTATAGGGCAAACCAGTTGAATGTCTGTGCTGGAGGTAAGTGACTTTCATCATTCACACCTGTTTGCTCGGTATTGTACTATTCTCATCTAGTGATGAGTTTTAGGCTAAAAGATACTTATTTTCTTAGAGAGTGAGATTTATTAAAAAAAAAACAAAACCCTGCTGATGTCCTGGATAAAGTTGTGGACTACTAATTAGAAGATCATCTGTGCAAAGCAACCTATCTTTTTGTGAGAGAATAATGTGGAAATACTGTGGGGCAGTTTGACTTTGTCCGGTAGAGTTATTAGGAGTCAGAAGTGTTCACTTGTTTGGTTTACTTGGAATTCATGTACATTAATCTTCCATGTCATACTTCTTTTACATAAGGTGCAAGCAAACAACTTTATTTATTGTTGGGAAAAGTGAAACCTACACGGCTATATTAATGATAAGCAAAATTTGAACTCAGATCTTCTAATTTTTCTTAAGAGTCCCCATTATATTAATTTTCTTCCATGAACATAAAAAAATAATGTGTCTTTCCTTTAAACATCTCACCTTCTCAATAGTTTAGATTCTTGGTTTGAAAAATTATCACAAGGAGAACAAAAATCCTCATGTTAAACTATAAACAACATTTTAAAAGACTATGTTTCTTAGCTCGTCAATGTGCAAGAAGTTACAGTGAAAAAGGCAAATTCTGTATTAGATGAATCTGCTGCAATGGACTTCTTTAAAGTACTCATAAGCAAAGATGAAGTTTTCAGGGCTAAAGTGAACTTGATCCAAGCCATGATATCTTTAATCACCTTGTATGCATGTGAAAGCTGAAAATAAATAAGGAAAACTGAAGAAGAATTGGGACATTTGAATTGTGGTATCGGTGAAGAATGTTGTTGTTGATTTCCTTCGAGTCGAGCATGACTCATAGTGACCTTATAAACAAAATGCTTGAAGTCTCGCTACAATTATCAACATTTATCAAAGTTCATAGGGTTTCGGGAGGCATGTCATTCAGGAAGTGGAATACTGGATATATATTGTGGACTATCAGAAGAATAAACAAATTTGTCTTAGAAGACATACAGCCAGAATGTTCCTTGGAAATGAGAGTAGGAAGAATTTGGCTAACATAATTTGCACATGTTATGAGGCAGGGCAGTCTTTTGACAATGACATCATGCTTGTTAACATAGAGGGTTAGTCAGAAAGAGGAAGACTATCTGGTAGATTGACACAGTGGCTTCAATAACAGGTTCAACCACATAGCAGTTTTGGGGGTGGCATAGAGCTGAGCATTGTTCCATGCTATTGTGTAGAGAGTCAAGATCAACTGGACATTGTTTAACTGCAACACCAATTGTACTTCCATCCTTGCTATTAAATGTGTACAATGACTCAAACCTTCCAAATACTTCTTAAACATTTTGACATGGCTATTCCTGTGATTTTCTAGACTTGATCCGGGACTTTTAAAGCATAACAATAGGCTTTTTTTGCTATCCAACCTCTCAAGCTTTTCTTGAACTAATTACATTTGCTCAAATAATGTTTTAAGCCCTGGGTGATAGTAATAGTGTGTGATATTATTAAAATTCAGAACTTCACATTTAGCTGATGTGTTCCCCTACATGAAGACCGAAATCAGAGCATTTGGAGAATGTACCGGCTTGGCGAGGTACCATAATGTCCTACTGTGCTCGAGGGAATAGTTTTTCCTGAATTCTTTGTTGTTTTCATTTCAGGAGAGGAAGGAAGTTGAGGAGATGAGTTCAGACCTGCAGAGTGCACATAAACAAATGGGTCAGAGAAGTATATGCTGCAGGGAAACCTTAGGTCCATGTTTGTTTATTCTTTCCTGGCTTGCTCAACAAGAATTTTAATTAGGCTTGGTTTTTCTTTATCTGATTTCCTGAATTCTAATTGCCACCATAGGTTTCTGAGGAATGAAAATCACTTGTGACAAGTCATACCACCATAAATGGCAAAGCAAGTGTTCATAAGCCCTTTAAAAACAAATCTAAATTAAAGATCCAGAGGAACATATAAGGTTTCCTTAATCAAGTAAATTTTTAA
Source organism: Elephantulus edwardii (assembly GCF_000299155.1). Lineage (NCBI taxonomy): Eukaryota > Metazoa > Chordata > Mammalia > Macroscelidea > Macroscelididae > Elephantulus > Elephantulus edwardii. The sequence goes on along the minus strand of NW_006399779.1, from coordinate 3,032,733 downwards.
TGTTTTCATTCATATTTGTTTCATTTATTTCTACGACATCATTATTCAACCTTTTCATATTCTGTCCTGCATTTTAAAATATATATTTAGATGGAAGTTTTATTTCTCAATTTGTCATGCTGACTGAAAGAATATTCTTTTATTTTAGCATATATTTCTATATGTGCTCAACTTGATGGCAATCAACAACCATATTTGTTTACTCAGTATTATTATGGAACAGTATTTATAAACATTACAAGTTTGTACTGAGTTTTAAATTAAAACGTTCAAGTAAAACACTTAGCAATTTGATTATCATTCCTTTGCTCCTAATACATTTTCTCTTTAGAATAGATTTCAGGCCTTCTTTAAGAAAGGAAGAAAGAGTGGTTTTTGGAATCCTTTTTTGCAGAGAGCTTGGTGATTATCCCATCAAGCTTTCTTGAGTCTATGATTCTAAATCTCACCATTGTTTGCACAAATTGTACACTGCCCAAGTCTATGAGGCATAATTCACATTTGTATGGTGGTTTCAACAGTTTTTATTTAGAAGCTATTGTTGTCAAGCCTGGAATCCTACATTTCTCTTCCTCAAACAATGGGCAATATTGGAAAAAAAAAAGTCCATTTATATATTCCAGTCCTATTTTATTCTCTGAATCTATGATCACTATCTTGCTACACTTGAATGTCCCTTGCTTCTTACTTCTTCTTTGTTGTTCTTTTAAATACTTCTGGAAGCATTTGTGTTGACCCTGATTTATGTTACATTCTCCTTTTTCATTTCTGTGTTGAGGTCTCTCTTGCAAATTTTCTTGACACCACACTCTGTAACCAAAAGTTATCCTCTCCCGGTCATATATTTACACATAGCTTTTACCTTCTTGCCTAGAGCTAAACTCACAGACGTCCTTTGTCATCTTTCACGTGTCCTGGGGAGAGTCATACTTCTTTGAATTTGTTATGCTTGGTTTACTATAATTTGGTGACTTGTCTGTTGCTGTGATGCTAGAAGCAATATCAATGGTATTTCAATGGCTGACTAACAGGATAAACTATGGGAGACATATTCAAGTAGAGCTTCTAGACTAAAACAGACTAGAAAAACAGCATTGACCCTTCACTTCTGAAACAATTGGCCACTAACAAGCATGTGAATAACAGTAACATTGTTCAACGTATTGATGACAGATGAGGCCCTCATGTTGGAAGTCATTATTTTGTTTCCCCTCTTCAAGTTGCAGTATTCCTTTTGAGAAGTTTTCAAAGCGAGAAAGAACTGCCTCCTCATGTATACCTTAGTAATGTTGATAGAGTAAATGTTTCATCTGCTGATAAGACCAATAATTTCCTGAAGGGGCATGCCTCAACATGAAGAGAAAAAAACAAACCACTATACCCTCAGTGCCATCGAGTTTGAACTGATATATAGTTGACCTTCTGTTAGTTTCTAAGACTTTAAATTGCACAGGAAGAGATTGTCCATCTTTATCCCATGGGAGATTGCCCATCTTTATCCCATGGGTGGATTCAAATGACCACACAGGTACAGCTTTAGGCTGGGTAAATAACGTCCTATGGAACATTCAACAAGAGCCCCTCAAAATGAGTAGAAATACTTACAAACATCCACAAAGAGCTAAAAAGTAGAACGTGCAAAGTATTAATCTAGGAAAATTTGAAATTGATTAAAACTAACTGAAATGCATAAAGACTTAACATACACATTAGTGTATGGAATGTTATTGGCCGTTGTGAATAGGGTCATCATATAATCTACCATATCTGAAATGAAATATTTATGAGGAATTACACTCATTGTCAAAACGAACATTTCAAGATTTATCCTAAATTATAATGTCATCAGTTATAGATTAAAATCCATGTGCTTTGAAAGAAGGCTTGTTAATATGACTAATTATTCAAATTTCTTCATCAACCACTAAAGCCAAAGATGAAGAAATTGAGTATTTCTACAAATTTCTGCAGTCTGAATTGATCAGTATGTAATTAGGAGGGATCAGGTGTTGTAATGCAAAATTTGGACATGAAAAAAGGAGCAATGATTTGTGATCGAAATGAGCTGGAGATTGCATGATAAATTTCTTTGTGACCAACAATTTTTTTTTATTGCATATACTTTTTTAAATAAAAACAGTTCTTAGTTGAGGGACAAGAATCAGAGTGGTTCAGTCTATGAAAAGAGATGGAGGAGAAGTTAAATGTAATCAATCAGACTAAGATCATGGGCTGGTTCTGGAACAGAGAAATCACTTAAGTTTAAGTTGAAGGTGAAGAAAGTGAAAACAAATTCATGAGTTCCAAAAGGCAACTTTATGTATATACTACATGAATTTAGAGATAATATCAAGAATAGACTTGAGACACTGAACACAAATGACCAAAGACCAGATGAATCAAGGACTGGCATGTTGTCAAGACCATCAACTGCTCATGCACAAAGTTAAACTAAAGCTAAAGAAGGTTATATAAAATCCACAGGAACCAAAATTTAACCTTGAATCTATTTAACCTGAATTTAAAAAACATCTTAGGAAAAGGTTTGAGACTTTGAACACCAATGAACAAAGACCAGATGAGCTGTGTGAGGATACCAAGAATATCATTCAGAAAGAATGCAAAGGTCATTACAAAGACAGAGGAGGAAGAAAAGACTGAGATGGATGTCAGAAGAAACTCTATTGCATTAGAGCACTGAGAAGCCAGAGCTAAAGGAAGAAATCAAGAAGTTAAGAAGCTGAACAGAAGATTTCTAAGGGCAACATGGGAAGACAAAGCAAAGTATTATAATGAACTGTGTAAAGAGCTGAAGTCAGAAAAGAAGGGATGAACCCATTCAGCATTTTTAAAGCTGGAGGAACTGAAGAACAAATTTAAACCTTGAGTTGCAATACTTAAGGGTGCAATGGGCAGAATATTGAATGATCCAGGAAGCATTAAAAGAAGATGTAAAGAGTACACAGTCATTGTAACAAAAGAATTGGCTGACACTTAAGGCTTTAATGAAACCTATGATTAAGAGGCCACTGTGATGAAGGAGGAAGATCAAACTGCTATGAGATGAAGCTGAACCATCTTTGCCTCCCAGGATCATTGTTGCCCTTTCTCCAACACATATCTATTTGCTCTGTCTGTTGCTTGGAATGACTTCTATTTGTTTCTACAGAAAGTCAGCATTGCTATGTGATCCATGGACATTCAGGACATTTTTTCTATCATGTATCTTCCTTTTTCTCATAAAGTTAGTTTTTTCTTTCTATAATGCATCTTTCTGGTCAAAGTACATTCATATTAGAGTATATCACATAAAAATAAAACAATCAAGTAAAAAAAATCCATCAAGCAAACAAACCAACCTTCTTCTAAATAGAAATGTGTCTTAGGATTTGTGGTTTATGTGAATATCTAATTTTCAGCTGGTAGGACAGCTGGAAGTTTACAAAATATTCTCACTGCTATTGGCCAAAACTATTTTTCCTAGTGATGACATGCAGAGCTAATACAAGCATTTTAGAAATGTTCTGTATTTGTATGAGAAAGGTTTGAATATCATGCATAATAGTTTTTGTTTTGTTTGAGTGAAGTGGATAGACAACCATAGTCTTAATTCCTGCCAAGTCTGGGATTAATATTTTTTTATGAATAATCAGCCTGAATTTAGAGTCAAAACCATTTTATTTTCATATTAAAACTAGTAATTCTTCATGCTTCTCTATTGCATATAAATTTCAAGATAACCTTGGGAATAGGTTTGAGGTATTGAACACCAATGATCAAAGACGGAGTGAGTTGTAGGATATTATATAGGCTATCATTCAGGAAGGAAAGCAAAAAAGGTCATTACAAAGACAGAGGAGGAATGAAAACCAAAATGGATGTCAGAAGAGACTTTAAAGATTGCACTGGAGTATCAAAAAGCCAAAACAAATGGAAAACATGCCGAAGCAAAGAGCTGAACAGAAGATTTCAAAGGGCAGCTCAAGAGGAAAAAAAAAAAAAAGTATTGTAACGGAACATTCAGAGAGCTGGAATTGGGTGAGAAAAGGGAAGAACTCCCCCTGCATTTCTCAACCTAAGAGAACTGAAACAAAAAAAAAATATTAAACCTTGAGTCACAATATTGAAAGATGTTATGGGCAATCTATTGAATGACTAGAAAAGCATCAAAAGAAGATGGAGGAAATACACAGAATGTTGTACAAAACCAACAACAAAACAAAACAGAACCAACCAAAACCAAACAAAAAACCCACCTGACACTAGAAAATTTGAGGAAGTACCATAAGAGCAGGAGCCAATGGTAATGAAGGAAAAAGTGGAAACTTCATTGAAGGAATTGACAAAAAATAAAGGCCATTGAAGGAATTAACAAAAAATAAAGGCTCAAAAAAAATCAGTGATATACCAATTGATTTGTTTCAGTTAACAAATGCAGCCACGGATGCGCTCACCAGTCTATGCCACGAAATTTGGAGGAGAGCTGTCTGGCCAACTGATTGGAAGGGGTGGTTAATTGTTCATATTCCCAAGAAAGGTGATCCAACAGAATGTAGAAACTATTGAACAATATCATTATCACTTTCAAGCAAAATACTGGTCAAGATAATTTAATTTTTAATTTAATTTAATATGGTGTGCAATGAACAGAGTTGTGTGAGTTACCTGCTTTACAAGGAATAAAATTGTCTTCAAAGAAATCTACTAGGACATTTTTCCCCAGAATAATGTAATATGAAAACTGTGCTCTATTTTTATTCTTTGCCATCCATATTTCTCAGGAGGTTAGTCTGTTTAGTGACTTACCTTTCCATTATACAAAAAAAAGGAATAAAATACATTTTTTCCTTCCTGAAACATGTGGAATATAATAATAATAGGAGTTGAGAATATACTTGAATGAAGCCTCGCTTCATATACTCTGTATTATTTCTTCCCCACACTTTCACTACCAAAGGTACTAATTTGTTAATATAATTTCTAGAGGAAATGGACAAATACTTAGAAAAACACAACCTACCTAAACTGACACAAACCGAAACTGAACATCTGAACAGACCCATTACAAAAGAAGAAATTGAAAAGGCAATACAACAACTTCCAACCAAGAAAAGCCCTGGACC
>NW_006399779.1:3025831-3027510 GCF_000299155.1 Elephantulus edwardii | reverse complement strand
CCAAGGACCAGTCCCTCCTTGCAACATGCCCAAAGTATGTCAGACGAAGCTTCAAAATCCTTGACTCCAAGGAGCACTCCAGCTTCACCCTCTCCAGAACAAACCCATTTGTTCTCCTAGCAGTCCATGGTATATTCAACACTCTTCTCTAGCACCACAGCTCAAAGGCATCAATTCTCTTTCTATCATCCCTTTTCACTGTCCAGCTCTCTGATGCATAGCACGCAATTGCGAAGACTATAGCCAGGATCAGGTGCACCTTAGTCTCCAGCCTGATGTCATTGCTCTTCAGTACTCTTGAAAGGTCCCTCACAGCTGACTTTCCCAGTGCAATTCATCTCTTGATTTCCTGGAGGCTGGTACCAAGAGTTTTGACTGTGGAACCAAGTAAACGAAAACTGTTAACTATCTCAATCTCTTTACCATGATGTTGCCAATTGGCTCAGTGGTGAGAATCTTTCTTCTTCTTCTTCTTCTTTTTTTTTTTTTACTCTAAACATTATTTAATTAGGTCTTCTGCAATAATCTAGAATACCAATTTGTGAGAATAAACCCCATTGGTGAGGGAGAATAAAGAATGCAGGTAACTTTCGAGCTGAGGAACGGCTCTGATTTTGGGTAAGATCTGGGAGTCCACAGCTTTCCGGTCAACCTTGCGTTGCTCTGTAATCTCGTATTTCTCCTTTTCTGTGTCGAAGATCTCGCCCTCCTGGTGGTGCGGCTTCTGCAGCTTCTTCTTCTTAAAGGAAGCATCAGTGAGGTGCTTTGGTATTTTGACATCACTGATGTCAACTTTAGTGGAGGTGGCAATGACAAATTTCTGGTGTGTTCTCCGCAGAGGAACTCGATTGAGTGTCAGAGGCCTGGTCACAAGGAGCAAACCACTCTCCAACTGCTTCAGGGAAACCACTCTCTTGCCCTGGTGGCGCCCTGTGAGGATGATGAGGACGGTCCCGGGGGTGATGCTTGCACGCAGCCTCCTCACGTGCTGACTGAAGAGCTTCTTGCCGGGTCTCAGCAGCTTCCGAGGCACGTCTTCAGTAGGGTAGTTAGTACCTGGGCATTTTTCGCAGTTTCACCACTCTAGTACCCCCATTCTTGTCACCACCTACTGGTTTTGTGACAGTGGCAAGAACCTTCTCCTTCTTCTTCTCAACCCTGGACTTGGTGGCCGAGTACTTCCTCTTGTACATGGCCTTCCTGGAATACATGGCTGATCGGGGATACCTGCCGATTCCCTGGACTAGGACAGGATCGCGGCTGCAGTGAGGTTTCCCCTTGGGGGTTTTGCCCGTGCCCTTGGGCTTGACTTTCTTAGCTTTGCCACTTGCATCTGCCTTCTTGGCTTCAGGCTTGGCCTCAGGCTTCTTCTCCTTGGGGTCTGCCTTTTCACCCGCCATCTTACAAGATGGGAAAAAGAACTAAGGAGGCCGAATCTTTGTTTTCTTGATGTGGAGCTTCAGTCCATATTGAAGACTGCAGTCATTGATCTTCTGCAGCAAGCGCTTCAGGTCCTCCTCAGTTTCAGCAAGCAGGGTTGTGTCATCTGCATAACGCAGGTTGTTGATGATTCTTCCACCAATCCTGATGCCACATTCCTCTTCATATAGCCCAGCGTCTCAGATGATTTGTTCTGCATACAGATTGAAAAGGTAGTATGGAGACAGACTACATCCCTG
>NW_006399779.1:3021373-3025731 GCF_000299155.1 Elephantulus edwardii | reverse complement strand
TTATATAGCTCAAAGGCTATGATGGTTACAAACTACCTGGTATATATATGTAATACACCACTAGACAGAACCCTAGCAGACTAGGGTTCTTCCTTTTTCTAATTAGCTTAAGTTTGATGTATTGTTGTTATATAGCATCAAATTTGAACCAACTCATAGCTGACACTCCAGTGGATTTTCAGAGGCAGTAAATTGCATGGGAGGACAGTGCCCATCGTTTTCCCGTGGAGCAGCTGGTGATTTGAGTCAAATGCTTTTGAGTTGGCAGAGCAATTCCTTACCACTAAACCACCACACTGTCTTACTTTGATAGGTAACTGTATTTTTATCAGCTTGGATAGGAAGCTCTGGTGGTCTAGTGGGTAAAGAGTTGCAATTCCAACCCAAAAGCAGATAGTTCGAATCCACCAGCTGCTTCAAGGGACTAAGATAGGAAATCTCCTTCCATACAATTTACTGCCTCTGAAAACTCACAGGAAGGTCTGATTACATGACAACAAAATACTTAGCATAAGATCATATTTTGGTTCTTGTAAACTTGTTTTTGTTCCCCACCCCCTTTCTTCAATTTGAACTTGCACATGAATAATGGATTGTTTGTACACAACTGATTTGTGGTCTTGTTTTGACTGCTGATATTGAACTTATCCACTACTCCTTTTTATAAATTTAGGCAATCTAATTCCTCTCAAATCCAACAGATGAGGTCCATGTGTAAAATCGCCTCTTATTTTTTATTATTATTGCAATGAATAATCATTGCACAAAGTTATATCATGTGATCTTCAGTTTCATTTATGTCACTAGGTGCCATATTTTCCAACTAGTATTATTTTCTTTGTTTCCAACTTTTGCATTCTAGTTATCAAATATTATTAATGCACCTTGGCAGCACTTCCAATCTTTTTCAGGCTGCAAAAGTTGATTGTTGTTGTTTATTGCCTTCAAGTCAAGCACGACTCATTGTAACCTAATGAACAAAAGGCCTGAAGTCTTTCTATAACTATCTTCATTTATCAAAGTTTATAGAGTTTCCAGAGGTATGGCAAAAGTTGATAGAAGTGTTCAGTGTAGGGATAGTATTCTCTCACTTACACCAATGTACTTTAGGAGAGATCTTGACATTTTCTTTTTCATTAATCATGTGACATCATCCTTTTTCAATTTTTCATTCCCAGAATGACAGATCATATGATTGTCAAATTTCAAAATGGCCAAGACCAGTCCATCTTATCTTACTTAGACATCAATCCTTAGCCTTAGCCCAAGATGTCAATCTTTATACATTCCATTTAATTTTTGACAACTTCCAATTTTTCTAGATTTGTACTTCATACATTCTATGTTTTCATTATTAATATTTGTTTGCAATTGTTTCTCCACAGGTTTTGAGTGTTTTCAAATCTGAGAAGCTCCACTCACAGAACTATATCTAACAAAGTTCCCATTATTCATAGAATTTTTAAAGTCCTGTTCTTTCAGGAGTGAATAGCAAGTCCTGCTTCTTAATCAAATAAAACCCCAGTAATTGATGGAATACCAACTGGTGTGTTTCAATAAATAGATGTATGTCTAAATGTGCTCACTAGCCTATGCCAAGAAATTTGGAAGACAGCTGCCTGGCCAAGTATGAAAAGAGACTCATGTTTGTTGCCATCACAAAGAAAAGTGATATCAATAGAAGGCAGAAGTTAAAAAAATATCATTAATATATCATAAAAGTAAAATCTTGCTGAAGATTATTAAAAAGTGGCTGAAATATCTCATTTACAGGGAACTGCCAAAACTGATGTCACTTAGATTTTGGCTGAAAGTAGAGAATACCAGAAATATGTTCAATTGTGTTTTATTTATTATGCAGAGATATTTGATGGTGTGTATCCTATCAAAATATGCTTAGCATTGATAAGAATGAGAATGTCAGAACATGTAATTGTGCTCATGAAAAACCAATTCATGGAGCAAGAAGCAGCTGTCTAAATAGAACAAAGAAACAGTGCGTGATACAGAATCAGGAAAGGTGTGTGGCAGGGTTCAATCCTATCTTCAGACCTGTTCTATCTGTATGCTAAGCAAATAATTTTAGAAATTGGACTATATAAAGAAGAAGGTGTCATCAGATTAGAAGAAGACTCACCAACAACCTGTCTTATGTAGATGTAAAGGAGACTTGACTCACTCACTGCAGAAGATCAAAGATTACAGACTTCAATGTGAATTATATCTTAACATCAAGAAACCATACTCAAAACTGGACCATTAGGCAATATCATACTAGATTGAGAAAAGATAGAAGTTATTGACAATTTTATTTTACTTGGATAAATAACATCCATGGTAATAGCAGTGAAGAAGTCAAACACATGTTGCACTAATAATGTCTGCTGCTAATGACTTCTCCAAAGTGCAAAAAGAGCAATCAGGTCAGCTTAAAGCCTAAGGTGCACATTATGCAAACCATTGTATTTTAATTACTTTGTTTGCATCTGCAAATTGGAAGATGAGTAAAGAAGAATAAGAAAGAATGAATTTCCATGAATTATGGTGATGGTGAAGAGTGCTGAATATCCCATAGATTGCCAAAGGAGCCAAAAAGTCTATCTTGGAGGAAGTGCAACCAATGTGTTCTCTAGAGACAAGAATGCTGAAACTTCAACTCATGTAATTTGGGCATGTTGTCAGGATTGATCAATCCTTGGAAAAAGATTTCATACTAGGAAAGGTGGGGGGTCAGAGAAAGAGAGACAAACCCTAAAATAGGTGAATTTACACAATGTAACAGTGGGCAAGAGCATGTCAGAGATTTTGAGGATGTTGCAGGACTGAGTAAAGTTCTGATCTTTTAGTCATAGAGTCACTATAGTTACAGTTAAGTTGAAGGCACATAAGGACAACCACAAATATATAAATTTATTGTTGTTATTGTTGTTGCTATGTACTGTGCAGTCAACTACGACTCATAGTGACCCTATGAACCCTACTCAATCCTGTGCCATTCTCATCATATTTGATATACTAGAGACCATTGAGGGTCTTTTGCTGAGCCTCCATGTTTGCAGACATAATGTCCTTCTCCAAGGACTGATCCCTCCTGAAATATGCCCAAAGTATTTGAGATAGGGTTGCACCATCCTTGCCTCCAAGAAACCTAAATTAACTTTCTTCAGGACACACCTGTTTTCTTGACAGTCCATGGGATATTCAGTACCCTTCTCTTAAACCATAATTCAAAACTATTGATTTTTCTTCAATATGTATGTATCTATAGAAAAATACCATACTTTGTGAAGACATTGCAGAGTAATTCTTAATAGTTCAAATACAAGCATGAACATACTAAAGGATTAAAAGTATAATTTAAACAGAAATTAATTTCTGTGCTCGTCATTGAACCTTAACAGTTCTCAGAAAATTAAGTAACAAGATATATATTATCAGAAGAAACATGTGCAAAATTTGCAGATGTCTCTAGTCAAGAATTGGAGAAATAAACTGGAGAAACTTTCAAGACAATGTTATACAGTGGAAAGAAATCCAGGCTAACGTTGTGAAGACATGTCTCGTATTCTTTGTGTTCCCTCTTTCTTACCATGAAAACTAGGGAAGTTAAGTGTTATTCTTAAATCCAGTTTCTTCATCTACCTAGTGGTAATTTCTGAGATTATTGTGGGATAATGACATGACCAATGTGAAAGGATTAACAAATTAATCCTGCCATAATATAAAGGGATTAGACTAGGGAAACTAGTAGTAACCATGATTACGTTTTCAATCCTGACTAGTCATCTCAATTATCTGAAAGTAAAAAAAAGAGGATTAGCATGGAATAAAATAGGTTAGAAAACACAATAAAAGCAGAAGGAATTCTGGAAATGTGCTTATACATTTAGAAGTAAAAGGAAAAGAATATTTCAATCAAAGCACAATTTAGCAATAATACTGTCCTGCTAATTTGTTTATTCCTATTCTTCTAATCTTAAGTGGTGGCCAGAGAACTTGAACAATAAAAAAAAAAAAGAAAGCAAAATATGGAGGGATACAAGAGGGATAGGGAGGAAAATATGAAACAGAGAATGAATAAAAATCCAACATTTTTGTTAACTTTCCTTAAAATCACAATTAAAATGAAAATATTATTAATAAAAAACCTACTACAACAACAACAAGCAAGATTTTACTGAAGATTATCCAAAAACGACTGGAACAGCACATCAGCAGAGAACTACCAGAAGTCCAGGCTGGGATTAGAAGGGTTGCAAGTACTAGGGATATTGTAGCTGCTGTTAGATGGATCTTAGCTGAAAGCAGGGAATACCAGAGGAATGTCTATCTGTGTTTCATTGACTATGCAAAGGAGT
>NW_006399779.1:3006486-3014238 GCF_000299155.1 Elephantulus edwardii | reverse complement strand
AGCAAGCGCTTCAGGTCCTCCTCAGTTTCAGCAAGCAGGGTTGTGTCATCTGCATAACGCAGGTTGTTGATGATTCTTCCACCAATCCTGATACCACAATCCTCCTCGTACAGCCCCGTGTCACAGATGATCTGTTCTGCATACAGATTGAAAAGGTATGGAGACAAAATACATCCCTGATGGACCCCTTTCTTGATTTTGAACCATGTAGTGTCTCCTTGCTCTGTTCTGACAACTGCCTCTTGGTCCAAGCATAGGTTTCGCATAAGCACGATCAAATGTTCTGGGATTCCCATTCTTCTCCGAGTCAGATACACCCTTCCTATTCTCCCCCCAGTTACCATCAACACAAGTGAGGTTGGTTTCCTTCAAAGCATTTTTAGCTGACTTTAAGTACTTTATGTATTTATGTTTTTACTTGTTAACTTTCTTTTCCCTCTAAATGGCAAGGTACTTGTGCACAAAACCACAACCACAGTTGTGTGCGTTTTTTTTAATTTTTCAGATCCCAAACAGAATATAGTCATGGTTCTAAAATACTGATAAACACTTTATACTCTTAAGAGGATCTCAAAAATCTTTAATTTATGTGAGTCATAGCTATCAATATTTGAAATATTAATAACTGAAGGGTACAAATTTTTAAATGTTTCCGTATTTTAGAATAAAAATACATCATCTATCACATATTGAAATAGGCATGTTTTTTAATAAAATGGACACTGTGTTTTCCAAAGTAAACAAAAGAAAATTAGTTCAATGATTGGCTTTCTTTTATATTTGTGTAAATTTCCTTAATGTCCTGATCAATAAAATAGGGCAATATGCTGACTTCGGTTTCTGCTTTCAAATTGTTGAGGTACATACCAATTAATTGACTAACATGGAAATATTAGAATATTGCCGATAAATTTTTTGTACCACATAAAAAAATTATGATGTGGTATTGTGGTGTTAAGGGTTTATTGTTCAAAACGGCTTTTCTAGCCATTGATTTTGACTTTTGCTGTGTGAATGGATGGGGTTATGTGAATAGGGTGTGTTAGCCGGCTAATAAGAGGATTGACCAGTCTTGCTCTTAAATTGAGCAGCTTTATTAGCACATTTTGAGAATCTCGCCACCAGCAAAGAAGAAGCAAAGAATGCAGTGCTAACCTGTCTTAGAGGAACAGCAGTCATGTTTGAAGCAGAGAACCAGAGACCCAGCATGAGACAGAGCCGACCTTGGAACTGCTACTCTATGGAACAGAGGTAAAAGCCTTTTCCTACGCTTGTTGGAAGACTAGGGGGTTATGGCGGTGTGGAGAACCATAACTACTAGGACTGAGAGCTTTGTAACACTGGCCTAAATGTGCAAGGCTCAAGGCTGAGGTGTCTGCGAGTACATTTTGGAAGCTGTCCTGACTGAGTGATTCTAACTTACTGACAACTTGAATTATAGCCTACTGACTTCCCTAAAATGGTTCTGTGTGGTCTGTGAGCAATCTCAACAGATTTAACCCCAGTAAAGCAATAAGATTGGTGTTGGGATGAGTAGAAAGATACACAGGAATGTGGGAGACTTGTCTTACCTAACAAGAATGTTTTGAGTTGTGGATGCTGTTGATAAGGACAGTTCCCAAAGCGGAGCTTATATATATGACTGATCCTGTGTGGCCTTTGCTCTTTTTACAGACGTTAAGTGTCATAAACAAAGTCAGTTCTGACTCTTACTTGACAAATATATATATGTTGTTGTTGTTATGTGCCATCAAGTTGCCTGAGACCTTTAACAACTTTATGTACAGCAGCTCTGAAACCTGCCCTGTCCTGAGACAGTCTCATTAATTCCAACACACTAACCCCCATTGCCACAGTTACCGTATCGATCCATCTCTTCTGAGGTCTCCCTCTCCTGCTCTATCCCTCCACCCTTCTGAGCACGATGTCCTTCATCAAGAATCAGTCCCTCCTGGCTACACACCCAAAGTATGTGAGACTGACCTTCAAAATCCTAGCCTTCAAGGAGAAACATGGCTTCACCCTCTCCAAGACAGATCTATTTCTTTTCTTGGCATCCATGGTATATTCAAGACTCTTCACCAGCACTACAGCTCGAAGGCATCTATTCTTCTTCTGTCATCCTTAGTCATTGTCCAGCTCTCTGATGCATATCAAGTAATTGCAAAGACCATGGCCTGGATTAGGCACACCTGAGTCTCTGTAATGACATCGTGTATCAGAATAAAACCTTGCACAAACTTGCACCCTTCTCACTGGGTTTAAGCCTTTCCTTGCATCTCCTCTATGTGTTAGTCCATCTCATTGAGGGTCTTCCTCTCCTTTGCTGGTCTTCCACTTTCCCAAGCAGGATTATTACACATTTTTTGTAAATCTCCTTAATGTCCTTTTCAAGACAATGGTAGGTTGTTGTTGTTGTTGTTGTTAGGTGCCATTGAGTCCAGTACGACTCATGGAGACCCTCTGACTAAATGATCTGAACCCAGTCCTGTCCTGCGCCATCTTCACACTTCATGACACATAAGAGCCCATAGCAGCAATCACTTTGTCAGTCCACCTGGCTGAGGGTCTTCCTTTCCTTCACCGACCCTCCACCCTTCCCAATATCATGTCCCTTTCCAAAGAATAGAACCTCCTAGCAATATGTCCAAAGTATGTGAGACAGAGACTCATCATTCTTGCCTCCAAAGAGCTCTCTGGCTTCACCTTCTCTGAGACATATCTATTCTCTTGTCTGTCCAAGGGATATTCATCACTTTTCTCTAACACCACAACTCAAAGACATCAATTCTTTTTCTGTCATCCTTATTTGTTTTCCAGTTCTTGAATGCATAGGTAGTAATTGGAAAGATCATGGCCTGAATGGTGCACCTTAGTCCTCAAACTGACATTATTTCTCCTCAATAATTTGGAAAGGTTCCTAACTGCAGACTTTCACATTGCAGTGTGTCTCCTTATATACTGAATGCATGTATCAAGGATGTTAATTGTGTACCAAGCATGAAGAAGCTATTGACAGTTTCAATCTCTTCTCCATTCATCATGACATGACCTATTATTGGTCAAGTGGTAAGAATCTTTGCTTTCTTGATATTGAGATGCAATCCATACTGAAGGCTGCATTCCTTGATCTTTTGCAGCAAGTACCTCGAATCTTCCTCACTTCCAGCAAGTAAGATTGTGCCATCTGCATAATACAGGTTATTGATAAGTCTCCTTCCAATCCTGATGCCATACTCCTCTTCATAGAGTCCAACTTCTGGGATAATTTGCTCAGCATATAATTTGAATGGGTATGGTGATAGAATACATCCTGACACACTCCCTTCCTAATTGCAAAGCAAGCAGTGTTCCCCTGCTCTGTTCATACAACAGCCTCCTGATTCAGGTATAGGTTCCATATGAGCACAATCAAGTGCTCTGGGATCCCATTTTTCTCAATTTCAGTCACAACTTGTCATGATCCACACAGTCAAATGCCTTTGCATAGTCAATAAAGCACAAATATACATTCTTCTAATATTCCTTACTTTCAGGCAAGATCCATCTGACTTCAACAGCGATATCCCTGGTGCCTGGCATTGTTGTTTATGATTTTTTAGAAGCGTTTGTGATGATTAAGTTATTATTCATACAAAATTCTACCACATGATCTCTGGCTTCAGTTATTATTACTATGTTACATATGTGAAAGGCCGTGTTTTCCAACTAATCCTTTTGCTTTTTAAACACTAGTTGTTATTTCTACAGCTTGACTGCACATTTGACCAATTTCAGACTGCAGAAGTTAGTAGAAAACCCCAACTTCTTCACCTTTGGCTTTAGTTGTTAAGTGTCATCAAGTCAAGCATGTCTCCTAGTAACTCTATGAACAACAGAGCTGAACTCTATTCTATTCTGAACCATCCTTATGACTGTCAACACATTGGGCTCCATTGCTGCAGACATAGTATCAATCTATCCTGTTTAGGGTGTTTCTCTCATTCACTGACCCTCCACCTTTCCATGCATGAACATGTTCAGTATAAATGAGACAAAGCTTCACCATCTTTCTTTCTCCAAGACCTATCTGTTTGTTATTTTGGCAGTCCCTGGGATATTCAGCGCTCTTCTCCAGTGCCACAATTCAAATGCATCATTTCTTCTCCTGTCATCCTTAATCATTGTCTAGCTCTCAGATGCATAGCAGGGGACTAAAGACTGTGGCTTGAATCAGGTGCACTTTACTCTTTCAAGATCATTGCTTTCAGGTCTTTGGAGAGGTCCCTGGCAGCAGAAGTTCCCAACGCTATATGTCCCTCAATCTGGTATTAATCTGGTCCCTCAATGCTGGTACTAAGGGTATTGACTGTGGCTACAAGCAAGACAAAATTGTGGACAATTTCAATCTTTTCTCCATCTATCATGATGTTTCCTGTAAGTCCAATGGGGAGGATTTTTGTTTACAGGATGTTGAGACACAGTCAATATAATCTATTTGATCTGGCTTTAGTGGTTGGTGCATGAATTTTAATATTCTGGCACTATGTCAGTGTTTCACTGCTATTTTGGGGGTTTTGAGGGGCATTTGTTTAAAAAGTTGATGATAGCTAGCTCTCCTTCTCAGTGTATGTAAGTCTGGGAGCTCTGATGAAACCTGTCTACCACAGGTGAGCCTGCCAGTTTTTTAAATACTGGCGGTACACCTTCTAACATCATAGCAACACAAGCCACTAAAGAGTGACAAACTGACAGAAGAGTAGTGGTAACAAGTGGCAAATCCTTAAAAATTAGCTGCAATGAAGGTCCTGAAAAATATTAAAATCTAAGTAACCTTAATTTAACTGTTAGTCTTTTCTTTCAGAGAAAGGAAATAGTTTTTCCATTGCAAAGTGGATAATTCAAGAAATCATATGAGTGCTTTTTCTTGAGGCAATCATAGCAGTTAGCACATAGTATAAATGGTAAATTAGATTATCATTTTTCTAATTTGTAGAATGTCTGTTTTTCTGGTTTTATGTCTTCTTCTTTAAAAACTCTGTGAGCTTTTTGCAACCCCAACATCCCAGACAGAGCTTAATGCTAACCCAGTCAAGGAAAGACTTAGGAGTACCAGTCATTTCTTCTCTAGTTCTAGTATTCTGTACTTTTCACCACTCCTGATTTAGTTTCACTTACACCACTGATTCTCCAATGGTAATGTGAAAAGAAGCCAAGCTACTATGAAGGCATTGGCAAGAAACAAGATCCCAGGAATAGATGGGATACTAATTGACATGTTTCAAATGGCAGGTGCAACCTTGAGTGTGCCCATCAGTCCATGCCAGGAAATTTGGAGGACACTTGTCCAGCCAACTGACTGTTGTTGTTAGGTGCCATACAACTCATAGTGACACTGTGAACAAAAGCTCTGGACCCTGTTCTATCCTGTGCCATCCTCACACTTCCTGACACACAAGAGCCCATTGTGACAGTCACCATGTCAATCCACCTGGTCGAGGCTCTTCCTCTCCTTCACCGATTCTCCATCCTTCCCAGCATCATGTCCTTCTCCAAGGAATAGCCCCTCCTAACAACATGCCCAGAGTATGTGAGGTGAAGCTTTATCATTCTTGCCTCCAAAAAGCACTTTGGCTACACCCTCTCCAAGACATTTCGCCAATTGATTGGAAGAGTCTATTGTTTTTATTACCAAGAAGGTCCTTCAACAGAATGTGCAAACTATCAAATAATATCTTTAATATCGCATGCGAACAAAATATTGTTGAAGATCATTTAAAATCACCTAGAAAAGTAAATAGAGAACTACTAAAAGTTCAAACTGGATTGAAAAGAGTCTGTGACACCAGAGGTAAAATTACTGATGTCGGATGGATCTTGGCTAAAAACAAAGAATATCAGAAGAATGTCTATTGTTGATTTATTTACTTTGCAAAAAAATTTGACTGTGTAGATCAAAGCAAATAATGGTTGACACAGAATAATGGGAATTTCAGAACACTTAATTGTGCTAATGTGGAACCTACATCTAGACCAAAGGGAAAATTACATGTTTTAAAATTGGAAAAGGTGTGTATCCAGGAAGTCGGACTCATTGAAGAAGAATATGCTATCAGGCTTGGAAGAAGACTTATAAACAACCTTAGTAATGTAGATGACAAAATCCTGCCTGCTGAAAGTGAGAAGGACTTGAAGTTATTGCTAAAAAGGATCAAAGACTATAGCCTTCAATATAGATTTCATCTTGACATCAAGAAAAAAACATTCTCACCATAGGATCAGTAGGTAATATTACGACAGAAGAAAAACAAAAGGTTAAAACTATCAATGGCTTCAATTTCCTTGGATCCACAATCAACACCCTTACCAGCAGTCAGGAGATCAGGAGAAGTACTGCACTTGGAAAGTCTGCAGTCAAGGACGTCTCCAAATTTTTAAGAAGCAATGATGTCAATTTGAGAACCAAGGTGTGCCTGATTCAGGCCATAGTCTTCTTAGTCACTTGCTATGCATCTAAGAGCTGTTCAGTAAATAAGGATGACAAAAGAAGAATTGATGTCTTTGAGCTATGGTGTTAGAGAAAAGTACTGATTATTTCATGGGAGGCCAAAAGAACAAACAGATATGTCTCGGAAGAGGTCCAGCCAGAGTGCTTCTTGGAGGCAAAGATGATAAATCTTCATCTCACATGCTTTGGGTATGTTGCTAGGAGAGGCTATATTCCTTAGAAATGGGACATCATACTTGGAAAGATAGAAGGGCAGTGAAAGAGAGGAAGACCCTCAACCAGGTGGATTGACACAGTGACTGCAATAATGGACTTGTTTCAGATTGTGACGGTAACTCAGAATAAGACAGAGTTCAGATCTTTTGTTCATAGGGTTGCTAGGCGTCATATTTGTCTTGACAGCACCTAACAGCAACAACTCCATTTAGCTGGAACTAATAGCCAACTCTGAAGAAGGTTTTTGGATAATCTAAATCACATGAGAGGTGACTGTCCTCCTTTCTCTCAAATTGTTTCTGGTAGATTCGAACCATCAGGGTGTCACCTTTGGGTTTTCATGGACTATGTGATGGCACATACCTACCACAACCATGACTACAATTTTGATACTCCAATTTATTTGTGTGTGTGTGCGCTCTAAATCTTTTTTAAAGGCCCTATGAGCTATTTCCAGTCCCATTCTGCATCCATTTGCTGGGACAAAGAGTGTGGCAATGATTGGCTAGACAATTAATAATTTTCTTTCTTCCTGGGAATATAAGACAACTGTATTTTCAAGTCTCTTTTAAAATTAGTTTGAGGCCCTAACTCTGAACTATAGACAAAATTATATGAGAGGAAGTAATATATGACTATTCTGGAGCTGGACATGACACTATTCTTCCCGTTCCAAAGCAAGCTTGGAGGTTATGTGTGAAAGATCCTGGCATCAGTAGCCTGAGTCCATGAATTAGCCCTTGAAGTATACCTTACTAGGAAAGCAGAGCTGCCTATCACACTGGAAGTGTTGCCTTTGATAACCCCTGAGACCATAGGTATGTTTTACTCTCGCACAAATTATGACTAAAGACAGCTCTCCTCTTGTCCCATTCAGAGTTCAATTCTCTAAAAATATACCCTAATTCTGTACTACTAATTCCAAAGAGTATTTCTTTAGTCAGTTTTCTTGTTATGATTGTTGTTGTGTGCCTTCAAATCAGAACTCACCCATAGCTGACCCTCCAAAGGGTTATCAGAGTCAGTTAATCTCATGGGATGAGATTACT
>NW_006399779.1:2967167-3006386 GCF_000299155.1 Elephantulus edwardii | reverse complement strand
CAAGCGACTCGATGGCACATAACAACAACAACACTCAAACTCATCGCTGTCAAGTCAGAACTGACTCATAGCTGGTCCTCCAGTCAGTTTCCAAGGCTATAAATCACAGGGGAGGAAACAGTCCATTTTTCTCCCTTGCAGGGCCTGGTGGAATTGAACCACATGAGAGACATGACCTCTTGGTTAACAGCAAAAACCTCTAAGGACTAAGCCACTATGGTTAAATTTCAGATCATGCAAATTCAGGGGTTTCAGATAGGCCAGAGCTGAGGAGAGCTCATCTAACTTGATTAATATTATAGTATGGAAGGGAAAACTAGGTGGACTCTATAATTTCTCCTCTACATTGCTAACACTTTTCAGAACGATAGATCACTAGAGCAAGGATGTACCTTGGTTCATGGTGGATGAAGTAAGTGAGTCAGAGAACAAACAGTTCTGTATCTTTGAACTATCTGTTATGTGGCAAAAAATCAGTACTGACTCATAGTTGAGCCTCATGTGGATTTTTAAAAGCTGTAAATCACACGTAACAGTAATAACATTACAGTGCCAGTCACTTTCAATCTACTTAGGGCTTCTGAGTCATGATGTGTCTGGTTACTGAGGCTCTGACATCCTTACCTCTGAGATTTTCTTGGTTTCTCCTCCTTTCTTGATGTAAGCTTGTTAGTTTTATATGCTCTCTCATGTCCATTTACGAAGTCTCAATTCTCCTTTAAAATTTTTTTCTTCTTTTATTGTGGCAAAATATATACAGCACAAAATAGTATTATTTCAACTATTTTTATGTGAACAACTCAATGACATCATTTACATTCCATTCACCACTGTCTGTCTCCAACAGTTTCCATCACCTTTAAAAGAAACTTAGTGCCCCATAAATATGACCTTCCCTTTTCCCTAGTGGCTTCTATACATTTTTCTATTCTGCATCTTCTAAGTGGGATTATACCATGATGTTCTTTCATGTCTGATTTATTTAGCTCAGAACTAAGTGTCCAAGATTTATCCATTTAACAGAGCATTTGACTTTATGATAGGATATTGTATTGAAATAATAATAATTACAATAACAATTTTATTTTAAAAGTATTTAATAATAGCATATTTCTTTATCCATCAATTTGTTGAGAGGCCCTTGGGTTTTTTGTGCTTTGGGGCTATTATGAATAATGTTACGAAGAAGATGAATGCATTTGAGCTTCTGCTTTCAAGTCTTATTAGGTGTAGACTTAAAGCTTTTTGTTGTATAACCAGTAGCGCCTCAGTGACTTGTGGTAAGTAATTGTGCTGTCACCCCAAAGGTTGGCTCTTCTAATCCACTGGTTGATTCACATGAGAAAGAAAGCAATTTCCTCCCCTGTATTTTACAGCCTCTATAATCCACTAGAGGGTCAACCATGAGTGGGTTTCCACTTGACAGGAATGAGACAGGCAAATCAAGAAATAAAATTGCTGGATTATGTTGTAGTTCGTTGTTGAAATGAGTCTAGGTCCACGATGAACTTAATTTATGATTTTTAAAATTAGCTCCTCCAGTTAGACAATAACAATAACAAATTCTAATTTCTTGATCTTTTCTCTACAATGTTTCCATAAAAACAATTCACTCAGTGAGTCTCATCTCTGACTTATCTCAGAGATTTGTAAAAAAAAAAAAAAAAAGCAAATAAATAAATTACAAATTTACTGTTTTAGCAACCAAATCCAACTTGATTCAAGTACAATCTCAGGATCAACTTGCATACCTAGATTTAAGAGTGATTATTCCAGTTTCTCTTGGCACAAAGTTTGGAGATAGTTCCATAAATGTGCTATTGACAAAGTAATAAAAACTACTGATAATATGTAAAAGATATAAACCATAAATAACTTAAAGATTTTTGACTCTCAAAGACTGGAATAAAAACTAAGCCAAATATATTATTAACAGTGAGAGGAAAGAAGATGCCAAGATTACAGATTTAATTTTCAGTATGTGGCTATATGGAGAAATAGCCAGTAGAAACACATATAGGATGGTAACTTCTAAGAAGAACAAATATAGAGATACAGATATGAGTTATTGAATTATTGGCACAGGAACATAATTGAAATGCTGAGGACAAACGCTTTATTTTTGAAGGAAAAGGTACTATAGAGATGAATGGAAGGGACACTGAGGCACATTATTTCATTACTTAAGAGAAAAGAATTCACAAAAATGGACTCTTTGAAGAAGAATGTGACATCAATATTGGAGGAAGACTCCTCAACAACCTCTGCTGAGGCTGACAATTTATGATGACATAATTTTGATTGCTGAAAGTGAGGGAGATATGAAATGCTTTGCTGCAGAAGATCAAGGACTACAACCTTTGGTATGTCTTACATCTCAACATCAAGAAAACGTAGGTCCTCACCACAGGACCAACATTCAACATTCTGATAGATGGAGAAAGGATTGAAGTTGTTAATGATTTAATTTGGGTCAACAATCAACACCTTTGGTAACAGTAGTTAAGAAATCAAGAGATGTATTGCACTAGGGAAGCCTGCTTTCACAGATCTGTCCAAAATGCTAAAGAGCAATGATGTCAGTTTGAAGACTAATGCATGCCTGATTCAGGCCATAGTATTCTCAATCATCAGGTATACATCAGAGAACTGAACAATGATTAAGGATGACAGAAGAAGAATTGATGCGTTTGAACTGTGGTGCTGGAGAAGATTACTAAGGATCCCGTGGACTGCCTAAAGAACAAAGAGATATGTCTTGGAAAAATTGCAGCCGGAGTGTTCCTTGGAGGCAAAGATGGCAATGCTTTGTCTTTCCTATTTTAAACATATAGTGAAGTGATGTCCTTGGAAAAGGACATCATGTTTGAAAAGATGGAAGGTCAGATGATGAGGATGGACAGGGCAGGGTTCAGGTTGGCTGTTTATAAGCTTATCTTAAGTCATATTCTACTTGACAGCACCTAACAAAAACAAGAAGCAAAAGAACGCGTGTCTCCTATTATTCAAGATCTCCATTAGAAAGACATGATGACAGGCTCTTTTGACTGTAATTTCATAAATTAGAGATGTGGCTGATATTCTCCGCAGATCAAACTGCTGGTTGCCTGAATAAGACCACTATACCCAGCTGTTTTTGTGTCATGTTGACCCAATGAAGATCTTCTTCAAAGCCTCTCATTGTGTCTGATCTAATATTTCCACATGAAAATCTGCCGTGGGATATAGATTCATGTGTTCCCTCAACGTTTGTCCAATTACTGCTTTTTAAAGACATACACCAGAAATACAATTGCTATTTTCAGCCATTTGGAAACATAAGAAGATCCCATTATTCAGTGAAATAATTTCTTAACTTCTCTTGCTTACTACACAGATGTCATTTCATGTTCTGCCTCTGATCTCCCCAGAAGTGTCGTGGATGGAGGAGTAGGAATGAGGGTACACTCCCTGGGAACTACCACACTCTTTACTAGGTCATGGCAGCTTTTCCAAAGACTAGCTAAGCAAAAGACACATGTTCCAGAGACCACATTATGCATGATGTAATATTTGCAACCACAGTGAAATTGTGCCAAATAATTTATTTTGAAAAATTCCAGATTGGGGCCAAGGTATAGAAAAATAGAACCATAATTTATAAGGTCCATTTAAGTTTTCACTTTTGCTTCACAGTAAAATTAAATTCCACTCTTGTTCTGTTTCTTCTTGCAATAGCAGTTTCTTGGCACTGCTCACAAGCACTGCTCTGGAGAGAGTTCCTCCATATAGCAACAAAAAGCTTGTCTGCAAGCTCCTAATGGACCTGCCAACTAGCTGTCTATGCAGCTATTGTCTGGGAAGACGTAAAACAAAGGACACTGTTCATCAAATCAATTGTTCTGCAGGCTGGAATGTGGCTGGCCCAAGAGAAATCAATTTTAATTTGGGAAAGAGAGAAGGAAAGGAGACTCTTTGGTATAATAATGGACTCTAGCCCAACTTTCTTATTGTCTGAGGGTCTTTCTTTACTATTGTCCATGTCACCTCCCTCCTCCCAGATATTGCTGCATTGCTGATACCATATGATTCAGGTCTCAACATGTCACTTCTCAAAGATGTTTTACTCTCGCACAAATTATGACTAAAGACAGCTCTCCTCTTGTCCCATTCAGAGTTCAATTCTCTAAAAATATACCCTAATTCTGTACTACTAATTCCAAAGAGTATTTCTTTAGTCAGTTTTCTTGTTATGATTGTTGTTGTGTGCCTTCAAATCAGAACTCACCCATAGCTGACCCTCCAAAGGGTTATCAGAGTCAGTTAATCTCATGGGATGAGATTACTCATCCTTCTCCCACAAAGCAACAGATGGCAACAGATGGATTTGAACTGCATGCCTTTGGGATTGTAGCATAGCATCTTACCACTAGGTCACCAGTATGCCATGTTAAATTCTGTTCTCATTCCCAACCATGACATAGGACCATAACAAAGGCCTACATCAATAATCTATTCATTTAGTTCTCCTATAACAGGGGAACTCTGGTGCTGTAGCTTGTAGAGTAGCTACAAACATCTTTTCAGGAGTTGGTAACCCCCATTGAGACTGGTAGAGAAAGACAGGCAATCTCTTCCCTTGCTATATGTGCTGGTGCTGTTAAGTACTGTTCAGTCCAAATTGACTTATAGCTGACCTTCCAGTGGGTTTTCAGAGACAAATCACACAGATAAATCACACAGGCTACAAATGGCACAGGAAGAGTTGGCCCATCTTTCCCCTGTGGAACAGCTGGTGGATTCAAACTGCTGGGCTTCTCACTGGCAGCACAACTCCTTACCACTAGGCCATGCTGGTGGTTGGAACTACTAAAGAGTATGTCACATTGGGATTAACAGTGTAACTCCCTTAACTTGCCATAAAGTTGCATAACTTTGAGAGATTAGGTAAACCATACTTCCTGGGGGGAGATGTTCCCCTGAGGGTGTGGGAGAACAGTATTTTCTTTACGGTGATTTCCTATGACTTTTGTTAGAAAGAATCATAGTGGTTTCATTTTATAAAATTATGCCTCAACCAAGTTTTCTGCTAGACTTTTAAATGTGTTGTTATATATGTAAGTAATTTGGGGAAATAATATAAAAATATCAAAAGTTGTGCTTTTTGCATAGAAATCAAACATACCAGGACCACCAACTAGGTTTGAGTTCGTCCTCACTCCAGATGCATTCTGTGTGTTGATGTTTCTGTTTCCATGCTGTTCAAACCTTGACACTTTTTTTAAAAAAAGAAATATTTTAAAAAACCACAAGTAATGAATATTTTATGAAGAAAATTAGAAGATACAGGAAAATAGGTAAAAATGGGTTTTAAATGAATTTCTTTTCATAGATCATTTTTAAAAATCCATTTTGCTAATTCCTGGCTTCTGATTTTTCTTCAGTAAACATGTATTTCTTGACTCATTTTTCAAAAATATATTCAAGAATGAAATGTCTCTTTCTGGCTGGCACAGAAATAGAAGCATTGACACATGGCATGCAGCTGCAGGGAAGTGTCAGGAAAATCAATCTCAGGAACTTGCCTCAAGAAAACAACAATCAAAAAAACTCTGATGGCCTCTCTCAAATACCAGAAAAAAAAGTTAGAAACAGAAGATACTTAATTTATTAAATATGATGAAAAAGGAGTGGATTAGGATAAAAAGGTGAAACCAATTTATTTGTTTTGAGAGATTTTTCTCATAGATCAGGTCATATTTGTTATTATTGTTGTTGCTGTTAGGTGGTGTTGAGATGGCTAGGAGTAAAAGCATCGTTGCAAACAAAAGATCAAGACTGATTGACAGAGTGACTACAACCAGGACCTTTAACAAGATGGCAGTCATCACGGTGGTGCGGGATAGGACAGGGTTCCAAATAAGTTCAATAATATTTGGCAGGAAGGATAGAAAAGAACTCTATTAATATAGTAGAGCTCTTGTGGCCTAGTGGCAAGAAGCTGCACTGTCATCCCAAAGGTGCTCAGTTCAAGGCTATCCAGCTCCACAGGGATGGATGAGCCATCTCCTCCCACGTGAACTGCCTCAGAAAACCCACTGGAGGGTCATTAATAGGTTGGTTCTGACTCTACAGCACTCAACAACAACAACAACAACAACATTTGTATAGTATGGGATCAGACACAATCTCTTTCTAATCCTTTATAAACAAAGCTGTGGCTATTTTAGTCTCTATAATGTACTGCTCACATCAAGAATTTATCTTGTATCAACACAAAAATGAAATCACAAGGCAACTGTGTTTTCCTTCCAGGAAAATCAACTCTGTCTTCTTTCTATTATTTCTAACCATCCCTCCCCACTTCACTCTTAGTTAGTTTAAAAAAATGTTTTTTTCAGGGTATTCAAAAATTATCCAAAGAGAGTGGAGATGTGCTTAGATGACAACACTTATACAACTAAGGGAAATCAGCTAAGGAGTTGTGGAAACAAAGACAGCTGCCTTTTTTATTTAAATAAATACAATTTGGAGAAGATAAAGTTGCTGATCAAAACAGGATAAGGGCTAGCTATTGGCCTTGCCTGCTGATCCTACATCCGAATAGCCTGTTAAACAGCCTCATGAATCTTAGAGCATTGAGAACAGCTCTACATCTCATTTTTGCCTAAAATTAGATTAGAGCGACTGCTTCTCAGTTGAAGTCTCAGTTGTTAATGTTGGGAACCATTGACTCAGAACTGACTCATAGCTGACTCTCCAGCAGGTTTTCAGAGGTAGGAAAATGAACAGGAGGAGACTGCCTATGTGGTGCATTTGAACCACAAACCTTTAACTTGGCAGTGCAATTCCTTTCCATGAAGCCACTAGGGCTTCATAAGGTTTCTAGGATCCTTAAATATTTGAGAATTTAGAGTTGGGCAAGAATCATTAACTGCTTTTAATATGTCTAAAGGTCTAGGTGATATTATAAGGCATAAAAACAATGAACTTTCTGTCTTTGCATGGAGTTTATCAGTGCATTAATATCATAATAGTTCTTTAAAGGTGCCAAATACTGCTGTGTGACTTTTGTTAACTTTGTAAAACTTTGTGCAACATGATTGATGGAATGCACAGTTTTACCAAAATAATATCACTGTCAATAGCACCTTAGTTAAGTTCTCTAATGAACAAAAAAAGCTAAGAAAAACAATCTTATTTAATAAAAAGGTGGTTGTTCTTATGTGCTGTTAATTGTGACTCATAGTGACCCCTATGTACAATAACTCTGAACCTTGCCCTGTCTTGAGCCAGTCTCACTATCTCTGACACACCTACCCCATTAGCTCAGTTACTATGTCAATCCATTCTTCTCCAAGGACTGGCACCTCCTGGCAACATTCCTAAAGTACATGAGATGGAGCCTCAAAATCCTTGCTTCCAAAGAGTATCTTGGCTTCACCTTCTCCAGGACAGACCTTTTTGGTTTTTGGTAGTCCATATTATATTCAATGCTCTTCTTCAGCACAACTACACAAAGGCATCAATTCTTCTTCTGTCATCCTTATTCATTGACCAGCTATTTGATGCATAGCAAGTAACTGCAAAGACCATAGTCCAGATCAAGTGCACCTTAGTCTCTAGACTGATATCATTGCTCTTTAGCACTCTGGAGTGGTCCCTGAAAGCAGATTTTCCCAATGCAATTTGATTTTTGTTTTCTTGACTGTTGGTGCCAAGGATGTTGATTATGGAATTAAGTAAACTGAAATTGTTAAGAATCTCAATCTCTTCTCCATCTATCATGGTGTTGCTAAGTGGTGAGAATCTTTGTTTTTGTTTTTTTGTTTTTTTATGTTGAGTTTCAGTCCATATTGGAGACCGCAGTCCTTGACCTTCTGTAGTAGACACTTCTGGTCCTCCTTAGTTTTGGTAAGCAAGGTTGTGTCATTAGCATAATGCAGGCTGTTGACGAGTCTTCCTCCAATCCTGATGCCACATTTCTCCTCATTGATTGAGTCCAATCTCTCAAATAGTCTGTTCTCCAAATTCCTAATAAGTATTTTATTATCCTTTCTCTATTATCACATTCTTTGAGTACCTAATTCCTTTGGCTCAATGTCAGTGATTTTAAATTGTCCATTCATTCCCTTCTCCTCCCCCAGCACAAACTTGTGAAATCTATTCTTCTCACAAAGGTGAAAATGGACGGTATTTTTCATGACAGAAGCTATAAATTTAAACATTCTTTTTCTCTGACTGCACTGGAGATACAATTTAAAGGATAAAACAATATGTGGAAATGTAGATAATATTTCTTCACATTTCCAAGGCTTTCCTCTTTAAAAGACAATGTTGGTGCCATTAATTATGTGGGAATTTCTTTAAAAAAACTTTTCAAGAAAGAACAACTAAAACCAAGCTATGTTATTTTAAGCATGGGTGTTACTGTAAATTTTCCCTCCAAAATGAATTATGTGAACTTGCACTTTAAATAAAATAACATGTTAAAAAAACCTTTTAAAAATTGTTGTTTCTAGAATAATTTTTTTTTCTAGTAGAAATAAATATTCTAGATCCTTTTTTGTAGCTAGTAGTAGAAATGGAGTTCACAACTACAGCAACAATGCCATGGCCCACTTTCTCAAACTACTAATGTTTCTGTGGTCAAAAATGCAATCTCTTCCTTCTATATTATACTTTTGTGGGTTTTCACCATCTGCCATTTGTATTATTTTAATAATTGGCTTCCCAGTCTGCAATTTTGCCATCTTCCCACCAGATCCTTTTACTTGCTGCCAGATAATTTTTTCCAAGTTACATTTCTGAAAATACTCCTTTTCTTTTTTTTTTTTTTAAATCAACTATATTGTCTTCTCATTGACTACAGGAGAAAGTAACTTATCTGTAGCACTGTGTGTTCTGGCTTTGAAATACTTTTCAGACTTATTCCTAATGCAATTCACTAACTCTATCTAGCACCACTACTCTCTTCATTGATTTTTCATTTCACTATGCACTTTTCACTGTTTCTAGCCCTCCCACCCTTCTGTCTCTGTAGCACTTTGCATGTTATTTTAGTTGACCTCACATTACATTATACAAGCCAGGTTGTCCCATATGAAATTTATGGGAATTATTGTTGTGCGTCATTCAGTCAATCTCCACTAAAAGCAACTTTCTAGGACAGAGGGGAATTGTTCTGCAAGGTTCTTTGAGCTGTGATCTCAACAGAAGCAGATAACCAGTCTTTTTTCTCTCTGGACCTTGGTGGATTTGAACTGCTCACCTACTATCAGGCAAAATTCAGATATTCAGTTCCTTCTTCTTGAATTTATCTTAGGATTTAGCAAAATCGCTAAAATAATTCCATTACCTCCAGGAAGTCAGTTAAGAAACCCCTTTGTCTGAAACCCTCTAGAGACATAAAGTGACTCTATGTGAAAGAGGTCTTTACATTAAGTCTTTCTGATTCAAAGTAATACATAAAAGTTCATTTAAAAAATTTGCATATATGAAACAAACCCCATAATCTTTCGCATAACTGTTCCTTGGCTACATTAGCCTGATGGAGCTCTGGTGACTCCGTGGTAAGGACTTGCGTTGCTAACCCAAAGTTTGAATCCAGCTGCTCCAGGGGTGAAAAATGGGCAGTCTCCTCCCTTGAGATTTACAGCCTCTGAAAACCCACTGGAGAGTCAGATATGAGTCAGTTTTAACTCAGAACATACCAACAAAAACAATTTTAGGGTTAACCTAATCTCCACATGCAAAGACCAAAAACGTGGTGTTTTTATTGTTTACAGACAGCAGCCTGGGTTTCTGGTGGCTGCTGCTATAAAACAACCCTACGCCATCTACTTACTGAGAATCTTGGGTAAAGAGTGGTTGCTTGCAGGAAAGAGATTGTTTCTGACCAAGAAAAGGCAGATTTCGTTCAGCTTCAGGGTAGAAAATGTTCTCTGTTAAAATTGAGGATGGAAGCCTGGAAACCTGAGCAGGTCTTATCAGAGCGGTTCATAGACTCTGGGCTGTTGAATTGGAAGTGAGATAGAGCACCCAGGGTCAGACCTCAGAGAGGGTGGATGGTATTCTGTGAGAAAACTACAAGGCAGATATTTTCCCCTAATAAAACAGTCCGCACTGTATTGAAGTGAGCGCTCAGTTCCTGTCAAGTTGCTTTCTAAGCAGAAGCTGCTTAAACTGATTCTACTTGTGGTCTAGAGCTGGTCTTCTCAATCAAGAAATAAAGCTATCTACCAGGCACGGGGATCGAACTAGAGGACCTTACTACAAAGCAAATCTGCACGATTCCCAGAAGCCTCTGCAGCAACATCCATCTTGACACCTGCTGCACATGTATATATCATAACCCCATCTATAGAAACCATTCCCTGAAATTCCTCATCTTTTCTTGTGAATATGCGTGAAACTCCTTCTCTTTTAGATCTCTTTGAGCCCTAAAACGGCCTTTTCTGCCCAGTGAGCCATCTGCTACCATAGCTTTATCACTAGGTGTCTCCTTTTGCAAAATGGTTTTACTTTGCAGACTCTCTCCTCTCCTGTTTGTTCAGGAATAATCTGTGATCAATGAGTGAATATTTACTTTAAAAGGGGTTTTATTTATATAGAAGTAATGCATGGCTTACTATGTTGGTGTTAGTGATAAGTGCCATCAATCAGTTCTGACTCATTGTCACCCTAATGTATAACAGAGCCAAACCCCGACCAATCGAGTGTCATCCTCGCAATCTCTGCTGTGCTGAAGGCCATTGCTACAGTCATTGCATCAATCCATCTCACTGAGGATCCTCCTTTCCTTTGCTGATCCTCCACTTTCCCAAGTCTGAGGTTCTTTTCCAGGGATGGGCCCTTCCTTTTAATATATCCAGAATGTGGTAGACAAGGTCTTATCATCATTATAGCTAAGGGATACTCGGGCTGCATTTCTTCAAATGTGGTAGACAAAGTCTCATTATCCTTACATCCAAGGAACACTCTGGCTGCATTTCTTCCAACACAGGTATAATATTTGCTCTTTTGTCAGTCCATGGTATATTCAATATTCTTCACCAACATCAAAGTTCAAAGGCATCAATTCATCTTCATACTTTCTTATTCATTGTCCATGGTTTACCATAAAACTAAAAAAAGAAAACAAAACCCCAAACCCCTGATAGCTGTCAATTGGAACTGAATCATAGCTGACTTTCCACCAGGTTTTCAGAGTCTATGAATTGCATGGATGGCGATTGCCCATATTTTTCCCTTGGAGCCCCTGGTAGATCAGACTACCAAAGAGACAGGGCTTTTGAGTTAGCCACACCGCTTCCTGTGGACTACACCAGCAGAGCTCCCTAATGGCTTCCTTCATTTGCTCTTGGTATTTTGTGCTAGCAAGTCAGAACCGCCTCATTGCTGACCCTCCAGCAAGCTGTCAGAGGCAGGAAATCACACAGGAAGAGATTGCCCATCTTTGTGCCACTGATAAGCTGGTGAATTCCAACCCACGCGCCTTTGAACTGACAGCACAGTTCCTTATCACTAACCCACAACAGTTCCCTATAGAAATTATAAAAATATAACATTATTACGTAAAAAATAATCACACTGTTATTTTACCATCCATTTTGTTATTTATTGGCTGTGGGGTTCGCTCAGACTTACTGTTAGTAGATGGAACGAACTACAAGCAGAAATATGTTTTTGTTCCTTTCCTCCCCCCAAGAAGAATTAGCTCTCTGCTTAATTTCAAACCACAGGTTTATGTTTCTTTGGTCTGTAGTTGCAACAAGAGAATACTTTCCACATTAGTATCTGTTGTTCCTGCCTTGTTCTTAAGTGAAAATAGAACAGCCTTTCAGATAAAGGAAAATTGGATTATAGTTGCCAGTCAGCAATTTGATATTTTAAAAAGTAAAGATAAAGGCTGATATCCACAAACTTTTAACTCAGAAGACAACCATGTTTGGGGTTTTGGGGTTTACAAAACCTCCCTGCTTCCCATTCCCCTCCAAACCTTCCCCCTTTCTTATCTTATATACACTCCGTTTTCTTTGTGTCTTGATCTTACTTTTCCTGTATGTTTCTTTTTCAGTTCGTTGCTCTGTTGATCTTCTTCCCTTCCTTTATTCACAATCTTATACATACTTTTTTTACTCTTTTTCTTTAATTGTTCATTATATATCGTTGTTAGGTACCTTCAGGTCTACTAGGACTCATAGCGGCCCTAGGAAGAACAGATCTGAATTTTGTCTTACCCCTATTCTCCTATCTCAAGGGCATTGTGTAAGTCACTGTGCTAATCCTCCTTGAACGGCTTCCTTTCTTTCACTGACCCTCTTTTCTTTCCCAGTATGGCATCTCTCCCTATCGATTTGTTCCTCCTGAGAATATGCCCAAAGTGACACTAAGTGGCACTATCCTTGCCTCTAAGGAACACTCTGGTTTCATTTCTTCCCAGATATATTTGTTTATTCTTTTGGCAGTCCATGGTATATTCAATAATCCCCTCCAACACCACAACTCAAAGGTATTGATGCTTCTTCTGTCATCTTTATTTATTGTCCAACTTCCAGATGCATATGAAGCAATTGGAAATACTATGGCTTGCATCAGGTGGACTTTAGTCTTTAAATTGACATTCTTGCTTTTTTTAACTTTGAAGAGGTCCTTGGCAGTGGATTCCCCAATGTGACACTTAAAAAAAATTCTGCCGTTAGGGACCTCTCTAAAGTACTCAAGAGCAACGGTGTCTCTCTGGAGACTAAGGTGCACCTTATACAGGCCACGGTTTTTGCAATCACTTGTTATGCATCAGAGAGTTGGACAATGACTAGGGAGGATAGAAGGAGAACTGGTGCCTTTGAGCTGTGGTGCTGGAGAAGAGTATTGAGTGTATCATGGACTGCCAAGAAAACAAATAGATTCATCCTAGAGAGGGTTAAACGAGGCTGCTCCTTGCAGGCAAGGATTCTGGGGTTTCGCCTGACATACTTTGGACATGTTGTAAGGAGAGACAGGTCTTTGAAGAGGGACATCATGCTGGGAAGAGTGGAGGGATGGCGCAGGAGGGGAAGACCCTCTATGAGGTGGATTGATTCAGTGACTGGGGTAATCGGGATGGATGTGTCAGAGGCAATGAGATTGGCACAGGATAGAGCAGGGTTTAGGGCTGTTGTACATATAGGGTCTTTATGAGTTGCAAGCGACTCGACAGCACATAACAACAACAACAACAATGCCTACTGCCATTATTATTGATTGTGGATCCAAGTAAAGTGAAATAGTGGACAGCTGCAATCTTTTCTCCATTTATCATGATGTGGCCTATTGGTCCAGTTGTGAGTATCTTTGTTCAGATGTAATTTATATTGGAGGCTGTAGTCTTTGAGCTTCTTCAGTAAATGTTTCAGGTTTCTTTCTGCAAGCAAAATTGTATCATCAGCATAACAAATGTTGTTGATGAGTCTTCCTCCAATCCTGATGCCATGTTCCTCTTCATATAATCCAGATTCTTGAATTATTTGCTCAGTATGCAGACTGAATAAGAATGGAGAAAGAATACAATCTTGATGCTCACTTTTCATGATTTTAAACCATACATTGTCCCCTTGATCTATTCATATAACTTTTTCTTGGTGTCAAAATAGCTTGCCTCTGGAAACTCTATGAATTTGGAAAAATGATGAAAGTTATACAAGTGTTCAGGTCTTTCGTTCATAGGGTGTCTATGAGTTGTCTATGACTCAATGGCACTTAACAACACAACAACATATTAGATCACCTTCTTTTGGTAATGACCTTCTTTTGACAAATATAGATCTTTTCCAGACAGTTGACCAGGCAGATTTCTTTCATATCTCTTGCAGGAGATTGGTGAGCACACTCAGGGTTGCAATTTTCCCTAAAACAGCTCAGTTGGTATTTCATCAATTCCTGGTGTCTTTACTTTTAGCCAATGCCTTCAGTAAAGCTTGACCTTCTTCCTTCACTACCATCAGTTCTTGATCATATGATACTTCTTAAAATGGTTTGGTACCAATTCATTCTTTCTGGTCCAGCAACTGTATTCCTTCCGTCTTCTTTTGATGCTTCCTACATCTTTCAAGATTTTGTCCATGGAATCCTTCAGTATTGCAACTTGAGGCTTGTGTTTGTTCTTTTATTCTTTCAGGTTGAGAAGCTCTGAGCTTGTTCTTCCTTTTTGCTAACTAGCTCCTTGCACACTGCATTGTAATACTTTGCTTTGTCTTCCCAAGGTGACCTTTGAAATCATCTGTTCAGTTCTCTTACCACAACAGTCCTTCCCCTTGTTTTAGCTTTTCTTTCATCCCAATGCAAGTTTCAGAGTCTCTTCATACATTCATTTTTATTTTTCCCCTTTCTTTTTATAATCACCTTTTGATTTCTTCATGTATGATGTCTTTGATGCCATTTTACAACTTGTCTGGTCTTGGATCACTAGTCCCTATGTGAAATCTATTTTTAAGGTGGGTTTTAAATGCATTTAAGACACACTCAAGGTCATCTTTTGTCAGTTTGCCATGCTGTGGTGACTTGAGTGTTGCTGTCAGGCTGGGAGTGATGCCACTGGCAGCATGTGTGCCCAAGGTGGACAGGTTTCAGCAGAGTGTCCAGACTAAGCAGCATTGTCCCTTCACTGAAAAGGCACAGAGCAAAGGCAATGAGTTATATAAAATAGAATGTGCATAGATGATGACACAGAACACAAATTCCATGTAGAAAACATGATATGTACTATCAATCCTATGGAAACCAACACAAAATGGAAAAAAGAAAAACTCTATGTACAATGGAAGGACCTTGTTGGACATATTGCCAGAAGATGAGCTCCTCAGAATGGACGGCACTGAAAAAGCAAGTGGAGAGCTGCCGCTTCAAAGTAGTGGTGAAGCTGGAGCAAAGCTTTCACCCAATAAAGGAAGTCAATAATGATGTCATAAGAGTCAAACTTTGGAGAATCACCGGAAAACACCCACTCAAAATTGGGACATGGAATGTACAAAGTATAGATCTAAGAAAATGGAAAGTTGGCAAAAAGGAAATGGAATGCATAAAGATTGACTCTTCTAAGCCTTAGTGAGCTGTAGGGGACTGCTGTCGGCTGTTTTGAATCAGATAATCACTTGATCTGTTATGCTGAAAATGACACATTGAAGAGGAATTGTGAATTGTCAAAAGAAACATTTCCAAATTTATCCTGAAGTACAGTGCTGTAAGTGATGGATAGAATGGTATCCATACACAGGAAATCATGTCAATAGAGCCATTATTCAAATACACACACTGATAAGGAAGGCCAAAAATGAAGACATCGAATATCTCTACTAATTTTTGCAATCTGAAATTCATTGAACATGCAATCAAGATGCATTAATATTAATTGGTAACTGGATGTAAAAGCTGGAAGCAAAGAAGGACTGGTAGCTAAGGCCTTGGTGACAGAAATGAGGCTGGAAATCAAATAGTAAAATTTTGTACAATGAATGATTAAATCATTGTAAATACTTAACAAGACCCATATGGTGAGAATAAGCTTGGACTTACCTGTTGGACTGCACAGGAACCAAATTGACTACAGCTATGGAAAAAGATTGTGGATTAGCTCAAGATTAGCTATCAAAATTGGAATTTAGGTCAGGAATTGAGTATGGAATTACTCATCAACTTCTCATATGCAAGTTCAAGTTGAAGAAAATGACAACATGTTCATGAGAATGGACTTGTCCATTATATAAAATTGTGTGCTTCAAAAAAGATGTTTCTATAAAGCCTTAGTTGAGCATATTATGGCATTTAAAACAATAAGACAGTGTTGTCGTTGAGTTGGTGTCAACCCATGGTGACTCTTGTGTAGAGTAGAACTGTCCCATAGGTCATTTGAGGTTGTGGCTTTTCAAAAGGAAGCCTGGTGCTGTAGTGTATAATGTATCAGGCTGTTGACCAAATGGTCAACAGCTTGAATCTATCAGCCACTCTTTGGAGAAAGATGGGTAAACCCTTTCTGTAAGTCCTACCGATTTACAGTCTTGGAAATCCTATGGAGGGTAACTATAAATCAGAACTTACTTTAGGGCAGGGGATGTGCGGATGACCTTTCAAAAACAAATTCTTATGTATTCCTTCCAAAATGCCTGAGGTGGGTTCACACTGTCAAGTGTTGAGTTAATAGTCAAGAATTGAACCATTCGTCCCACTAAGGGATACTTCAGTATAGAGTTACCATTAAATTTTACGGGGCAAAAGCATTTATAGTAACAGAGAAAAATGTAAATATACTACTAGTTAAAGAAAACTACAAAATAGTATGTTGGGTGTGACTGATCTTTTGGAATTATACACACATGGAATGCTCTGTAAGAGTTAATGGGTATTATCTTCAGGTGGTGGTAAGACTATTTGGATTGGATACTTTTCTTGAACAAAATTATTTTCTCTCCTAAAACTTAGAAAAGATAGATTATTCAGCTAAAAGAGAACATCATATGCAGAGGAAATGGAATCAATATTATCATTTAAAGCTAACAGAATATAAAGTGGCTTTCAATCATATAGAAACCTAAGGAAAAAATGACAAGAAACGTTGCTGAGGCAACTGCCAAGAGTAACATGAAATTACCCTACTTTTCTTCCAGTTTTCAAATTAGCCTCATATGACATTGATAATTGCCAACAAAGCCCTGTTTTCCAGATAAAACTTTGGGACCAAATAAAAACCCAGAGCCACTGTTGAGTTGATTTTGAGTCCTAGGATCGAGTAGAACTGCTCCATAGGTTTTCTGGAAGTAGACTACTATAACTTTCTCTTGCTTCACAGGAGAGTTCAAACCACAACAGTTTGGTTAGCAGTTAAGTGTTTTAATCACTGCGTAGCTGTTGTATTCAGGTACCATCAAGTTGCTTTTGGCCAAAGTGATCCTCTGTGTACCCAAAGGAAGCTGCATCAATTTCACATTGCTGGAACCCACTGCTGAAGCCACTATGCCAATTATTTGATCCCATGGAGGGTCTTCCTCTTTTTTTATTGTTACGCTACCTCATATAATGTCCCTTTTCAGGGACTGCTTCCTCCTGATAGCATGTCCAAAGTAAATCAGACGAGTCTGTTGCACTTGTAGGGAGCTCTGGAGTCTTAGAGGTTAGGAGTTGTTCTGTCAATTCAAAGACACGCAGTTCTAATTTACTTTCTCTGAGAAGAGAAAGACGGGTAATCTCCAGTGTGATTCACTGCCTCTGAAAACCTGCTGGAGGGTTAGCTATGAGTAGATTTCTACTCCATTGTACATAACAACCATTCTTCTAGGTGGTATAGCACTGGTCTGTGCGTTGCTGTACAGAGGTGACTCGTGCTTGCTGTGATGCTGAAGACTGTGACAGTGATGTGCCAATCGTGGTAATGGGCACCCATGGTGGACAGTGTTGGCTGGAGCTTCCCGACTAAATCAAGTCTGGAAGCAGGAGCGGCATCCACTTCCAACATGGCTTGTCTCCGGAAACTCTATGTACGAACAGTGCTCAGGGCGTTCGTTCATAGGGTCGCTATGAGTCGTCTACGGCATCAAACAACAACATACATAACAACAGCTACAATCAATCACACTTTAACTATTTCAAAGCCCTGTATATACAATGGGGATTTTCCTATTTTCTTGAGAACTAATTAAAACAAAGTGGAAAAGGTATTTTTTTTTTTTTAAGAAGTAAGGATGTTTTTACTCACTTGTGGCCTTTGATTGAACCTGTATTCCTTCTGCTCCTGAAATCCTTGACTCCAGAAACAAGCACAATCCAGGGAAGCCACAGGAGTTGACTATGAAGAGCCTGCCATCTAGTGGACACTTAGAGTACCTTTCTGTCCCCTTAGTTCAGCTGCTTGTTCAGCACAGCTGGTTCATATTAGGCTTGTTTCAGACTAGAGTCTATGAATGCAAATCCTGTTCTTAGAGCAGGACTGGGGCCTTCTATAGTAATTTTTTATGACTTTTTTTTTTAAAGAAAGGGTTATTTGAGTTAGGCTGTGCAGCCCCTTTCCGGTAGCTTTGCGATTAATCGTATTCTCAATGACCTACTGTCTTCAGTGTTTGGTGGCCCACAGAAGTGAACAGTGTGTCTTACTATGTGTGGTTGCTGAATTCTGGGGGATTTTTCCTCCCAGACAGCCACGGGAAGGGCAGCCACACAGAAGGTGCTCTGTGTATTCAGCTAACAGGGGAGGTATTCTAAAGAGGTCTTGGAATTTCACAGTGGACAAAAAATTTTGTCAGTCTCTGATCAAACACACACATACATACAATTCATTTATTCATTTACTTTTCTAATGTTTGATAAAAGGTATGATTGACTTGCACAGTGATTACATTGTGATGAAATTACCAAAAAGACTTGATATTTAATCTAATGTAGCCTCTTTAGATAATAAGAAGTGCTATGTACATCAGTTTTCAACCATCAAGGTTTGAGGTTACAGCTTCTAGAAGTAAACACCAACTTCAGACTTGTGACTTTGTTTCCCAATGCCTCCCTGTAGATGCCCCGCTTCCCTTCCCTTCCACCTAGTTCACCCCTGAAGAAGCTGGACCCCTTCTCTCTCACACATATGTATCAAATTACATTTTTCTGCTAGTCTATCTTGATCTTTTTTCTCCAAGTCTCCACTGATGCCTCTGCCTTTTCATTAAGATTTTTTGTTTTATGCTTTTTATGTTCATCAGCTGCTTTGCTTCAGCCTGTTCTTTTTGCAAGGTGTTTTCATGTAGGTTACAAGTCACAGGAACCCTACATACAAAAGAAGGAAACACTCCCCTATCCTCCACCATCCGCACAATCGCAGGACACTCAAGCCAATGAATGCAGCCACAGTTTCCATTGATCACAGTGTTTCCTTCTTTATGCTGACTTTCTAGGCCACCAATCATGAGGCCCTTCTCCAGGGATTAACTTCTGATAAAATGCGCAAAGAATGTGTGAGGATGTCTCACCATCATGGCTTCTAAGGAGCATTTTGGCTGTGCTTTTTTGTGGTAGTTTATGTTAGGTTTTGTCTAGTGCTCTTACCACTAGGCCACCAGAGTTTAGAGCTGTACTTTAACCTTTAAAGTGATATCCTTGCTCTTTAGTACGTTAAAGAAGTCTTTGGCAACAGATTTGCTCAATGCAATATGTCATTTGATTTCTTAATTGTTGCTTCCAAAGACACTGACTGTAGATAAAGTAAAACTAAATCTTTGACGATTTCAATGTTTTCACCATTTATTGTAATTATTGGTTCATTTTTAAGGATTTTTCTGTGGAGGTGTAGTGCATAGGCAGCTGCACTGATAATACAAAGTCCGTATGCATCACCGGCAGTTAGAATCCAATACCAACTTCTTGTGAGAAAGATGGACAATCTCTTCTCATACAAATTATAGCTTGAGAAACCAAACAGAGGCCCAGCTATTTGTGGATTCTAATTTGCCAGCAGTGAGTGAGTTTTGATTTATAATCCATCCTGAAGGTCTTTAATATTTATTAGTAAATGCTTCAAGTCCTCTTCAACCCCGAAGCAAGCAAGGTGGCTTTATCTGCATATGACAGGTCATTAATGAGTCTGCTTCCAATATTGTTCTTCATATGGTCTAAATTCTCAGATAATTTGTTGAGCATGCAGCTTGAATATTCATGGTGAAAGGATAGAAAGGATACAGCCCTGACACCCATCTCTCCTGACTGTAAAGCACAGTATATCTCCTCCCCTCGCTTTGAATGACTGCCTCTCATTTCATTACAGGTTCTTCATGACAACAGTTAAGTGTTTCAGAATTCCCTTTACTGGCAATTTATAATTAACTTATTAAATCTCTTTGCACAGTCAATAAAACACAAATCAACATCTTCCTGGTATTCTCTGCTTTAAGCCAAGATTCATCTGATGTCAGTAGTGAGATTCCTTCTTCTGTGTCATCTTCTGAATCTAACTTGAAATTCTGGCAGTTTCCATCCAACGCACTGAATCGTCTGTTTCCTCAGACTATTGGCTAAAATTATTTCACCTCTAAAAATACAAGAACAAAATCAACATAATAAAATTAATTTTACTCCATACTATATTTCTCTTAAACCATAATTTCATGCTTCATTTCCTCTATAAACCTCTCAAGTGTTTCATTTATATTCTATCTCTCTGTGTCTTTGACATGTGACTCTGGCATGAGAAATAAATTGGACACAGAAATTAAGATACTATCAATAGTGAGAACCATTTTTAGTTGTCAGAGTAAAAATATCATCTGAAGAATAAACAATCCTTAATAACAAGAGGATTAAATAACAAGGTTAAATAACAAGAGGCTCAAAGGTTAAGGAATACCTAAATATAAAATATTGTTGTTGTTATGTGTCTTCGAAACACCTGTGACTCTACTGATCCTCTGTACAATGTCTCTGAACCTTGCTCTATCCTGTGCCAACTTTATTGTCTCTGACACCTCTACCACCATTTACCCCAGACACTGAATCAATCCATCTTACCAAGGGTCTTCCTCTCTT
This sequence comes from Elephantulus edwardii, assembly GCF_000299155.1. Taxonomy (NCBI): domain Eukaryota; kingdom Metazoa; phylum Chordata; class Mammalia; order Macroscelidea; family Macroscelididae; genus Elephantulus; species Elephantulus edwardii. The sequence goes on along the minus strand of NW_006399779.1, from coordinate 2,985,875 downwards.
GAGCTGTCCCTCCACTGTCCCAAACATGATGTCTCTCTCTAAGAACTGGTCACTCCTTACAACATGTCCAAAATACGTTAGACAGACCTTCCCAATCCTTGCGTCAAAGAATCAGCCTGATTTCACCCTCTCTATGTTTGTTCTCCTAGTAGTCCATGGTATACTCAAATAAAAAGGCAAGATCAAAAAGTAATTGATGAAGAGACAACAAAAAAGTGAGAGAATTAGGAAAGAAAGTCATCAAATATCAATGATAGGGCTAGAAAAAAGCAGCAATAAAAATATCAGTGTAGACTGTGTCCTAAATGCAATTGCTTCTGATTTGTAAAGCATAACGTTAACAAAGGGATAAACAATCACAAACAGTGTGACTATAGATACTACTTGAAAATTAGCAAGAAACATGGGAATGCTGGAACCTCTGAAGGTATGTTAAGGATCTTCTGCCAGAGCCAATAGAGAGTTTTCCCTTGTAGCTTGTTCTCTGAATTTGACTTCTTGTCTTCTCCTTATTATTAGGAAAATAACATTTTTGTTCTTTAAAGCCCCCTACTTTTAGTGTTTAGGCAAAGGAGAGGAAGACCTTCGATGAGATGGATCGATTCTGTGACTGGAGCGGTGGGAATAAGTGCGTTTGAGATGGCTAGGCTGGCACAGGCTAGAACAGTGTTTAGAACTCTTGCACACAGGGTCGCTATGAGTCGCAAACAACTCGATGGCACATAATAACAACAAACAACAACTTTTATTATGTTACAGCAGCATTAGAAAACCAAGACATCCTCAGTTTATCTTTAGGCTATAGAGATAATGCTCTAAAAAAGAATTTAGATTGTACCCTTCTTTCATTAATCTTTTATTAAATATAAGTTAATTTCTAATACTACTATAATAACTCATCCCAATGTTGGTGGCTCAAACTATGCAAATTTATTAGCGGTCAGAAGAAAAACTCAACAATCAAATAAATCACTATTGTTAGAGTCAGATAGAAATGGGATTATTAGATGCAATTTTAATTTATCTTGGTATTAAAATTAGCAGGGTAGCATCTCAATTGTATATCTTTCTGGTGAAAATAAATTTTTACTGTGACAGGCACAAACACGTCTACACACACATACGCACACACACACCCTTACCTCGTAAACTTATAAAAATTTTTTCTAAAATGTTCCTTGAAGATAAGAATGTGAACCTTAGTAGAAGAAGGTCAAAGTGGACAGGATAAGAAGGTGAAAAGAGAGAAAAGGAAAATGATATTTTCTTTTAGATTTTTTTACCAGGACCTTACTAATATTTGTTAAGTGTTACTATTTGACCTTGATTTTCATAAGTCTTTACCATGATGAATCATTGAACATGTTCCATATTTTCAAAAACTGGCAAGCAGATGATGTTTCTGTCTAAGATTAAGACACTCATTTATGTCAAATGTAAAGGTGATTAAGTACCAGTTGAAATAGCACTTAGAAACAAGAATGCAATGTTTTTGTGTCGTACATATAAATTGAGTGAGGTGGACTTAGAAGAACATTTATGTGTAAATCCACACCAACTTGAGTTTCTAAAATGAGAGACAGATCAGTTAAGTATAATATTCTTGTTCCACATTGTTTCTACCGTAATGCTAATCAGGTTATTCATAAAAAGACACTGTTGGGCTTCTTTCTGCTTTTATAGGCAAAACCACGACTAAGTTCTTGGATGTTTTAATTCAAGTTACGTCACAGTCATGAATTCCAAAGACCCTGTCCCTTCAATTACAGCACGGGGATTCCTTCTTACACTATAGAAAGGAAAGACCTGTGCTGTTCCAGCCATGGAGAGTTGTATGGTAGTTGATCAGTAATATCTTCAGGAGCAAAAGGTGGGACAGATAAAAAATAAATTACCTTAATTCCAGTTTGAACTTGAATGGCAAAACAAACATGTGCATATTGAGTAACATCAAAGTGCATTTACAAAATGAGAATTAAAAGAAAGATTGTAGGCAAGCTTTGGTGGCCTAGTGGCAAGAAGCTGCACTGCAATCTCAGAGGTACGTGATTCGAATCCAACAGATGCTCTGTTGAAGGAGGAACAATTTCCTCCTGTATCCGTCAGATCTGATTTGACGGTACACACAAAAATAATGAAATAAAATAATTTTTTTTTAAAAAAGAAAGATTGTAAATCATAATAAAAGGATAATTAGTATTAAAGATAATATAATTGAATATAAAAGAGATATAAAGAATGCAGAGCTTTAGTATGTAATATCTGGATTTACGCTCTGGCTCTGGGCTAAGAAAAAGTAAATCCCAATTATTGTTGCGCCAACCCCATATGTGCTGATCAATCCAAATCAATTTATCACCAATTGTGTTCCCCTCTGCCCCCAGGGGCTTGTGTTCTGCTACAGCTTGTGCACAGGCAGCTTTTCCCCTGACTCTGATTACCTGGAGCTAAGTCCGACCTCACAAATTAGAAGACCCTTTGTTCCGGACTGCCAAGTCAGTCTGACACCGGAGGCCAGCCGTAAACTTGTAGTCCTCACAAAACCGTCCTGGTGGCTACCAACTCTAGAATTAGAAAGAATGAAGTTAATTTGGAGAAAATAAAGAGGTAAGACAAAAAAAAAATAATAAAGAGGAAAAACAAAAACAATACTCACTTAAGAGGATAATTTTGAGTAAAGATCACGATAGAATTCAGTAAAAGGCACCAGCATTTAAGGGGCAAGCTAGATGGCATGAAAAAGAATGAGAAAGAAGGGATAAAAACTTTAGTGGAAAAGTGTAAATTCAAACAAACAAACAAACAAACAAACTGCCTAACTCACACCGCCATAGTCCTTACTGACTCAAGGCAACCCTAGATCGTGATCCTGAGGCTGTAAATCAAATTAGGAGGAACTGTCCATCTTTCTGCTATGGAGTGCTTGTGAATTCGAACCACCTTTGGGTTGCAACTCCCTACAGGCTGGGCTACCAGAGCGCCCCAGAGAATAAAACAGGAGAAGGTAATGTCCTATGAACTAAAGGATTGAATTTTGTGAGTACATTTGAGGTTAAGAATGTTAAATCCCCTCAGACAAGTCTATTTGATTTAACTATTAGAAAGTTATGGAGTCGTTACTAACTGTTACCAAACTTTTTCAGTTGAGTAGAATTGAGACTATTACTTTATTTGATTATAAGACTAGGCTTGACATTTTATAATAGTTTTCTCATGTTTTTGTAATGTTCTGTGAAACTTCACTTTTAAAGAAAGAAAAACAGATAGTCTGACCTTAGTCATACTGATAAAACTTCTGATGTGGTGAATCCTCTGGCTTTCTCTATTGCTAAGGAAGTCACTGTGATGCCTCTGGTCCAGTTATAAACCCTTAATCATACTGCCCAGATCTTAAAAAAAGTTCATTCAAGCCCTGTCCTATCCTGAGCCAATCTTACTGGCTACACTTCTTACTCTTTATTCTTGAGTTGAAACTGACTACTTTGGGTTTCAGAGGCTGTAAAACACATAGGAGAAGTGTATTCATCTTTTTCTAAGGGATCTGCTCATATAAGAAGGCGCAATAAATGTGAAACATTATCTACCAGATGGAATCATTCACTGCGCTAAAGAGAAATGACATTTTATGGAAAGAACATTTATATGCGAAGTCAGATTTAGGTTTAAATCTGATCTTTTTTTCTTATTTCAAGTATTTTAATATATATTTTTAAAAATTCATTTTAGTGAACATTTATAGAGATTTTGGATTTTCATTCATTCATTCATTCATTGTTGCACTTTTTTCTTTACCCCTCTCCCCCCAGTTCACTCCTCTCTTTGGAAAGCAAAAGATAAACTTCTTTATTGGTACACAATCCCCCGCGCCCCCGCCCCCCCCCCCCCAAAATGCACTCCACTATGCAACCTTAATTCTGGATTCTTGTGATAATCACAATATGCTCTCATATATCATTTTTAAACTATTCTCTCTCTCATCTGTTTCAGTTTAGTATACATAATCGATCCAGTTTTTCTGTCTTACCCCAACCCTGATGTCAGTCACTTTCTACAACACTGGCACCATGCAGTATTTGTCCTTTTGTGACTGAGATACTTCACTCAGCATAATGTCCTCCAGGGTCACCTATTTTGAATAATATTGCATGAGTTCCTTGTTTTTCAATGCCACATAGTATTCCATTGTGTGAATATACCACAGCTTCTCTATCCATTCATTTGTTGATGGGCACTTAAGTTGTTTCCATCTCCTAGCTATTGTGAACAAAGCCGCGATGAACATGGGTTTGCATATATCTGCTTGGATGTCAGTTATGGTTAAATCTGATTTTTGACATTAGTTCTGTGATCTTCAACAAATTATTCTTTTGAGTCTCATCTGCAAAAACAAAATAATGGAGAGACTACCTTGGTTTCAGTATTTAGTGCTTAGAATAGCATTTATGATGTTGAAGAAAACATTTCATACATATTAATTGATATGATCCATCATATTTGTTCAATAAATTACTATTATTATATATATTCCACATGAGTACTATACATACATTGCTATCGTTTATTATTTGGGTTTTTTCTTAAAAGAGGCTTAAGTGTGAGTTCCATGACCATTTTTAAAAATAATTATATATCTATAACAAATTAACCTCTCTATATCGGCCTCTTTGCCTGTAATGATACTAATAAAGTTTTGTTAAAGAGTTATAAGAATTTTTAAAAAAACACCCTAATAGATGTAAAGTTCTTAGGACTACCCTCATTGCTAAATGCATGATCGAAACCCAAAAGTACATTATTGTTGTTATGTGCCATCGAGTCGGCTATGACTCATAAGGACCCCTCCCCCATATGCATAGCTGTGAACCCTGCCCTGCCTTGAGCCAATCTGACAGTGACGACACATTTACCTCCATTACTCCTGTTACTGTGTCTCACTCCTCCATAAAATAGTGAATAAAGGTAGATGTTAAAAAAAAGACTGGCTTGTGTAAGAGTGGCGGCATCTGAATTCTACTAATTCCACAAGGGAGAAAAGTCTCCGTCTGTATTATCAATAGTGTAGAAGAAATTCCTGTGAAGTCGGGCGTACCCTCATGCTCCTGCATCTTCCTCTGTTGATGCTGATCACTGTCTCTCCTCATGCTCCCCTCACTCTACTCCTGGTTCTACTAATCTTCCACAGCGGTCACACAGAGCGCAGAGACAATAGTCATGATTATGGGATTTATTAGTAAAATTAATAGGTTACAATTCAGATTGAAAGCAGGATAGAATTCTTTAGGCGAAACAGATCTCAGGCATGCTAAAGGTCCCTCAACCTTCAGTCCGCAGGTTCTGGATCAGTTGTTACACTGTTCTTTTAGTCTTGCCAATTGTGACATTACCCTCTAATCTTGCACCCTGTTCCCGGTGCCCCCAGTTTTCGTGAGTCCTCCCGTAATCTTGGACAAATGCCCTAGGCTCTGGCCCAGTGGTGTTTCAGTGACAGTTCAAGGCTGTCTCACGAGGGCCTCTGGTTCTTCAGCTTGACCTCTGCTGCTGTTGCTGTTTTACTTTTGACGGCACTGCTAATTCTCTTGGTTAAGCCCTTGCCTGCCTCCTGCAGGAAACTTGGTAGCAAGATAGAGTCTCAATTGTTACCTTTAAGCCTGTTGTTGTTGTTATGTGCCATCGAGTCATTTGCGACTCATAGCCACCCTATGTACAAGAGCTCTAAACACTGTTCTATCCTGTGCCAACCTACTCAACTTAAATACATTTGGATGGCAAGACTGACCAGTCCTCCTATTTAGAAGCTACACACATTGTTTCCATATTTCCACCTAAAAGGTGGTATTTACCCATTCACATCATTAATATGGCCCACCTAGCCGTGTTATAAAAGTGAGCATCAATGTCTAGGAAAGCTCTTTTGAACATTCCATCTATTGTACTGCTAAAGGACTTGTAATTTTAAGAGATTTATAGGTATTGTATTTCTTTTGTTTTTTTTGGGGGGGGTATTGTACTTCTTTTTTTTTAAAAAATTATTTTATTTCATTATTTTTTGTGTGTCCCATCAAATCAGATCTGACTGGTACAGGAGGAGATTGTTCCTCCTTCTCCAGCAGAGCATCTGGTGGATTCGAACCCTGTATCTCTGAGATTGCAGTTGCAGCTTCTTGCCACTAGGCCACCAGAGCTGGCCGGTATTATACTTCTTAAGGCATTTTTAGTACTTGATCTCATCTAAGTATAGAGTAAATCTGAAGTTCTTTTTATCTTTCGATGCACAGCCTATTTAGGACATGCGTTGTCTTGGTGGATCTCCACTCAGCTTAGTGCCCAGCACCTGGTGTACTGTACTGTGGCCAGGATAGCAGTGGTAACCTCATAGGGCTGCTGTGAAAAATAAATGACTATTTATTTATAAATATTTATATATTTAGAAATATAAATAAATGAAAGTATTATAAATAAATACTATTTTGCAGTCTTCCAGATGCAACGTTGGAACGTTCATATTGCATCGAATTTCCAATTACTCCCCAGGGGACAGATTTTCTTTTTTCTTTTTTTTTGAAAATTCTCATAGTTGACCCTGGCTTTCTTGTATCTTCTCACCAAAGAATAAGAAAACTCTTGCCTATCCTTTGGGGATCTTCTCAACTGTATAAGGATTTTTCCTCAGGAAATTCACTTATTTCTTTAAGAGGAGAAAGGGAAAGGGCTAAGTACAAAAAGAGACTGAAAGAAAAACTAGCATTGCATATTTGAGTGTGTAATAAAGATCACTGAATCTTTAGGATGAAAAAGGAGGCTTTTATGTGCCAATAATTATTTAAAAAACAAAATTAAATATTAAATATTTTTATATGAGCTCCTTTATTAAATTTTTCTGTTCAGTGTTTCTCCTTTTGCTATATGTCTGACTCAAACTTCTTTCATGGTGCCTTTTACTCTTTTTCAAATTTCATTTTCTATTTTCCGAAGTAATTGATCTCTTGCTCCTTTGCGTCAGTCAGTCAGCATATAATAATTAGAGTTAACTTTCTTCAGCATGGCTTACTTATCAAATGAGTATCCTGTAATAAAGATTTTATTCTGTTACCACAAGGTAGACTAGAATTTTGAAGCTCTGCCTCACTTACTTTGGGCACATGGCCAGGAGAGATCGGCCTTGAGGATGGACATCATAGTTGGAAGGGTGGACAGACAGACAACGTAGGAGAGCTCTCATGAGATGGATTGATACAGTAACTCGGGCAATGGGGGTTGGTGTGTCAGAATTAGTGAGGATGGCTCAGGACAGGGAAGGATTCAGAGCTGCTGTACATAGCGTCGCTCAATGGTACATAAAATAATAGCATACTATGATAGGTTTGGAAGCAGGAGTGGCATCCACTTCCTAAATAATATGCCTCAGGAAACTCCATCAACTTTGCTAAATGTTGATAGTTGTAGAGGGGTTTCAAGCCTTTTGCTTATTATAGGGTTGCTATGAGTCATGCTCAACTTGAAGGCAATCAACAACCACCACCACCACTACATAACACTACAGCACTTCAAAGTGGTCCTTGGAAGCAGGTTTATTAGATAATATTTGTTCTTTGATTTCTTGATTGCTCTTTTAATATATATTAATTGTGGACCAAGTAAAATGAAATTCTTGGCAACATTAACCTTTTTTCCATTTATCATGATGTTGTTAATTGGTCCAGTTGTGGGGGTTTTATTTTCTTTTTGTTATAGTGTAATCCACTTGAGAATTTATATAGTCTTCTATCTTCTTTGGTAAGTGTCTCAAGGTCTCTTTGTCACAAGCAAAGAAGGTTTTGTCATCTGCACATGGTAGGTTGTTGATGAATCTTCTTCCAATCCTGATGGCATGCTCTACTTACTATAGTCTAGCTCCTTGGATTATTTGCTCAGCATGTAGATTGACTAGGCGCAGTTAAAATAGGAAATCACTTCAAAGACTAAGGTTGCTTGACACAAGCTGTTTCAAGTATATGCGTGTGAAAGTTGGACAAAGAATAAACAAGAACAAAGAAGAATTGATGACTTTGAACTACAGTGTTGGAGAAGACTGTTGACTATCCCATGGGAAGCCCTTCACCCCCAACCCCAAATCTGTCTTGGAAGAAAGGCAGCAAGAGTATTCCTCAGAAGTAAGAATGATGAGACTTCATTGCACATACTTTGTACATTCTCTCCAGTTTAATCCTTGGAAAAGATACCTTATGCTGCCAAAAGTAGATGATTAGCTAAAGAGAGGAAGATTCTCAACGGAAAGTCGGCACTGTAACTCCAACAAAACCAGTTATTGGAGAAGGACATCATGCTTGGGAGAGTGGAGAGACAGTGCAAGAGAGGAAGACCCTCGATGAGACTAAGGTAATGGGAGTAGCTGTGTATGAGACAATAAGGTTGGTTCAGAATAGAGTAGGGTTCAGAACTGTTGTATATCGGGTCACAATGAGTCTCAGATGACTTGAAGGTACACAACAACATCTCCAACAGATTTGTACACAGTAGAAACTGGAAAGAAGATACAGGATAGGGTTGGGTTTCTTCTGCTGTATGTAGGATCACTGTGAGTCAGAGCCAGACAATATCTAACAACAATAAAAGAACACTTAGCATAGTCATTGCACAGAATGTGTGCTCAATAAATACAGAGTTTAATATTGATGGAGATTATCATAGTTGTTTGGGTTTGTTCCCCCCCCCCATGATTGGTCATAGAGGAAGCCATGGGTGCAAAGAATCACTCTATTCTGTATTTAAATAATATTTATTTAAAATTAAAAATTACTAAACTATTGTTGAAGCTTCTATGCCACTTTATCTTATCAAGAGTCTTCGTTTTAGCTTCTGTTTTACCAAGCATTATGGTTTTTGCAGGGACCAGCCCCTGTTAATAATATGCCAAGGGTATGTTACACAAGGTCTCACCATCCTTACTGCTAAGGAGACTCTGATTTCACTTTTTCCAAGACAGATTTGTTTGTTCTTTTGGCAGTCCATAGTATATTAAAACTCCTTCACCAACACCAGAATTCAAAGACATCAATTCTTCAAACTTCCGTATTCATTGTTCCAAAATTCCTCACTCAAATATTTTATGAGCAATAAAAGTAAAGTGGAGATGAGGCAACTGTCTGGTCCACTCTGGTTTTGAAATTCTTCCATTGTTCCGTTCAAAATGGGGAGTTGATGAAACCTATTTTGAGCTTGAATGAGCATAAATATTACACAAGTATTCCACTTCACATTGTAGATTAGAACACAGAATTTAAACATTTGTTACAACATGCCCTATCTTTTTCTATTATCTTATAAAGGGACTGACAAATCTTTCTTTGCAAATCACCCAGGAATCTTGTTAAAATGTAGACTCTAGGTCAGAATATTTAGGCCGTAATGTAAATTCTCAGCAGGTCATCATACTGGAACAAACAAGTTGAAAACCCTGGGGAAGCAGTAAAATTTTATTCATAAATAAGACAAACATTAACAAAAATCCAAAGTCTAAAAATATTTAACTACAGGGAAAGTAGGCTTGGATCCTGTGAAAATTGTAAAATAAAAGCTTTTAAAGTTTTAATGGTAAGATCTTTCTATAAATTGTGCATTTGTAAGTTCCATTCAAGGAGAAAAATGTTCTTGGTCATGAGACTATTGAGTTAGCATTTATTAAGCCACACCTGTGTGCCTAGTTCTGCATTAACTACCTTAACTACTTTACAAGCAATATTGTATTTAACCCTTCCAACACCACAGTATAATTCTCATGTTACAGATTATAAATGAAGTTTCAAACTTGCAGTGTACAGCAGTTTGGAAAGAAACTAGATTTGTGCAAAGCTATGAGCTGTTCACTATGACACCCTGACTTCTTAAATATGTAGTTCTACCTACAATGCTATCATTTGATTTTCAAAAGCCCTTTTAAAAATTCTTAGCCAGATTTACATCAAGGCTATAACTGCCCAACCAAGGTGTACCTTTGTTCTTAGGGGAAGAGATTGTTAAGTATAATAATCAATGGACAGAGGTACATCTCATTAAAAACCAGATCTAGCTATTGTGAATAACACTGCTATGGATATCAGAGTACAAATCTGCATTTGTGTCACAGTTCTATTTTCCTCAGGTTATGATAGAGGAAGAATTGGTGCCTTTGAGCTGTGGTGCTGGAGAAGAGTATTGAATATACTGTGGACTGTTAAGAGAACGAACAGGTTTGTCCTGGAGGGATCAGTTCTTGGAGAGGGACATCATGCTTGGGAGGGCGGAGGGACAGCTCATGAAGGGAAGACCTTCGGTGAGATGGATTGACTCAGTGACTGGAGTAATGGGGACAGGTGTGTCAGAGACAATGAGGTTGGCTCAGGATAGAGCAGGGTTCAGAGCTGTTGTATATAGGGTTGCTATGAGTCACAGGTACTGCAGCAGCACATAAAGACAATAAAACAATGTATTCCTACCAGTGAAATTGTTGTTGCTGTTAGGTGCCATCATGCCATGTATGACCCATAGTAACCCTACTATGAAGAGCAGTTCTGAGCCCTTGCAAATCCTGTCCCATCCTCACACTTCCTGACATGCTAAAGGCCACTGTGGCCATCACTGTGGCCATCCGCCTGGTTGCGAGCCTTCCTCTCTTCATCTACCTTCTGCCTTTCTAAGCAGTGGACTTGCTGGGAAAACCACAGTGAGATACCATCTCATAAGCAGTAAGTGTTGGTGAGGCTGTGGAGAGATTAGGACTCTCCTACAGTGCTGGTGGGATTGTAAAATGCTACAACCACTCTGGAAGGCGATTTGGCATTTCCTCAAAAAGCTAAACACAGAAATACCATACAACCCAGTGCAATTCACAGACTCGGACAGCTGGAAGGTCCTGACTCTGGCACATAAAACCAACACAATGGCAAGTTCCATGTTGTTGTTGTTTGCTCCTGTCCAGTTGATTTGAACTCGTGAAGACTCCACAGGTGCAGAGTAGAACTACTCCACGGGGGTTTTAGGTCTGTGAACTTTCCTAAGCAGATCACTAGACCTCTCTTCCTAAGTACCTCTAGGTGAGTTTGAACTACTAAACTTAATTGTTTGTGCCATTTAAATATTCTAGTAAAATATATTTTTTTGTTGTTGTTGGTGTGTTTCACTCTGTCAGAACGAACTCCTCGGTGATCCTCCAATGGGTTTTTGGAGACAGTAAATTGCACAGGAGGAGATTGCCCATCTTTCTTCCACAGAACAGCTGTAAAACATGCAGAAACTCTTTAACACACAGAGATCAAACTAAAATGCAGCTATTTCTTTTATTAGGTAGTGCGTCGTCTATTTGCTCTTCTGAGATTTCTTCTCCTTCAATTTGCCAATGAAAATTAATTTGAATCACAAGGCTTTTTGGAGAATTTTCATTCTTCATAACCAAAAATAAATGCCTTAAGAAGTCATGTTTGTTCACAGAAATCAGGACATCAAAGCATATAAGTGGTGGCGTGTGCTTTTCTTCTCTAAGGGAGTACTAGTGTCGGGGGCGGGGAGAAGGCTGGAGGATGGCACTCATTTTGATCTCAAGCATGTCCCTCAGTGGAGTCAATGATAAGGAGTGCCAGAACATTCTGAACCACTTGTAATCAGAAACATGCTACCAACCAGCAGTTTAAAATGTGACCTGATGCAATTGCAGGAAGTCAGCCAAGGTTGTTCTGGTGTTCCAGTTCCTGGCATGCCTCTCACAGAGGGGTGCTCAGATAGTTTATCTTGCTTGGGAGAGCCTCATTTTATGCCTCTGTCCCATTTATGTTTTCCTTCTCAGAGTGTTCCCGATTAGCATGCTGAATCATATATTACATGATGCTGCTATTTATAGAAGGCCTGCCAATCCCTCCACTTTACAGACCTACAAGGTTATAGATATTTTGAGGTAATGAATCAGGTTTCATTTACCTTTTCATACTTCCCCAGCACTTAGTTTTAAAATTTTTATAGTTTGTACTAAGCATACATTTCTTTTCATCCAATTTATTCCAGTATTAATGAATTACCATGGGTTTCCAAAGAAAAGTTGTGCCTTGGAAGAAGTTCAGCCAGTGTTCCTTAGAGGAAAGGAGGGTGAGACTTTGTCTAACATATTGTGGGTGTGTTGTCAGGATGTACCAGTATTAGAAGCATAGACTGATTGAAAGAGTAGGAAGGCGGCAAAGGAGGGAAGCCCCTTGGTGAAGTGGAGTGACTGGACGAACAGACTTAACTTTGCGGAGCTAGTGAGGATTGGGCCGAGTTTAGTTTTTCTGTGCATAGGGCCTCTATATAAGGAGCTCTACTGGTAAGAGATGCTGTGCTGCATTCACAAAGGCATGCGGTTTGAATCCATCAGCTGTTCACTTGAGAAAGATGTGCAATCTTGTTTCATGCAATTGACTGCCTCTGAAAACCCCCTGGAGGGTGAGCCATGGGTTGCTTTTGACTCAATGGTACTCAACAATAACAACAAGTGCCACTATGAGTCAAAATTGACAGCATCTAACTGCAACATTTTTAAAAGGAAAACAAATAACAACTAGGCATTGAGAAATAGAGTGTGATAGACACTGTGCGAGGCGTTGATTTGGCCTCAGAAACAGTTGGCTTTGACTCAACAGCAAAGAGTTTTGTTTTTTTCATTAATTTTTAAAATTCTTTTATTATTAATTTTAATGAAAATTTACACTTTGGATTTCCATTCATTCACTGTTGCACTTTTCTCCCTGCCGCACCCCTCCCCCCAATCACTCTTCTCTTTGAAAAGTAAAAGAAAAATTCTTGCATTGTTATACTATCCCTCCGCCTAAGTCCACTCCACTATGTAGCCTTCGTTCTGGACTCCTGTCATGACAATAATACCTAATCATATATCCCGTTTAAACAGTTGTCTCCCTCATCTGTGTCAGTGCAGTATACATTATTTATCCCATCTTTCTCAATCTCTCTCCAACCCCAGTGTCAGTCCCGTTTTACAACAGTGGCACTATGCAGTATTTGGTAATGACGGAGTTCACACTGGATTGAAGGCACTGGTAAAAGGCAAGGCCCAAGAATCGGTGGAATACCAGTTGACATATTTCAACTAACAGAAGCAGCCTTGGGCATGCTCATCAGTTAGTGCCAGGAAATTTGGAGGACAGCTGCTTGGCTGGCTAGTTGGAAGAGATTACTATTTGTTCTCATTCCCAAGAAAGGTGATCCAACACAATATAGAAATTATTGTGCAATATCACATGTAAGAAAAATATTGCTGAAGGTCATCCAAAAAAATGGCTAGAACAGTACATTGAAAGAGAACTACCAGAAAACCAAGCTGGGTTTAGAAGAGGCCATTGTAGCAGGCATATCATTGCTAATGTCACATGGATCCTGGATAAAAGTAGAGATTACCAGAAAAAAGTCTACTTGTATTTTTTTTTTATTTTATACTGGTTTATTCACAAAGTTTGAATGCATTGTTCTTTACAAAAGAGCCTTCTATACAAAAGCTTTTGATTTTGTGGATCATAGCAAACAATGGCTAACATTGAGAAGAATAGGAATCTCAAAACTCTTTAATTTTGCTAATACAAAATCTATACCTAGGTGGAGAAGTTCTTGTATGAATAGAGCAAGAGAAAGAACACTGCATGGTTTAAAATCAGCAAAGGTATATGTTAGGCTTGTATTCATTCTCCATATCTATTGAATCTGTATGCTGGAGCAAATAATTTGAGAACCTGGACTCTATGAAGAAGAATGTGGCATCAGGATCAAATGAAGAGTTGTTAAAAATTGCACTATGCAAATGACACAACCTTGCTTGCTGAAAGTGAGGAGGACTAGAAACATTTGCTGCAGTGGATCAAAGACTAGAGTTTTTAATATGAATTGCATGTCAGCATCAAGATGATGAAAATATTTTACTACTGGACAGATAGGCAACATCATGACAGATGAAGAAAATATTGAAATAGTCAACAACTTCATCTTATTTGGATCCACAACCAACATCCTTGGTACCAGTAGTCAGGAGATCAGGAGACATTGCATTGGGCAAGTCTGCTCTCAGGAACCTCTCCAAAGTACTGAGCAGCAGCTATGTCAGTTTGAAGACTAAGGTGCCCCTGTTTCAGGCCATAGTCTTTCAAACACTTGTTATGCATTTGAGAGCCAGACTATGAATAAGGATGTCAGAAAAGATGACAACAGCAAACAATAACAACTCCAGTCCATATCTGTCCTTCAACCTCAGGAAAGCAGTGTACATCTCTTTAATTTATAATTATGTCATACTCTTAAAAAGAAAATATTTCCAATTTTTTTCACAGAATGGTTTCCTAAGGTTGTTACCAATGTGATGTGATAAAAAAAATTAAAAATGTATCTTTCTCAATTGCTAACTTCTGCTAATAACTCACTTTTCATGACAAGAACATGGAAATAGCCCAGATGTCGAACCACAGAGAATCGATTGAGAAATTGTGGCGCATTCATACAATGGGATGCTATGCAGCAGGCACGAGTAATGATTTTGTAAATTACTACCTAACTTGGGAGGGACTGGAAAGCATTATGCTGAGTGAACCTACTAGAAAAACTTCGACTTGAGACATTTCACATACCTCAAACAGTGTACAATGATTCAAGAAGTCATATGGTCAAGACAAGAGTCTAGAATACATATTATACTCTCATCCACATATGCATTCTTAAACATATATTTAAAAGTCAGTGGAAAGTAACCTTCAACCCTTATTTTCCCCATGAAGTCACCAAAATTGTGACTATTTTACCATAAAGCTATCTTTCTAAAACCCCTCTATCTCTCACGGCTGTTGAGCCAGACCTGACACATAGCTAACGCTCCAAGTAGGCTTTCAGAGGCTACAAATCACATGGGAAGAGATTGCCCATCGTTCTCCCAAAAAGCAGCAGGTAGATTAAAACCACTCATCTTTGGACAGGCAGTATAACTTCTTGTCCACTAAGCCACCAGAACGCTACAATATAGTGCAAAGAGGATCATTTGCCAATGTATTATCAAGTTCTAGATATGCTTTTCCATAATATTTTATTTCATGGGCTAACTGAAATGACACTGACTTGGGAAAGCTCAAGCATTTGGAAAATAGGCCATGCTCCTACTTTTCTAGGACTTAAAGATGGTAAGAAGTCACCTAGAAGACAGGCTGGAAAGAACCAGAGCAGCACAAAACAGTCTGATGCAGGCTTGCCTGATAAATTTCAGCTGAACCAGATTTTTTAAAGCACTTTTAAAGTGACATTTATACTTCAGGATTCAGTTTGTGAGGTAGAGAAACAGAAATATAGTAACATAGAGGGAGGGAGCGAGAGGAATGAGAGAGGAGATATAAAAAGAGAGGACAGACACACAAAAAGAAGATGTAATAAATCACATCCCAAGAATGAATCAGTGTAATGAAATAAAGAGGATTTCAGAGATACAAAATAGATCTCTGAATGAGAAATCCGACTTTTGTCCTCTGGGATTTGGAGGTAAATATTTAAAGGTGATGATATGGTAGTCTTATTTTATTTTCCCATAGACTTTGTCCTTACCCTAATGGTGCTGGAAGTTCCTAGGGCAGATGTTGAAATGTGATAGTTGTCAATAATAAAAACAATGATAGATGCAATTTTAGAATCTCTGTGATATGGCCAACTCTCTAAACATAGACGTACATATCTCCATTTGTGTCTCAGGTGTGATTTCCTTAGGATACATTTCTAACAGTGAAATATCCTGGTTATATGAGATTTCTGTGTTCAATTTTTGGATGAAATGTCTGCCTTCCATAGCAGTTATATCATTTAACAAGCCCATCAAAGTGCATAAGACCTCTATTCTCTCTGAATCCTCTCCAATATTTATTATTTGTTATGTTGTTAAACTTTGCTACTGCTGCTGGAAGTGAGATGGTATCTCATTGTTATTTTGATTTGCATCTGAGGATAACTGAGCAAGACATGTGTATGTGTTCAAAAGAGGAATGTGAGAATGGTTGTTGTTGTTGTTGTCATGTGCTTTCAAGCCACTTGTGACTCATAGTGACCCTGTGTTCAAGAGCACTAAACCCTGCTCTCTCCTGTGCCAACCTTGTTGTCTCTGGCAAACCTACCTCCATTGCCCCAGTGACTGAATCAATCCATCTCATTGAGGGTCTTCCTCTCCTGTGCTGTCCCTCCACCCTCCCAAGCATGATGTTCCTCTCTAAGGACTGACTGATCCTCCCTTGCAACATGTCCAAAGTATGTAAGATGGACCTTCAGAATCCTTGTCCCCAAGATGCAGTCTGGTTTCACCTTCTCCAAGACAAACATGTCCATTCTCCCAGCAGTCCATGGTATATTCAACACTCTTCTCCAGCAGCACAATTATATTTCTATCATCCATAGTCACTATCGAGCTCTCTGACACATTGCAAGCAATTGTGAACACTATGGGCTGGATCAGGCACACCTTAGTCTCCAGACTGATGTCATTGCTCTTCACTACTCTGGAGAGGTCCCTGACAACCGACTTTCCCAATGCAATTCCTCTCTTGATTTACTGGCTGCTGGTACCAAGATTGTTGATTGTAGAGCCAAGCAAATTAAAACTGTTAACAATGTCTTCACTATCCATAATTATGCTGCCTTATTGGCCCAATGATGAGAACCTTTGTTTTCTTGAGCTTCAATCCATATTGAAGGCTGCAGTCCTTGGTCTGCAGCAAGCACTTCATATTCTCAGATTTAGCAAGCAAGGATGTGTCATCTGCATAACGCAGGTTGTTGATGAGTCTTCCTCAAATACTGATGTAACATTCCTCTTCATACAGTCTGGCTTCTTAGATGATCTGTTCTGCATATAGATTGAAAAGGTATGGAGATGGACTACATCCTGGTCCACACCCTTCTCAATTTTGAACCATACAGTGTCTTCTTGCTCTATTCTGACAACTGCCTCTTGGTGCAAGTACAGGTTTTACATAAGCTCAATTAAATGTTCTGGGATTCCCATTCTCAGAGTCAGCCACAGTGTGTTGTGGAACAGAAGAAGGGGAAGAGGGACAAAAAAACCACTAAAATGGCAGAGGTTAGTAGATGGGGAAGAGATGAAGGAGGCATAGATGAATAGTAATTAATCCTATATGATACAATGTAAATAAAATATTGTGTAAAATATAATGTATATCAATGAGACACAATGTACGGGAAAAAATTGTATGCAAACAAATAAAAAAAAGAAAACTAGGGGGGAAATTGAACCTAAGCTTTACTTGACTCAAATGTTCTTGGCCTTTATTATTAATAACCACTTCTGCTTATTGAGTTTTAAATGATAAATCACTAGAAATTTATTATTTCATTTAAGTTCATTAATTTGATGCCTAAACAATAAGCAGGGTTCTCAAGAACTAAGCTAAAATTTAAATAGTAAAAATACAGACATGGGGGTATAAGAACAAAATAAATAATAAAGATGGTGCAGGATATGAACAAAATTATTAAATTACCACTAAGCCGCTGTATAATACATCAGTCTATATCTGATATACCTTTTACATAACTCTTAACAGAAGCTTCATTTCTCTTTTCATTTGTAATATGGGACTTCTGACACCAATTTTATAGAGTTTTTTATGTTGTTGCTGTTCCTTTTAGGTGTAGGTGAGTTGCGTATTACTCATAGCAACCCTATGAACAAAAGATGTGAACCCTGTTCTATCATGTGCTACCCTCACACTTCCTGACACACACGAGTCCATTGCAGCAGTCATCATGTCAGTCCACCTGGTCAAGGGTCTTTCTCTCCATTGCCTAATATCTACCCTTCCCAGCATTATGTCCTTCTCTAAGGAATAGCCCTTTCTAGCTACAGGCTCAAAGTATGTGAGGTGAAGCCTAATCCTTCTTGCCTTCAGAGAACACTCTGGCTGTACCCTCTCCAAGACCTGTTTGTTCTTTTGGTCATCCATGAGAAGTTCAGTGTTCTTCTCCAACACCACAGCTCAAAGGCATCATTTTTTTTTTTTTTTTACTCTGTCATTCTTATTCACTGTCTAGCTCTCAGGTGCATAGCAAGTGATCAAAAAGTATATGCCTGAATCAGACGCACCTTAGTCCTCAGACTGATGTCATTACTCCTCAATAATATAAAGAGGTCCCTAAATGCAGACTTTCCCAGTGCAATGCATCTCCTTATTTTCTGACTACTGGTACTAAGGGTATTAATTGTGGATTCAAGCAAGATGAAGTTCTTGGCAGTTTCAATCTCTTCTCCACCTATCATAATATTGTCCTGTGGTAAGAAACTTTGTTTTCTTGACATTCATAGCCAATCCATACCAAAGGCTGCATTCCTTGATCTGTAACAAGTGCTTCAAGTTCTCCTTACTTTCAGCAAGCAAAGTCATGTTATTTGTACAACACAGGTTATTGACTTGTAATCCTGATGACACATTCCTCTTCATAGAGTCCAGCTTCTCAAATAATTTGCTCAGCATAAAAATAGAATAGGTATGGAGAGAGAATACAACCCTGACACACTCCCTTCTTAATTTTAAACCTGTGTTACTCCACATTGTTCGCACAACAGCCTCGTGGTCCAGGTGTACGTTTCACATGAACACAATTATGTGCTCTGGGACTCCCACTCTTCATCAATGATTGAAGATCACATGAGTTGTGGGATGATAT
>NW_006399779.1:2929816-2964922 GCF_000299155.1 Elephantulus edwardii | reverse complement strand
ATGTACGTGTGTATAAGTATATACATTATATATACATTTATATGTATATATACACATATATACACACACTCACACATACACATATATCTATCCCTAAATATATATTAAACAACATATCTATCTTCACCTAACATATATGTATACATATGTGTGTATATATGTATAGATATATACACACATATATATTATCTCTAAAATATATATGTAACACAACACACATATATCATCTTCACACACTATATACATTATATATATATGTAGGGAGAGAGAGAGAGAGAGAAAGAGGGATGATTTCATGAAAAAAATTAATTTGAGAAGTGAGATGATTTGAAAGGTGGTGTAAAGTATACATTAACTAGCTGATCAAGGGAGGTAACATAAAAGTATTTGAAAAGAAAATTTCATTTCAAATAATTAACATTATCTACTATAGTTTTTGCAATTGTGGAAGCTAAGATTCAGATAAATTAAATTCTTGTTAGGTGCTACAGAGTTAACTGATTCATAGCAACACTATGAACAACAGGACAATTAAGTAGCATATCCAAAATGACAAGATGACTCATTGAGAAAGGTCTGAGAAATGTGGCCTGTCCTTAGTAATAAATTGATGTTGTGTCTTGTAACTGATGAAATGCTGAAGCCACGAATCATTTCATATTAAGAGTTATAGTGGTTCTTTCACATCCCAGTTACACTTACTGCCTTGAAATAATTGTTGATGTTACATGTTGTTGTATAAAAATCAATTCATAGATGAGCCTTCTGCCAGTTTTCAGATGCTGTCATTTTCATGAGAGGAGATTGCCTATCCTTCTCCATTGGAGCTTCTATTGGATTTGAACTGGTTGCCAATGAGTTGACAGCACAACTCTTGCCATGAATCCATGGTACTCCCTTTAAAATACTGGACTAAAGGAAATACTATAATATTATTTCCAGGTGAAAGCTAACAAAAGCAGCTGTATTTATTGACTCTTCAGTTACAGGTTTGTGCTATTTAACCTTGGGATCTCATTGATATAAGGAGATCATTTTGTACATTATTCACCCTACTTGTACAAGTTGTTTATGTGACTTTTAGATTGAACATTAACCCTTAGATGGCGTTAATATTAAGTATGTAGTTGTCAAGTCTCTGTAAGTAAAAAAAAAGATGTCTAATTTTCTGCTGAACCCACTATTAACAAAATCCTGTTATATAATTAGAATACCTCATGATAGAACTAATTACAAGCCAAGGTTAAGGGTAAAATATTAAGGATCTAGTTTTCAATTAACGCTGATCATATCAACTCTGCAAAACTAAAGGAGACATTGAAACTCAAAAAGGTACTCTTGGGTTCCCTCCCCATTCTAAGCTCATTAATAGTGCACTTCTCTGTATTATATAGCTTTTAAAACACCTTTAATGAAACACCTACATTTTGGGGAGCTGTGGTGACCTAGCGGTAAGAAGTCACGTTGCCAATTCAAAGACATAAGGCTGGAATCCACTCGCTGCTCTGTGAGAGTAAGATAGACTCCTGAATGACATTTTGCCTCTGGAAACCCACTGGAGGGTCAGCAATGGGTTGGATCCACCTTGACAGCACGGAACAACCACAACAATACTTCAAAATTCGTAGACTTCAGCAGAGAGTCAAGACTACATCCAGACTAAACAAACACGGAAAGATTTATACAGAAATATAGATGATTTTAAAAAATGCGATTTTTACCTCTGTTCAACTAGCAACGATTCTGGCTTTGTGCTGTTCTGATTGTTATGTGCCATCGAGTTAACTGTGACTCATAATACCGCAACCCTATTCACAGTAACTCTGAACTTTGTCTCATCCTGAGCCAATCTCACTGCTTCCAATACATCTACTGCCATGGTTCCAGTTACTGTGTCAATCCAGCTCATCCAGTATTTCTCTCTCCTGTACTGTCCCTCCGCCCTTCTCCCTCCTGGACACATACTAAAAATATGTAAAATTGAGCTTTAAAATCCTTGGCTTCAAGGAGCAGCTTGGTTTCACCCTCTCCAGAACAGACCTGTATGTACTCTCAGCAATCTATGGTATTATCAATACTCCTCTCCAGCACCACAATTCAAAGGCATCAATTCTTTCTGCCACCCTTAGTCATTTTCCAACTCTCTGAAGCATAGCAAGTAATTTAAAAAACTATGGCTTGGATCAGTTGCACCTTAGTCTCTAGAATGACATTGATTTTAGTACTCTGGAGAGGCCCTGACAGCAGAATTTCCTAGTGCAATACGTCTTTTGATTACCTGCCTTCTAGTGCCAAGAATGTTGACTGTGAAGCTGAGCAAACATAATTGTTAACAACCTCTATCTCTTCTCCACCTATTATGGTGCTACCATTTTTTCCAGTGGTGAGAATGTTTGTCTTGATGTTGAGCTACAGTCCATAGTGAAGACTGCAGTCCTTGGCCTTCTGCAGTAAACTCTTTAGGTCTTCTTCAGTTTCGGCAAGCAAGATTGTGTCATCTGCATAAAGCAGGTTGTTGATGAGTCTTCCTCTAATCCTGATGCCACATTCCTCCTCATAAAGTCCAGCCTTTTAAATGGTCTATTATTTACATAGACCATTGAAAAGGTATGGAGACATGACGTATCCCTGATACATTCCTTTCCTGATTCTGAACCATGTAGTGTTTCCTTGCTATACTCTGATGACTGTCTCCAGGTTCAAATACAGGTTTCCCATAAGCATATTCTGATGTTCTGGGATTCCTACTAATCTTCTTAAGATTAGTAATAATTTGTTGTGATCCATACAGTCAAATGGCTTTCCTTAGTCAAAGAAACACAGACTTTCCTCTGGTACTCTCAACTTTCAGCCAAGATCCTTATGACATTGACTACAATGTCCCTAGTGTCACAGACTCTTCTAAACCTAGCTTGCACTTCCAGCTGTTCTCTGTCCATGTATTACTTCAGTTGTTTTTGCATAATCTTCAGCAGGATTTTACTTTTGTTTGATATACATGTTATTGTTTGTTAATTTCCATACTCTGTTGGATAATCTTATTTTGGAATAGGAATAAATATGGTTCTCTTCCAGTCAGTTGGCCAGGTAGTCGTCCTCCAGATTTACTGGTACAACCAGCTGATCACATTCAGGGTAGCATCCATTTGCTGAAATATATCATTTGGTATTCCATCTCAGTCACCATTGCCTCTGGGTCATGTTATCTCAATAAATTTTTCTGTGCCAGCCAATTCTTTTTGTGCAGTATGCCTATTTTGTTTACAACTTTTTACATTTTTTAAATTTTTTAATAGATTTTCTATAATGGCTACTATATATTGAAAATTATAGGTCACACTTTATTTTCAAAGAACTGACTAGCTACAATCTGAGCCATTCCTACAGACCTGCATAAATATTATTTAAAAAGTAAAAGTAAAATAAAATTTAGTGCTATTAAATAAATTTTAATTCATGACACTTTCTTTTGGTGCTTTTTTTTTTGCCTCGGGAAAATTTATTATGCATCTGTAAGGCAGAACAAATATTTTTCCCATTACAATTTCAGAGAAAGCTATCAGTTACTAAATTGAAAATTAGCTACATTGCAATTCCTAGCTGAGGATTTGGGGCTTTTTAAGTTTATATATTTGAGTTATGAGTCAGTGAAGCACTTGTGACTTATAGTGCGAACCTATGTACAACAACTCTCAACTGTGACCTATCCTCAGCCAATTTTATTGTCTCTGGCACACCTACACCCATTACCCCAGACACTGAGACCATCCATCTCATCGAGGGTCTTCCTCTCTTGTGCTGTCCCTCCTCCCTCCCAAACATAATGTTGTTCTCCAATGACTGGTCCCTCCTTGCAAAGTGCCCAGAGTATGTCAAACGAAGCTTCCAAATCCTTGCCTCCAAGGAGCAGCCTGTGTTCACCCTCCCCAGGACGGGTCCCCTTGCACTTTCCATAAGATTTCGCAGGCTGTATATCTTCAACTTTCTCCTGTGATCCAGACCAGGGACGTTTTAGTTAGCATTAAACGTAGAGCCCAGGAAGGCTACTTCCTACATGATCTGTGGGAGTGAAGGAGGAGAGTGAGGGAAGGATGCCCAATGCAGAGAAAACTCACGGAATAGGAAGGTTTCACAGAGGTTGATGTGAGCAAGATCTCTCAAGAGAGAAGAAATACTACAAAGGTAAGAGGCTTCCCTCTCAAAGACTTGCTGGGGGGCAATGTTTCAAGCCAATCAACAGAGAATCTAACAAGAGCAGAACAAAGATTTCTCTCTCTCTCTCTCTTTTTTTTTAATCCTAATTCTAACTTAGTGCCTCCAGATAAATGGAGTAAACTGGTAAAAAATGAAGGAGAAAAGGATTAGATAAAAGCTGGGGGCTACAAATTAAAAATTGGCTAGTCCACTCTCTAAGGCTTCAAATCAAGTAGGGAGAGGAAATCAAGGTTCAGTGGTAGAATTCTTTCATGTGGAAGATCTACATTTTGCTCCTGAACTATACACTCACACACAGCCAGCCCATCTTTGAGTGGAAGCTTCCATGTTGCTTTGATGCTGAAGGGTGGAGTTTCCAGACTAGTGTAGTCTATAAAGAAAAATATGACAACCTACCTTTGAAAATGAGTCAATAATCTTTATAAATCACAATGGCTTGCCCTCCAGCTAATCATAGGTGTGTTATTAGGAAATATTTTGCTCCTATGAATGAAATTAGAATGACTAGGTTTTGAAGGCTACCATGAGTGCTAATACCATTATGTCAGGAACTGATTTAACACCAGCTATTAAAAAGAATTCTGAAGAGACCATGGTAAATGTCAAATAGATCTTGGCTGAAATCAGAACATATATAAAAAGAGATGTTTACTTGGGTTTTAATGACTATTCAAATATATTTGACTTTGGGATTTTAACAAACTATAAATAACATTGAGAAGATTGGGAATCCCAGAACACTTAATTGGGCTCATGTGAAACCTATACATTAACCAAGAAACAGTTGTCTTAACAGATTAAAAGAATGCTGCATGGTTTAAAATTAGGAAAGGTGTGTATCAGGGTTGCAAATGTTTTCCATACTTTTTCAGTCTGTATGCTGAGTAAACTGCTTGTGAAGCTGGACTGAAGGAAAATGTGGCATCAGAATTGGAGGAAGTTCTCATCAATAGCTTGCATTATGCAGAAGAGATAAACTTGTTTGTAGAAAGTGAAAAAGGCTTGAAGCATTGACTAATGAAGATCAAAGACTCTAAAAACCAAAAATACCAACAGACCTAGAGGAACGTCATGGTAGATGGGGAAAATATTGAAGTTATCAGTCAACAACTTCATTCTAGTAGAATCCACAATCAACATTCATGGTAGCAAAAATAAAAAATCAAAAAATGTGTTGCATGAAGAAAAACTGCTGTTAAAAACCTCTCCAAAATGCTAAATAGCAGTGATACCAGTTGAAAGATTAAGGTGTCCCTGATCCAATCCATAATATTCTCAATTCCTTCCTATGCATCTGAAAAGTAGATAAGGAATAAAGATGACAGAAGAATAAATGCCTTTGAATTGTGGTGTTAGTGAAGAGTACATAGTATCTCATGAACTGACAAAAGAACAAACAAGTCTGACTTGGAGTAAATGCAACCAGGATGCTCCTTAGAGCCAAGGATGGTGAAACTTGGTCTCAAACAGGCATCTAGTCAGGAAGGACGAGTCCTTGTTAAAAGACATGTGGTCAGAAGGGGGTAGTCCTTGTGAAAAGACATCATACTGAGGAAAGCAGAGAGTCACAAAAAATGCTTGACAAGATAGATCGATATTTACAGATAGGTTGATTGAGTTAGACGGACTCTTAGCTGATCCTCCAATGGATTTTTAGAGTCAATAAAGCAATCAAGAAGAGACTGCTCATCTTTCTCCTGCAGAGCTGCCAGTGAATTTGAACTTCCTATATTGATGGCCAAAGTTATACAAGTGTTCAGGTTGTTCGTTCACAGGGTCGCTATGAGTTGTCTATGACTTGATGGAGCTTAACAACTATAACAATGGCAACACAGAGAGAACTACGTTGGCCTAGTCCACAGAAAGTTATGCTACCAAGTCCAAAGTGGGTGATTTTAATCTGTGGCCCTCAGGCCTGGTCTAAATTGTTTTTTGTCAAACATTCTACAAAGTGGTATAGCACTGATCTGTGCGTTGTTGTACAGAGGTAACTCGAGGTTGCTGTGATGCTAAACACTGTGACAAGGATGTGTCAAATGTGATAATGGTTACCCAGGGTGGTGGACAGTGTTTGGTGGAGTTTCCCAATTAAAACAAGCTTGAAAGCAAGAGTGGAGTCCACTTCCGAAATAGCTTGCCTCTGGAAACTCTATGAACAAGGAGAAATGACCAAAGTTATACAAGTGTTCAGGTCTTTTGTTCATAGGGTCTCTATGAGTTGTCTATGACTCAACGGCACTTAACAACAACAACAACAACAACAACATATCAAGGACAATGACAGACAAGAGAGAATCAACTGTTATTTTCAGAAGTGCCCCGATCAACTCAAATAAATGTCAATTATGTAAAAATTATCTTTCATTTAAAAATTCATGAAAAAGCAGCTCAGATGTTGAAGATGCTTAAAACCCCTCAAAATTTAAACTCATTGCCAATGAGTTGGAACTGACCTTCTGGGGATTTTGAGACTATGCATTACACCAGAGGAGATTGTCCACCTTTCGCCCTCAATCCTCTGTGTTCCAGATGAATTTTAGAAAGGTAGGATGATTTGTCAAAGAATATCACCACTCATTCTTCTTTTGAGCAAGTCAGAATTTTTCCTCCATATTCACTACCACAGGCAGTTGAGGGCATGTATCTTCCACCCTCATTTAGTCAGAAGAAAGACACTCCTGGGTTCTATTTGTGTTTATTTTGTTGGTGCTATTTCTCTAATTAAAAATGCTGAACTGGATATTTGTATTACTTTCTTGTTTCCCAGTAATGTTTAACTTTTGGAGGAAGAGAAAAAAAAGCCACCTAATAGATAAAAGAACATATTTGTCAAGTCCATTCCACCCCCAATAGTTGCTAATTTCAGAACATATTTGAGTTCCTTCTCTGTAGCAATGCACCTTAAGAGAGGAAGAGACAGCTCAGATTTCAAGTCTTTATCCACTGGTCCCAATATCCTCACTATCACAGCCAGATTCTCTGCAGTCACACTCCCCAGAGTATAATCACTTGGTGTCTCAGGATCAAGACAAGGGCTTCTGGTCAGTAGTTTCCTCAGGAATTCATAGACTATACAGTCTAGGCAAAGGATCTGCTGTCCTGAGCTTTGCTTCTGGAAATATCTTTATGTGAAGATCTGGTTGAAGCCAACCTCTGATCACATATTTGTCAACATGGAGGTGAAGAATTTTGCGATTTTGGATTATGTGGTATTTGCAGCTCTCTTTGTCATTTCTTCTGGAATTGGAGTATTCTTTGCCATCAAAGAGAGAAAAAAGGCAACTTCTAGGGAGTTCTTGGTCGGGGGGAGACAAATGAGCTGTGGCCCCGTGGCCTTGTCTCTAACTGCCAGCTTCATGTCTGCTGTCACTATCCTGGGGGCCCCCTCGGAGGTTTACCGTTTTGGGGCATCATTCGTGCTCTTCTTCATTGCATACACCTTCGTCATCATCTTCACATCTGAACTCTTTCTTCCAGTGTTCTACAGATCTGGTATCACCAGTACTTATGAGGTAAAAAAGAAAAAAAAAAACAACAACTAATATACACAGCTTCTTATCTGTTTGGGGAGGGGTTATTATTTTCTCTCCATTTGCACTTTTTGTTGCTGTTATTGTTGGTTTTGTTTCTAACAGTACTTATAATTATGGCAATACCAGGTAGTTTAAAAATGTTCATTAGCATTTGGGGCAATTTGTGTCATGGAAAGGCATCAGATATTATTGGGCAAAAACTTGGGCTTGAGTTTTAGATACAAAAACACTTTTTTTCTGATTTGTAGAATGCAAATAATAATGTTAAGTCAATTGGAATGTTTCAAGGATTAAATGAGAACCTTTTTGTACATACTATAGATTATGGCACCAGACCTCCTTATACAAGCATCCAATGTACTGTCTAACCTGTAGGTGGTTCTCAAATAGCGTGAGTTGAAGTTGTTGGTGTTGTTAGCATTGTATTGTGAAAAGCAAATAGAATATGTATTATAGCCACTGCAACTTTTCAGCTGAGAAAAATGAATTACGGATAAGTCACCTAAATAAGATCACAGAGTGAACAAAGTTTACTGAGAACTCATTTTATGTGTATCTCTGTTTAATGACCTTTCCAAGCAGACAACAGAGCAGAGAGCACTTTAATCCATATTGTTTTTAAGCTAGTTTTTAAGGAGGAAAGAAAAAATTATAAAATATTTTGATGGGACATAATTGCTAAACAATATGAAGATGAGAATTATTTTGATAAGTGGAAATGATGCAGTAGAATTTTGACCTTGCAATAAGCATCAATAGAAAGATCTTTAAAATTGAATTTGTATGTGCAATATTTAAGTATAAGTTGGTTTCTGGGAAAAATGTTTATTTTCTTTATGCATCATCACTTAGTAAGTCATGATGTTAAGATTCACAATGAGCCTATATATTTTAAATTAATGCAAGCTGAGTGAATTCAGAGGATTATTGTAAAGCTGGATTTGCCTACTAAGCAAATATGTGAACCTAACAAAATATTTGTAAAAATATACATTTCTAGAAGTTCGTAAATTATAGTTCCATTAAAAATCTGATCCCAAATATCTACCATCAAAGTCCCCTCTGAAGAAGAGGGTCATCAGGCTGAAGGCCATATAATGCTTTACTGAAATCACCAGGAATATATATATAGTTATATGGGAAAATAATTACATTTATACTTCTTTCTGTAATATGTCTGCATCCCCAGAGCTCATCAGCATTCCCTAAAATATAAATACAACCTAGGTTTTCCCAATCAACCAGGACTCCTGAAGACATTGCTGAGTCTGTTGTTTTTTAAGCCATTCAGCTTGCCTACGGAAATACAAGAACAAATCCTTGCTTTTCAAGTCATGAGTTTGAGAGTGAGTGTTATGCCACAATTCCTAAATTATTTCGATGTTTTACTAAGTAGTGTGATTTCACCACTGAAGACACGTCACCTGAGCTACATTATTCCCTGTGCCATGACAGAGAATAGGAAATTGTCCGCATCAGCAAGTTATAAATTTGGCTGAGCTCATTTGCAGTATACATTTTTATCATCTCCATTTGGGGAGTTTTATAATTAGTCTTATCCGTCATGTTCTCTCCATGTCAGTAAAGACTATTACCTTCCTTTTTTTTAAAAAAACCTCGTATACTAATACATTCAATCTATTTGTGTTTCCCTTTAACATTATTTATATCGTTCTGCTTACCTGTACTTAGCTTGGGATATTTGAACTACTTACTTTTCTTCACTGAAATATTTTTCATCATAATGGTTCACTCTGATATTGTGTAGTTTCTGAGTATACAGATTACATATCTTTTTAGTAAATTATTTTATTTTTATTATCTTTTAAATTTATGTAGTATATTTTTAGGATTATATATATGCAGGCTTAAAATATTTCTCATTGAGTATTAATTCAGTCTAGTAAGTAGTACTACAATATATTTGGTATAAAATTCGCAATGTATACTCTGAAAAAGTCTGAATGAAATCTATTGAGAATATGAATTAATTACAAAGATTTATCTTTAGGAGATATATAGATTATTGTGGGATTTGGGCAGAATATAACATGACATTTCCATCTTAAGAGTAAAATATAGCTGGCTTTTGAGAATGATTGTGCTGTTTTACGAAAATTCATAGTCATTTGCTTAGATCTAGAATTATAGTTGGAATTATGTCTTTTGTTTCACAGGTGAGAAGTCAGAGGCTAAGATCAAAGAATGCGATAATCGCAAAGCTCAAAATAGATTTGAAGGAGTTTGATCTGTGGTCTTAGATCTTTTTTCAAAAGCACATTGTTCCCAATTATGTTGTTAAATATCTTTGAGTCAATTTTGGCTTATACTGACCCAGGTGACAAAGTAGAAGAGCCCCAACGAGTTTCTATGCTATAATCTTTTTTGGGGAAGACGACCACGTCTCTATAATACAGAGCCACTGGATTGATTGGACCTGTCAGTCTTTTGGCTACCAGCCAGAATTTTGTTCCAAAGGCTGCTCCTTGGTTTTCTATGCTCTCTTTTT
The DNA here is from genome assembly GCF_000299155.1 of Elephantulus edwardii. Taxonomy (NCBI): domain Eukaryota; kingdom Metazoa; phylum Chordata; class Mammalia; order Macroscelidea; family Macroscelididae; genus Elephantulus; species Elephantulus edwardii. The sequence goes on along the minus strand of NW_006399779.1, from coordinate 2,954,665 downwards.
AAAACCATAACAACAAATTGAAGGTCAAATGTCTTCAAATGGACTATGACAGAGTAGAATAGCTCAACTGGGTTTTCTTGGCTGCCATCTTTATGAAAGTCTTTATCCTGTGAAGGCTTTTGACAGATTTGAACTACCATCCTTTAAATTAGGAGTACTTGCACTACTCAGGATCCTATTGTCCCCCTAGTTTTATTAGATTTAGTGGAATGAAACAGAAAGATTAGCTTTCCCCAGATTCCCATTGCAGTCTCTTCAATGCACTTCCATTTTTCAGAAACCATTTCCCCTTTGCTTTTTTGTTGATTCCATTCAGTGCTCAGTTGCAAAGCCAGTACTTCATACTTCCCCCCCCAGCAGTTCTCCATTTCAGATACCAAGTTTTTATCAGTTACTTTATGCTGCAGAAGTCCATGGCATATTCAATACTCTTCTCCAGCACCACACCTCAAAGGCATCAATTCTCCTTCTAGCATCCCTAGTCACTGTCCAGCTCTCTGACATGTACTAAGTAATTGCAAAGACCATGGCACCATAGTCTCCACAATGACATGATTGCAATTGCTCTTCAATACTTTCGGACTAGTCCTTGGAGAGGGATGTCATGCTTGGGAGGTTGGAGGGACAGTTGTAGGAAAGGAAGACCTTCAATGAAATGGGTTGATTTAGTGACTGGGGTAACGGGGGTAGGTGTGTCAGAGACAGTAAGATTGGCACAGGATAGAGCAGGGTTTAGGGCTTTTGTACACAGGGTTGCTGTGAGTCGTGACTCCATGGCACATTACAACAACCACCTTATGCTGAAAGCATACTACTCTAAAATAAATTTCTTAAATTAACACTTTTATTTTCTCACAATCACATGGATCAGCACTTTGACTTGGGCTCTGCTTTACTCATGAAAGCAGTAATGCTCCTCTGATGGTCTCAGAACCATGCAGTGACTTATGGGTTTGGGACCTCATACAGAACAATCTGTAAATATTATAATTAATTTTATCCTCCAGTAGGCTACCCTCACTTTTTTATATTGTAGGAAAAGTGTTCCTATCACCAAGAGGATGCACTTCATTGCACACATATTTTTAATTTTAATCTTAAGTCTCAGCTTGAATAAAATTTACTAGAATTATCACTGTCTTCAGTTGGGTTCCTCCAGAAGCCGATCCTGAGACAAGGATTCAAATGAAAATCATTTAGGGGAGAAGATGCAAATTTTTCCAGTAAGCCCCAATCGTTAATTGGGATAATAACATATGTTGTTGTTGTTGTTGTGTATCATAGAGTTGGAGCTGACCCATAGCTGACCTCCAGCAGGTTTTCAGAGGCAGTTAATCACATGCTAGGAGATTGGCCAACCTTCTCCCTCTGAGGAGCCGGTGGCCTCGAACAGCGTGCCTTTGGGATTGTTGTGCAACCTCTTGTCACCAGGCCACCAGTGCTCAATAATATTTTAAGAAAAGGAAATCAATGAAAGACATATTTTAAGCAAATTATTAATGTGAATAATTGGAATTCATTCTCACTTGGCATAGGGGTAAAAGAATTCTCCTGCCAATCAAAAGATTGGCTGTTTGAACCCCCCAGTTACTCTGTGGGAGAAAGGTGAGGCAATCTGTTCTGTGAAGGTTTATCATCTTGCGGATCCTATGGGTCATGGTTCTGTTCCGTTGGGGTCTCTGTGAATCAGAATCAACTTGGTGACCATGGATTTGTTTGCTTTTGATTTGGTAAACTTTGGGAGGCAGTGAAGAGAAGTTTTATGGGTGTTCTCCTTGAGAGGCCAAGAACCTGGAGTATATTTTATCTAACTCCATTTAGTCATTGGCTAACTTCAAAGGAGGACACATGCCAGGCCTTCCGACTTGTTCTGTGCAAAGGCTCAGATAAAGGCCTCCAGGGAATCGCCACAGGTGCACTAAGATGCCATCAACATGTGCTGGAACAGTGAGTGCTGATAAACTATGGCCACTTAGTTGTAAATGTATGCTACAGACAGTGACTATTAAGATAACTAGCCTTTCATTATATTCCAGGTCCCATTCTTGGTATTGTCACACACTATGCACTTGATCCTTAGAACGGTACATTTTTGACAAAAATCAAGACTTAAAGACTTAATGCAGTAAACACCTTGATAGAGGTGTGAGATGTGAGCCTAAGCTGTCCTTGTAAGGGTTTCATATTTTTTTATTCTGTGATAACTGAGTCCTTACCGAGTTTCCTACTTCTGTAATAATAGCCTTCTTATACCTATATATTAATGTTACATTGTCATTGGCCAATAGTATGACTCTTGTCTACTGAATCTTTTCAGTATGAAGAAGGAGGACTTGAAAACACAGTAGGTTTCTTCCTGCATGAAATAATAAGGTAAAAGTTGAGCAGAGTGAGTGAGAAAATGTGGATTAGTGTAATATAGAATCAGGATTCTGTCAAGAGGAATTTCCTGAAGGATTTCAAAGAAATGGTAATTTTAAGTCACAGAACACCACATATGTGCAGCTCCTAGCAATAACTATAAAGCAGTAGTTAGTCTTTAAGATAAATAATTTTCCTTGAATTCAGATATGAAATATTTACCACCAACAGAAAATCCATTAGAAATGATATATCCACTTACTTGGTAATTTTTAATGGTCAAAGTTCCCTTACCCTAGCATTTTCCAGAAAGCGTAAGAAATTGTTTTCTGATTTATATCAATAAATAAGGTTCAATATACACTGATATACATATGGTGACCTTGTTGCCCCTCTTTGTAGTATAATCACACTGGTTACTTTATTTTTATCTGTAAATACACTTGTTAATATTGGCAGTCTTTATAATGTCTTTTTTTATATTTTAAATGTATTTTTTCCTTCCAGTTAGTTTTGAGTCTAGTCTTCTAAAAATAATGTATGGAAGCCTAGTTATTTTTACCCTATAATGTCTTAGACAATATAGACTTCACCATATTTTTTTATCATACGTCAGAATGCAATGATGCTAATAAAATACGATACAGTTCCATGTTTTAGAAGTGTAAGTCTGGTCAATAAAAGTCTCATACTTTACCAAGTGTATGACCTCTGGTGGCCTAGTGGTAAGAAACTGTGTTGCAATCCTAAAGGCATGTGGTTCAAACCTATCAGCTGCTCTGCAGAAGGATGGACAACCTCTTCATGTGCGACTTACTGTCTCCGCAAAACCACCAGAGGTCAGCGATGGGTCAGTTCCAACTTGACAGTACACAACAGTAACACAACAATCCACGGCCTAAACTCTGGAGCCTGCAAATGTTATTTTACATGACATATACTAATTAAATTAATTAATAAAAAATTCAGAAATTTTGTAGATGGGGCTGACCAAGTTCCTTTGACATGAACCTCTTCTTGACCATTCCAATAAATTTGAAGAAACATAATTACATATATAAATATGAAAGAAGCATAGGAAGAAGGCAACAAAACCAGAGAAGCAGAGATTCAAGTGATGAAGTCAGAAAGCAAGAAATGTTGGTAGTCCTAAGTGGAAAGAGAAAAGAAATAGATTCTTCTTAAGTCTCCAGAGGCTTACCACCCTGGTTTTGACCCATAGACATTATAGACATTGATTTTGGATGTCTAACTTCAGAATGGTGAAAAGATTAAAGTCTTCTGTTGAAGTTACTATCTTAAGTAGTCACATGAAGCTGAGAGAGAAATATCTATAAACACAACAAAGAAACCTGTAAGAAAGCAGATAGGAGAGTATATGAAGGAAAGTAAGTTCCACAGGAACAATTTTACTAAGTGCTCCCACAGGACCTGAATTATTATTGGAGAGATTATTAAAAAGTGAAAATAAAATTTGGACTCTCTCACATTGAAAAGTCTACCTAAACAAAGAAAAGATCTGAAAAGTACAAAATGTGTTGGTTGAACATTAGCACTCATTTTGTTTGGAGAACAGATTATGTGAAGTTGTTTCTTTTGGTTATTAGTTATCATCATGTTGATGCTGACTCATGATGACCTTCTGCATAATAGAGTTAAATTAAATGTTTTCAGGTACTGTTTGAACAATGCACTGTTGTGATTATAAGGTTTTCATGGGCTGATTTTTCTGGAGTAAATCTCCATGCTTTTATTCTTAGTCTGCTGGAAGCTCTGCTGACATCTGTCCACTGTGGATGGCCTGCTGGTGTTTGAAGTAGAGGTGACCCTGTTCCAGCACCACAGCAACATGCAGACTAGCACAGTACCACTGGCAGATGGGTTAGTGACGTGATTCCAGGTAGGAGGAGTGTGAGTCAGACAAAATAGGATTTACAATGTCAAGATCAAGAACGTGCACTTTGTTTTGTTGACAATAGAGTATGCTTAGAGATACAGAGCAAAAAAATTGACAGGGTCAGGGTTCTGCATTAGGAAAGTCGAAGTTAGTGTGGTTGATAAAATAGCCTGGAATAAAGAATAAAATAGACTGGATAAAATATCGGAATTTAAAAGAAAGTTATGCAGTGATTACAGGAACCCAAGGAAGAGAACACAAAGACCAATGGAGGCTGTGTGGATTAAAAAAATCCCTAGAGTGTCTGACAGGAAAATGCTGGGCTGAAAATCTGAAGCCCAATATTTTTTCAAAGTATTCTTTCTAGCACTAGTATCCTTTCTAAGACTATACAGCATAAAAATCGCCTGTGTGAACCTCTCAGAGAAATACAGAGAAAAAGAGCTTTTTTGGTAGCTCTTGTCTACAGTTCAACTGACTCTGCACGTTTTTCTTTCTATTTTGTCTAGTACTTACAACTAAGATTCAACAAACCAGTTCGCTATGCAGCAACAGTCATCTATATTGTGCAGACGGTAAGGAGTTTGGGCCACTTTAAATATGGGAAGATTTGGGGCTACAGGATACTGGTCTTTCAGGGTTGTTGTATTTTTTGGTTTTTTTGTTGTTGTTGGTTTGTGGGGTTTTTTTGTTTGTTTTTTTGTTTTTGTTTTAAGGGCATATTTCCCTTTCATAATAGTAAAGGGAACCTCACCCAAGAATAGCACTTATTAAACTGATAAGAACAGATACTACACTTGATCTTAGCCAAAGGCTGAGAAGCGATAAGAATAGCACTTATATGTGACTACTGTGAATAAAAGTCAACAATGAAACAATGTTAAGTCATACTTTTTATTCTTAAAATATATTTTCATTCTTACTAATGCATGCAGCCTTCATTTAGTCCTAGAAAGGGTTAAACCGGGCGGCTCCTGGGAGGCAAGAATTTTGAGGCTCCGTCTAACGTACTTTGGACATGTTGTAAGGAAGGACCGATCTTTGGAGAGAGACATCACGCTTGGGAGGGTGGAGGGACAGCGCAGGAGGGGAAGGCCGTCTATGAGGTGGATTGATTCAGTGACTGGGATAATCAGGATGGGAGTGTCAGAGACAGTGCGATTGGCACAGGACAGAGCAGAATTTAGGGCTGTTGTACATAGGGTCGCTATGAGTCGCAAGCGACTCGATGGCACATAACAACAACAACAACAACATACCAACACAGAGGACCCTGGTGCCCTAGGGAGTTCTGGTGGAATAGTGGTAAGGAATTGCACTGCCAACATAAGGCACTTAGCTGCTCCATCAGAGAAAGATGGGCAACCCCCTCCCGTGGGATCCACTATGAGTGGGCTCTGACTCAATGGTACATAGCAAGAAGAACATATCAACTCTTCCAGCTAGTTTTTGGGGATGTAAATCTTTAGAGGGAAAAACTGCCAAGTTTTCTCCCTTGGAACATCTGGTAGACCCTGGGTAGGCTTGGATAACTGGTCTTTTTAGTTGGGAACCTGGCAAATTATGCATTGCACTACCTCAGCTTTTTAATTACACACATATACACAGAGAAAGACATAGAACAGTTTTACTGAGGTCAACCAAAAATATTGCTAAGAAGAATGTTAAGACTCCTACTCCCTGACTGAATGTTTGGTTTACTGAATGTTTGGTTTACGTGGGGAAATAGAGGAAAGCCATGCTCTTTGACTTGCCTATTTGAACCGTATCTCTAATTGAGGGTGGGGTGGGTACAATTTGCAATAAAATGAGAACTCCATCTATCACCATCAATATAGATGTTGCAATTCTGATAATTTGAGTAACTCTCTAAATCTCTGCAGTGAGCAGAGATCCAAATGAAACAAGCCTGTGTGGGATGAGTGGGAGAGGAAGGCTGAATTAGACACTTAAAGCTATCTTGATATTCTTTAGACACATACCAAATTTAGCTCTAAAGTCTCAAAATTGATAACAGTTTTACATGTATGATCTTCTCCCAAATGTAGGTTATGCAGAGTTAAGGTCATCCCTGTACAAATAGTTAAGGTAATCAACAACTTCACAATAGAGTAGATGTGAATTCAAGTTTGGTGAACAAATTGAAGGAAATACAACTCTAAGTTCAATAAAGAACTTTCTAGGTCTTTGCACGTCACACTTTTTACATTTTACTTTGTTCCCATGTCTCCCTCAGATTCTCTACACGGGAGTGGTGGTGTATGCTCCTGCATTAGCCCTCAATCAAGGTCAGATAATCCTCTGGGGGCATTGGGGAGGCAACAATGCTTATTGTTAAGTTCTCCAAACTACTGTGGGAATCTTACTCTGGAAGTTGGTTGCACACTGAAAATATTTTAGCTACTTGATTTTCCCACTAAACAACTTTAAAATTATGTTTGATAAATTTTATTTCTTTTCCATTACTGAATGATGACATTTTAGTGTTTTATATGTACAAACATAAAATAAAACCATGTACAAGAAGTGCTGTTTTCCATTGAGATGAAAGAGATGGAGATTATATAAATGTAAAATTAAAAATGTTTATAATAATTGCTGTAAGATTTATAGACTTACTAATTTAAGATTTATAGATTTATTTCTATTTCAAGAGAATAAAATTCTAGAAGGAAAAAAAAAAACAAGAGGAAAAAAATTGAAGGTAAATTTACAATGAAACCCAAAATCTAGAAAAGTTGGTCTTCAATTTAACAGGGTTACGTGTTTAAACAGAAAAATGTAAAGTCATGGAAAATTTTTAGGTTGAAAGGATTAGCACTAGCTTTGCTATGATGAAAACCTTTAGAACTAAAACTGGAAGCTACAGAATCCCAATATAACAATATAACTGTTTCCCAATGATACAGGTTCTTTCATTATGCTCAGAGGAGCTTATTATGCTTTTCTCCTTTTTAATAGTGACTGGGTTTGATCTCTGGGGCTCTGTGTATGCAACAGGAATTGTCTGCACGTTCTACTGCACCTTGGTAGGTATCTAACTGTGAGAAAGTACTTAGCTCTACCTCCTAATATGGGAGAAGAGCAAATCTCTAACAACAGAGCATCTAATTATAGCATAAATTGCTATGCCAAGATTAAATAGAGATACGGAAGTTTGTCTATTATGGTTTCCTAAGGAAAGTGCTCTTGTTTCACTCAAAAGTATTTTTAGTTTTAACAAATAAAAGAATTTGGGAAACCACTTAAGAAGGACATGACTAAGGAAAAACAAAAGAACCAAACAACGAAAGAAGTACCTTCTTTTTCAGAGAATAGTGATCTTATTTATGAAGAAAAAAATTAGTTGTTCATTAATTGTGGTTTCAATTTTAAACAGGAATCCTAGCGGTACACTGTTTAAGTGTTTGGCTTTGTTGGTTTAAATCCACCAGTCACTCCACAGGAGAAAGATGTGGCAGTTGGCTTCTCTGAAGAGTTACAGGGATGAGGGAAAAAGTGAGTTGCAGCCTTAGAAACTCTGTAGGGTTCTTCTACTTCTTGTAGGGCCATTATGAATTGGAGCAGACGTGAAGGCAAAAGGTTTTTTAAGTCATAGGTAGCACTTATGTCTGACTGTGAACTGGATGAAAACTATGTGTTTCTCGTATGTGCAACCAAGGATAGCTTTTATAAATCTGAGATTCTGCTTACTACTTAGGGACAAGCCTGGATTGCATTTACTATTTGGCTTTGTACAATTTCAGTGTTCAACCAATGAACTTGGGTGGCATTGGCAACATACTTACAGAATTGTTATTATCTGTTTAGTCTTTTTAAAAACACTCCTTAAGCATCCAGTATTTTCCAGCCTCTATAATAGAAATGTTTATTCTTCTGACTCATTGGAATCATGTGAGGCTAAAAGTAGCCACTTAATTATGAAGTAGTTCTTTTCAGACTTTTGGACTCTTTTTCCTCTTGGACAAAGAAAAATATAGTGACTAACCTTATCATTTAGCAAATTGTCAGTGTTTTGGGGATCCTATATAAGCATGTGTCCTTTTAAACATATAGTATGATGTTGTACAATTGAAAATATCCTAATTATCTTTTTGCATTTGCAAATCTCTCCATATCTTTGGACAACAGTGTGTCTTCCCATCATTTCCTTTGTTCCCTTCTTACTACCACAGATTGTCTTGTGGGAATGAACATCCTCCCACGTAGGTTAAAAAATAGCTTCTGCTCCTTCCACCTCTAGCAATATATGACTGATTAATTGCTGTAAAGTACCTGCCCGTAAAAGATCAACTAGTTCCTAGAAATAACAATTTTAGATCCTATGAGACTTGTAAAAGATGTTCCAGATCTCAAAGGAAACCATACTTCTGAATAACAGAATAAAGAAAACCAAAATACAATCCCAAAATATAAATTATTAAAACATTATCTATAAAAATGCAAATGGTAGGAAGATAGGAAAGATGAGGATGAAAATGAGAACAGAAACTAATTAATAGCAATGTTACTAACCTTGGACACAGGAACTGAGCCTTGAATTCCTATCTTAAACTGGGTGACTGAGAGAAGCTGAAGTCGTGCAGGGAGAAAGATGCAAATTATCTTTGACAAATAATACAGTGTACTGATATCAGAGTAAATGTTGTTAGGTTTATGAAGTAAAAATCTACAGTGTGAGAAGATTAGAGACAAGCAAAAGAAAAAAAGATATTTAGAACTAAAAAAACATACATTGCGCCCTCAAGATTTATATACTGAAATGTTCAGATACTGAATAAAGAATTCTTATTGTAGTCAACTTGGTTTTGACTCAAAGCAACACTATGTATGTACAAAAGACCAACACAGTGTCCAGTCCTATACCATCCTCACAATTGTTGCTATGTTTGAGCCCATTGTTGTACTCACTACTGAGGTCTTCCCGTTTTTTCATTGACTTTCAACATTCCCAAGCTTGGTGTATTTCTCCAGGGACTTGTTTGTCTTGATAACATGGCCAAATTATGTGACACAGCCTCACCATCCTTGTTTCTTGAAAACATTCCACCTGTACTTCTTTAAAAAGACAAGTTTTTCTCCTTTCTAGAACTTCATGGTGCATTAAAATATTCTGTATCAACACTATAATTAAAATGCTTCACTTATTATGTCTTCCTTTTTCATTGTGTGACGCACAATCTATTACATTATCTATATTGAATGAATGAAGTCAGACAGATATAAGTCAGAGAGGTACCGCTCCTGACGGTGCACTATCTACAGCATTTTCACTGTGTGTCTTCCATTCAAGAATGAAAATAAAATATAAGATTCAAGCTAGATGACTTCTTAGGTTCTTCCATGTATTAAATTCTTAGGGTATGAAATTGAAAACTAACATGTTTCACAATAATATGAGGGACTGATACCACATTACTTACAAAAGTAGTAATTTTTCTGCCAACTTTAAGGAACATGTATACTAAAGAAAGGCGGAGGGGGGAAGAAATTCAGATAATAGTTCAGCATTCATTCTAACATCTCTCATAATATTTCAGGACATTTTTGTTTAGTCTTTCAAGAAAAAATTAAGATACTAAATAAAAACCCCAACAAACACACAAAAAAAATCCCAAACATCAACACCTAAAAAGGACCACCACTACAAAGAACTTGTAGAAATTGGTTCTAGTGACATACTATAAGACAAAAGACAGCCTACAGACTGAGTGAAAAAAAATAATCTTTGGAAACAACATATTAAATAAGCACTTGATCTCTAAAATATATGAGAAAGCTTCAACAATAAAATCTAAACAGCTCTACTTTTAAAAATCAAATATGTGCTCATCAGAATGAGTACAAAGCACAAGTCATCTACTAGGAAGGAGCTTTCTTTTTCCAAGACCACCTTTTTCATTTTTCTAAATTTTATAGCATATTCAAGTTTCTTCATCAGCATGTCATAATACAAAGCATAAATTTGTCTTTCCATGTTCAAGGACACACATATACAATTTCAATAAAGCGTGTAATAATAAAGATGTGTGTGTATTATAGATATGAACCACAGTAATGGGTTGGTTCCAACTTAAAAGCAAAGAACAATCTTCCACGGAGCTGCTGGTGGATTCAAACCATGTGCTCAGTGTCTCGCCACTAGGCCACTGGCTCCTATAAGTTCAGCAGCAGAATTCAGAATCTCTTGGCATCGTTTTGGTCTTGGCTTTCTTTGCCATGTTTTTAATAATTCTTTGTATTCTTCATGTATTATATCCTTGATGTTATCACACAACTCCTCTGGTCTTCAACCATTATTATCCATTAGTGAAATGTATTCTTTAAAAACCAATTTTCTCTAAACATACATGAGACATATTCAGGTTATATTTGGCCCTTGTGAAATTGTTTTCATTTTCTTCGGCTTCAATCTGCCTTTCAGCAATTTCTGGTCTGTTCCACAGTCAGTCCCTGGCCTTGTTTTGACTGTTAAAATTGAATTTTCCCACCATCTCTTTCCACAGATGTAGTCAGTTTGATTCTGCTTCAAAATTCACTTAACTTTACCCAGTGCTTTCAGTCTCTTTTTGATCTCTCTATCCAAAATACCTCTGTTAGGTCAATCTTCTTAAAATTAGATTTCTTTATGCACCGGAGTAACCTATTTTCCTTTACATTTATCACTGTCCACAATACGCTACGTTGAAAATTCCTAGATGAGTGTTGAAAATCTTTCATTATGTGAATTCAGCTCAAGCATTTGATCTCTTCTCATCATACTTCTGTGTCAGCTCTCTTCTGTTTAACCAGCCAAGAGGCTTCATTTTTTCACCAAAAATGTGGTTTATTTACTTAATCTCTTCATTTTTAATCCTATCCCTTTATTATAATTGTGTAGCTATACAGCATAAACAACCAGTACAAGAAATTACAGAAAACAATCAGTAAGTGTTTTACCTAGAAATTTGTAGTCTTTTTAAGTGAATGTTAGAACAAAAACACAGACTCATTATAGATACAGGTGGTAAGACAAAGTAATACCAGAGCTGCAAAAGTCATTTGTATGTGTGTATTGAGAGAGAGATAGACACAGATACAGACATGGACAGAGAGACAGAGTCCTGCTAAATAAAGCAGTTGTAGGTCAGAGACTAACATCATACTCTTCAGTACTCTGGAGAGGTCCCTGACCTAGCCATTATAATTTATCTTTTGATTTTTTTACTTCTAAGGCCAAGAGTGTTGATTATGGAGCTGTTAACAATCTCAACCTCCTCCCCGTCTATCATGATGCTGCCATCACAGTGATAGTTAGGAAGGAGATTGAGTTTGTCTATGATGATGCTGCCAATTGACTCAGTGGTGAAAATCTTTGTTTTCTTGATGGTGAGCTTCAATCCATATTGAAGGCTACAGTCCTTGATCTTTTGTAGCAAAAGCCTCAGGTCCTACTCAGTTTCAGCAAGCAGGGTTGTGCAACTGCATAACACAGGTTGCTGGTGTGTCTTCCTCCAATTCTGATGTCACTTTTCTCCTCTTTGTAAAGTACGGCCTCACACATGATCTGATTCACATATAGATTGAAAAGGTGTGGGGATAGGATGTATCCCTGACATATCTTTCCTGATGTTGAACTATGCAATGTTTCCTTGCTCTGTTCTGACGACTGCCTCTGGGACCAAGTGTAACATAAGCCTGATCCTAGCCATGACCTTTACAAATACTTGCTATGCATCAGAGAGCTGTACAATGAATAAGGATGATACAAGAATTGATACTGTTTAGTTGTGGTGCTAGAGAAGAATATTGAACATATTGTGGACTGTTAAGAGAACAAATAGGTCTGTCTTAGGGAGGGTGAGATCAGGCTGTTCCTTGGAGGCAAGAATTTTTTTTTCTATTTCACCTAAATGGTCTTTATTAGCAGTGTATATTAAATCTACTCTAGAGTTTATTCTAATTAATGTCCCAGTACCATTTATGAGGCAACTCTAGGGACCTATTCTTTTTAAAAAATTTTTTATTTAAATTTATTATTCATTTCAGTAAAAATTTACAGAGACTTTGAATTTCCATTCATTCATTGTTGCACGTTTCTCCCCTTCCAACCCTCCCCCCCTAGTACACTACCCTCTTGGAAAAGCAAAAGAAAAATTCTTTCATTGTTTTACAAACCCTCCCCCAGATCCACTCCACCGTGTAGCATTTGCTCTAGACACCTGTCATGACGAAAATACCTAATTACGTATCCCTTTTAAACAGTTTTCTCCCTCATCTGTTTCAATGCAGTATACATTATTTAACCCATCTTTCTCAGTCTCTCTCCAACCCCAAGGTCAGTCCTGTTTTACAACAGTGGCACCATGCAGTATTTGTCCTTTTGTGACTGAGATACTTCACTCACATAATGTCCTCCAGAGTCACCCATTTTGAATAATATTGCATGAGTTCCTTGTTTTTCAATGCAGCATAGTATTCCATTGTGTGAATATACCACAGCTTCTCTAGCCATTCATTTGTTAATGAGCACTTAGGTTGTTTCCAACTCCTTGCTATTGTGAACAAAGCCGCAATAAACTTGGGTGTGCATGTATCTGCTTGGATGTCAGTTATGATCTCTTTGGGGTATATTCCCAGTAGTGGAATTGCTGGGTCAAATGGTATCTCTAGTTGTAACATTTTGAGAAAGCGCCATACTGGGAGGCAAGGATATTGAAGCTCTGTCTTACATACTTTGGTCATGTTGCCAGGAAGGACTAGTCCTTGGAGTTGGAAATGTGGATGAACAGCACAAAAGAGGAAGATACTGTATGAGAAGGACTGACTCAATGACTGGGGTAAATGGGATAGGAGTGTAAGAGACAATGAAATTGGCTCAAGATAGAGGAGGATTCAGAGCTGTTGTACACAGGGTTACTATGAGTCACAAGTGACTTGACGGTACATAACAACAACAGATCAGAGACATTTTATGGTAGGTATAAGCTGATTTTTGATGAATATAAAATAGTTTGTTCACTTGTTCCTCATCTAACTAAAGCTCAGGCTTATGAATATTTTCTATATTCTTTTTCCCCCTCTACATATCACCAAAAACTGATAAAATCAATTTAGAGGAGTAAGGAATTAATTACTCCTGAGATCATGATTTGGAGAGACAATTCAAAGAAACTGCCTCTGGCAGGGCTTTTAGTGTTTAATTTCTAAATTGACTTTTGATTTTAATTACAAAGGAAATCATGGGATAATCAAAATGACATCTTCTTTCTCACAATATAGATGAATGCTGTCATCTTTCCACAGATGTTCTTGACACTCTGGAGGAGTGACAAAGGATGGCAATTCCATATTCAATGTTAAAAATACCTCCACCTTCTATTTTTATAGTTCTGAGTAATTTCAGCAATTTTGTCAGTGTCACTTCATTTAATCCCTCTTGATTTGGTCATTTCACTTTCACCACAGTGCCTAGTGCTTCTGCAATTGGATTACAAAGATAACAGCTGCTTCTTTTTCCTTTTCTCTTTACCCCCTTACTGGTTCTTAGCAGGATTACCCATTAGAATTGCCTGACAAGTTTTCAAAAACATTAAGAGACTAACTCTCAATCTCTGGGGGAAGGGCTTGGACACTGTTGTCTTGTTGCTGTTGTTTCTTTTAATTCCTCCAATGACTGTGAAGGGAACCAGTTTTAATACCCACTTCCCTAACCTCTTTCCTAATCACACTATTTTTATACACCGTAGAGTCAGAACTGCCTCATGACTGACCCTCCAGTGGGTTCTCAGAGGCTGTAGATCACAAGAGAGGCAACTGCCCATCCTTCTCCCATGGAGCCGCCGATGCATTGGAACCATGTGTTTTTAGGTTAGCAGCATAACTCATTACCCACTAGGCCACCGCGGCTCCCTAGCCTGAGTTTTCCTTTTAGATCAAAAATTTTAAAACTTTGCTTCGCTCATTTCACAATCTCACCATTAAGGTCTTAATTTTTCCACTGAGGTCTACTAACTAGATAGTTAGGGAGCTTTGGTGGCGCAGTGGATAGAGTTTCACTGCCACCACAAATATGAGCAGATTTAATCCATCAACTGTTTAAAGGAAGAAATGGGAATCCTCCCCCTCCATGTGAATTATGGCCTCTGAAAATCTGCTGGAGGGTCAGCTTCGAGTAAGGTTTAATTTGACAGCTATGAGAAAGAGAACCGGAAGATCAGTGATTCGAACTTCCAGCAACTACACAGTGCAAAGATGGACTTTCTGCTAGGATCTCCCATAGAATCTCCTTCTTAGTGGCACGTCCCATACTTTAAATGAACAGCTATAATCTAAATCCACTGCTGACGAATTAGTTCCAACTCATCTGTCAACTTTCTGAGGTTGTAATCTTTATGAGAGGAGACTGCCCATCTTTCTCCCATGGAGAAACTGGTAAACTTAATCTTCAAACAGATGAACACCCCAGCATGCTATGAACCATACCACTGGGCTCCCAAAACAGTTAAGCTGCTGCAATGGTGTCCAGTGTTAGCTTCTTCCATAGACTGTAAACTCTGTGATGTTAAGAGGAGCATCTATGTTTTTTAATTATTATTTTATCCCTATTTGTTATATAGTACCTAGCTACGTAGTAGCTACTCAGTGATGGTTGCTGAATGAGGGAATGGTAAGATTAATAGAGAGTTGAAAGAGTTGCAGCTTTCAAGAATTAACACTCATTTTCTCCAATTCAGGGAGGATTAAAAGCAGTGGTATGGACGGATGCATTTCAGATGGTTGTCATGGTTGTGGGCTACTTAACAGTTCTCATTCAAGGATCATCTCATGCTGGTGGGTTACACAATGTGTTCGAGACAGCAACGAATGGATCTCGACTGCACATACTTGAGTATGCCCCACACTTTTTTTTGTATGCTTCATAAAGATTTAGCAGAATTACTTTATCACCTAAAATAATACCTGGTCTTTTTTTGTTCACTTCTCTCCACCTCAGCTTTGATGTAGATCCTCTCAGAAGGCATACCTTTTGGACAATCTCAGTAGGGGGAACTTTCACATGGCTCGGGATCTATGGAGTTAATCAGTCAACAATCCAACGATGCATTTCCTGCAAAACAGAAAAGCATGCTAAGCTGTGAGTTATTATACCAGATGTACTTCTAAGTTTTCTCTGTAATTTACTGAACAATTATATCTTTCTGACTGTGTGTGCATATTGGCACATGTATATAAAACTAAACTTTTAGCTGTTGAGTTGATGCTAACTCAGGGCAATTTCATGCACTGCACAGTGAAAATGCTCTATAGGACTGTCTTGAATATTAGCCTTCTGTAAGATCACCAGGTTTTTCTTCCGCTAGGTAGGTTCCTATCACCAACTTTTAGATTAGTAACTAAACACGAGACATCCAGAGGCCTGACATGATGCTGTATTGATGAGCACTCTGGTGGTGTAGTACTCTGTCGGGAGTTTCAAACTTAAACACACACAAATTCTCTAACATGGCCATCATGTCTGTTCTTTGCAATCCTTCTCCTCTGTTGGGTTTCTGCTGCTGTACATTTCAACAGGAGGAGATTGCCTTCTTCTAAGGAGCAGCTGGTGATTTTGAGCTGTAAGAGAGAGACACATGGCCTCTCTCTGTGTCTAATTCAACAGTGACTCAAAACAATATCTATCATTTTCCTCACCTATCCCTACTTCTCTGCAAGGTCTAAACCTGTAAAAATCTTGTGAAAACACACAAAAATATGCAACAAAATTTTTTAGAAAATATTTTCCTGAGGGAATTATAGTTAATAGAATTTAGAGTGAGAAATTAGTTAAGACATTTCGTAGAGTTGTTTCAAAAACACACAATGGCAGACAGGATGGCCACTGGACAGCAGCAAGGGATTGACATTTTAGGCCACAAAACTAGCCTTATACTAAACAAAGAAGAGGACATGTATGTGTATTATTTTTATAGATAATAAAAATGGTTATCTATAAATTATTCCCAGGCAATATTAATAATAAAATCTTCTAACTCTAAATTCATTTTTAGGTAAAACAAGGGGGAGGTGTTTTTGAAGAGTACAGATGTATTGTGATATATTTTTATCATTTATTGACTCAATTTCTTACCCAGAATAAAAATTATTTTATATCTACTCCATGTTAAGTTCCTTCTGCTTAAGAAAAAAACAAATAATAACAAATTGTGGATAACATTGAGCAGAATGGGAATTCAAGAACACTTAGTCATGTTCATGTGAAATCTATATTAAACCAAGAAGCATCTGCACAAACAGAACAAGGGGACACTTGATGGTTTACCTCAGGGTTGTATCCTTTCTCCATATCTACTCAATTTGTATAAGGAGCAAATCAACTCAGAAGCTGGACTCTCTGAAGACAAAGGTGGCATCAGTTAAAAAGGAAGACTTATCAACAACCTGTATTGTGCAGATGGCAAGACCTTGCTTGGAGAAAGTCAAGAGGACTTGAAGCATTTACTGAAGAAGATCAAAGACTACAAGTCTTTGATATGGGTTACATTTCAACCTTAAGAAAACAAAAGCTCCTCATGGCTGAACAAACAGGCAACATCTTGATGGAGAGAAGATTAAAATGGCAACAATATCATTTTATCTGCATCTACTACAAATAAGTTTTTCTTGGAAGAAGTACAATCAGGCTACCACAGAGGCAAGGATGGTAAAACCTTTATGTAAGAAGTCAGGATGAACTTGTCCTTGGAAAAAGACAACATGTTTTAAAAAGTGTAAATTCAGAGAAAGAGAAGACCATCAACAAGATGATTTATGATGATGATGATGTTATATTAAGTATAACAGTGAGCTTGAACATGGTAGATATTGTGAGGATAGTGCAGGATAGGACAAGATTTCAATCTGTTGCTTATAGGGTTGCTATGAGTTGTATTCAATGGGACAACACTTAATAATAACACCAAAACTGTTGTTCTGTGCCATCAAGTTGACTATGACTCATACCGACCCTATGAACAATGGCTCTAACCTTGCCCTATCCTGAACCAATCTCACCGTCTGACACACTTGACTGCATTGCCACAGTCATTGTGTCAATCTATTTCATCCAGGGTCTTCGTCTTCTGAGCTGACCCTCTATCATTCCAAGCATGATATCTTTCTCCAAGGACTGGTCCCTCTTGGTGATATGCCAAAATATGTGAAGCAGAGTGTTAAAATTCTTGCCTTCAAGGTTCAAACTTGTTTCACACTCTTCAGGATAGACCTATTTGTTCTCTTGATAGTCCATTGTTCAAAACTTTTCTCCAGCACCACAACTTAAATGCTGATCAATTCCTCTGTCATTTTATTCATTGTCTAGATTTCAGTGAAACTAGTGCAATACTAATCTAGACCTTAAAGATAACAGCACTGAGTTTGTCTGAGGGGGAAACAGATAGCAATCACCTTAATACACAAATTCAGATAATAATAACTGCTATAACGATGTCAAAGACTAATGAGTAACTCTTTTCTATAATGGTTTTTAAGGAGGCCACGTGAGGAGACACATCATTACAACTAAAGAAGTTGTCAATATTAATCATTTTACATAGTACTTTTATGTCCAAAGGACTACATTTATAATGGCCCATTCCTAACAAAAATAAATGATAAGTTAAACTGTTCCCTTAGAGTTGGTTAATGAAAATATAGTTACTTCTGAGAATATTCTTAATTGTAATATGTAAAAATGGAATTATTTGCTAATGGGATAATTGTCTAAATGATGCAATTCATAGAGGAAGACTTTGATTTCAGAATTTTTAGTGCAGTATTTTGAGCACCTTTCAAATCCATGCCCTTCCATTTAAAAAAAGAAGTATCTGAATCCTAAATGACTCCCTTTAAATAATAATTGGGTTCAAGAAAAGCCCCAATGTAGCTCTCCTGCATCCTTATAACTCTTTCTGCAAGGAGATTACATTGGTCATTGCATTGCTAAGAGATGCCTATTCCTTCAAACCAAAGATATAAAACCAAGTCACCTTCAACTCTACCCTGGGACTATAAAATTTAATAAGAATTTTTCTCTTTAGGGAAATAATGAATATAAAAATAACCAGAACCTACTGAAAAAGCAACCTAAATTAGATTAAATATATCTATCTGGGGTATAATAAAATTATTTGCTTCAAATATATAGATAGAATTATTTTATCTATATTCAATTCTATTAACTTTTAAAAATTAAACTTTGACTTTGATCTGAATTGATTTTCAAAGTAAATATTTTCAAAATTTGTCAACTTCTGCATCTAACTCATTATTACTTTGGAAGAAAAGATGTTAAAATGTAATGCTAAAATGTAATGACTTTTATTTTTTACAACTTTTTAAATTTTACATTGTTTCTGGTGTCGTTATGTGCCAACAAGTTCCCTGCAACTCATAGTGACCCTATGTAAAATAGCTTTGAAGCCTGCCCTGTCCTGAGCCAGTATCACTGACTCTGACACACCTACCCCCATTGCCACAGTTACTGTTTTTATCCATCTCATCTGGGGTCTTCCTCTCCTGCACTGTCCCTCTTCCCTTCTGAGCATGTTGTCCTTCTCCTAAGACTGGTCTATCCTGGCCATGTGTCCAAAGTATGTGCGATGAAGCTTCAAAATTCTACCCTCCAAGGATAAACTTGGTTTCATCCTTTCCAAGACAGACATATTTGTTTTCTTGGTAGTCCATGATATGTTCAAGACCCTTCCAGCACCACAACTCAACATCAATTCTTCTGTCATTCTTAGTCATAGTCCAGCTCTCTGATGCATAGCAAGTAATTGGGAAGACCATGGCCTGGATCAGGCACACCTTAGTCTCTAGAATGACATCATTGCTTTTCAGTTCTCTGTAGAGATACCTGACAGCAGATTTTCCCCAGTGCAATTCATCTTTTATTTCCTGGTGCCAAGAGTGTTGATTGTGGAACCAAGTAAGCTATAATTGTTAATAATCTCAAACTCTTCTCCATCTATCATGGTGCTGCCAATTAACCCATTGGTGAGAATCTTTGTCTTGATGTTGAGTTTCAGTCAATATTGAAGACGACAGTTATTGACCTACTGCAGCAAGTGCTTCAGGTCTTCCTCAGTTTTAGCAAGGAAGATTGTGTCATCAGCATAACATAGATTGTTGATGAGTTTTCCTCCAATTCTGATGCCATATTCCTCCTCATGAAGTCTAGCCTATCAAATTATCTGTTTTTCATATAGATTGAAAAGATATGGAGACAGATACATCCCTGATTTTGAACCATGCAGTGTTTCCTTGCTCTGTTCTGACGACTGCTTCCTGACTCTAGTATAGATTTTGCATGAGCCCAATCAGTGTTCTGGGGTTCCCATACTCCTCAAGGTTAAGGAACAATTTGTTGTGATGCAGACAGTCAAATGCCTTTGCATAGTTAATGAAACCAGATAGACATTCCTCTGGTACTCTTTATGGTCTGCCAAGATCCTTCTACATTGGTGATAATGTCTCTAGTACCACAGCCTCTTCTAAACCTAGCTTATATATCTCGTAGTAGTTTTCTGTCAATGTACCAGTCCAATCATTATTAGATAATCTTCAGTAGAATTTTGCTTGTATGTGATATTAGTGTGCATATACAGTTCTTATACATTGTTCCATCTTTATACATTGTTTTTCACACATTTATGCATTATTCATACTAGCAAAAAATATGGAAGCAGCCCAAATGTCCATCAACAAAAGAATTGATTGAGAAATTATGGTACATTCACACAGTGGAATAAACACTATGTAGCACTAAGGAGCAATGATTTCATAACTTGAATATTTTTTTTACAATTTCATTAATTCATTCATAGGGAAGGAGATCACTTAACATTATGTAATGTGTGATTAGCTGTAAATTTTACCCAGGGGAATAGAACTCATATCAAAATTATTCGAACTTTAGAAAAACTTCACACTATCAAAAGAAAATACATCTAGGAGATATATTTTTTTCTAATTTGATAGGAGGAGGCTTAAATACATAAAATATTCTTAAAATAAACAGTAACAGCATAAAATGTAATAAGAATTTTATTGAGTATCATTTGTGAGTAAATGATTGCCTGCAAAATCCCATCATCCCCTTAAACAAAATCAAATGTTATCTCCAAGTTTTTTCCGTGAACTTAGCCCACCGTAATGTAACATAGAGGTTATCAGTACGCTCATGTGCTCTTTTCCAGTGCACTGTACTTTAACTTGCTGGGTCTGTGGATCATCCTTATATGTGCTGTCTTCTCTGGATTGATCATGTACTCTCACTTCAGAGACTGTGACCCTTGGACTTCCGGAATTATCTCAGCCCCAGACCAGGTATGGGTTCCTTGACTTGAGCTTATTTCCAGTCAGATGATATTGGGCAGCAGCCACTTTCCAAATGCCAAGGACTTAATTAATCTTCTATTCTTAAATGACATCATTCTGCACATGTTTAATATGAGAAGTGAACACTTGCAAAAAGGCCACTGAACAAGTTTCTGAAGACAATGTCCAAATGAAAAGCAAAGGAAGGGTGAATGAGAATAGGCTCAGACCTATGTCTTGAGATGTCCATACAAGCTTTTGACTTATTTTCATGACCATTGCAAAATAACGATGCTTTAAAATATCACTGAAAAAAATATCCTTGTTTCCATACTGGGTTTCCCCCCACACTTTCTCCAGATAGCTTAAACAGCATCGTGTCTTACTGCTTACACATGTTTGAAAATGTTCAGTTGTGGTAATGTATCAATGAGGAAAAATGCCAATACCATCCCATTTCCCATATATCGTCAATAACGCTGGTCTATCTTAGTGGAATCTTTTTCTATATTCTGGTTAAAAAGTAGGACGACACTAGTTAGTTTCAAGGAGGGAATATTTTAAAGATTTGGTTTTAGGGTATTAAGGATTTAGTTATTATCATTAACATAAGTAAGGAAATGGCACACACTACAAACATGAACAAGGTACAGAATGTTTTCCTCTCCCACAGGTGTACCTCGAGTCCACTAAAGTGAATTAGCTGTCACCTCAACTGCTAGCATCGAGCAAGCTTAGTCCGTGCAAGCTCTAGTTATTTGGATTTGATTATTACTTTTGCCTATGTCCTGTTCTTACTAAGCTACATCCTTACATTTCAGACACTATTGATGACTATTCATTCTCTTTTCTTCCTCCTTTTCAGCTGATGCCTTACTTTGTCATGGAAATATTTGCTACGATGCCAGGGCTGCCAGGGCTCTTTGTGGCTTGTGCCTTCAGTGGAACTCTGAGGTTAGTACAGGGCCAAGACTTGGCTCTGATGATTCGCAATATGATGATAATGATGATGGCAGCAGTAAGGGTGCTTTTGATGCTGCTTATAGTGTAATGAGTTTGAAGGAATGTGAAGGAGCAAGAAAAAAATGAGACGAATATGAGATAGGAGATAGTGTAGCACAACAAATTAATTACTGGATGGATACACAAGAATTTGCATGGCAGAGAAGTGCTCTGTTGCAAAAGATCTTTGGAGATGCAAG
The DNA here is from genome assembly GCF_000299155.1 of Elephantulus edwardii. Classification (NCBI taxonomy): domain Eukaryota; kingdom Metazoa; phylum Chordata; class Mammalia; order Macroscelidea; family Macroscelididae; genus Elephantulus; species Elephantulus edwardii. The sequence goes on along the minus strand of NW_006399779.1, from coordinate 2,932,867 downwards.
AAGCCAGTAGGAGGGGATGTTGTTTTTGTAAACCACAGTCAGAACTGACTTACAGCTGAACTTCCTTCTAGTACGCTTTGAAATGCAACAGATCACATATGAGAAGATGGTCCATCTTTCTGCTGCGGTGGATTCAAACCATGTGCTTTTTTTGAGGTTGTTGGTGTAATTCTTTACCACTAAACCACCAGGGGGAAAGAGCTTGTAAAATCCTGGAAATTTCATGCATATATTTTTAAAGTCATGTTTTCAGGGTTAATATTATTCTAAGGAAGCTTTCCATTCTACTATAGATAATGACACAGATATCCTTTTAATATAATTAGGGGCTTATTTAACTCCATAGTTCATTGTCTTCAGTTGGAATCAGTTTGCAGCTTACCCTCCAGGGGGTTTTCAAAGGCTGTAAATCACATAGGAGGAGATTGTCCATTGTTTTTCCTCAGAGTACCTGGTGGATTCAAACTGCTTGCATTTGGGTTGGTAGCACAAATCCTTACTCACTAGGACTCATGCCTAGGGTATTATTATGTTAGTTGCCACCACACTGAGTTTGACTCATAGAGATCCTATGAACTACAGATCTGAATCCTATCCCATCTCTGCCATCCTCACCCTGTCTGACACACTTGAGCCCATTGTTGCATTCACTGTGCCAACCCATTTCCTTTAAGGTCTTCTTCTTTTTCACTGACTCTCCACCTTTTGAAACATGGTGTCCTTCTCCAAGGAACAGCTTCTGCTAACAACATGTCCCAAATACGTGAGATCAAGTTTCATCATTTTGCCTCCAAGGAGTGCTTTGGCTGCATTTTGCCAAGATATATCTATTTACTTCCCCCCGCCCCAAGTTCATGAGATATTCAGTGCTCTTCTCCAATTCAAGGCATCAATTCTTCTGTCACCTTATTAATTGTCTAACTTGCAGATGTTAGATCTTGTTGTTATATGCCATCGAGTCATTTGCGACTCCTAGCGACCCTATGTACAAGAGCCCTAAATGCTGTTCTATTCTGTGCCAACTTTGCCATCTCAAACACATTCATTCCCACCACTCCACTCACAGAATTGATCCATCTCATCGAGGGTCTTCCTCTCCTTCGCCGTCCCTCCACTCTCCCAAACATGATGTCCCTCTCCAAGGACCAGTCCCTCCTTGCAACATGCCCAAAGTATGTCAGATGAAGCTTCATAATCCTTGACTCCAGGGAACAGTCGGGCTTCACAGACAAACCTGTTTGTTCTCCTAGCAGTCCATGGTATCAGCACTTGATTAAAAACCACGGCCAGAAAAAGGTACACCTTAGTCTTCAAACTGACATCATTGCTCCTTAGTATTTTTGAGAAGTCTGACAGCAGACTTGCCCACTGCAATATTTCTCCTTATCTTTTTACTACAGATACGAAGGGTATTGATTGTGGATCTAAGTAAGATGAGTTTGTTGACAGTTTCAATCTTTTCTCCATGTATCATGACATTAACTGTTAGTCAAGTGGTGAGGATTTTTGTCTTCTTGATGTTTAGTCATGTATTTTTAAGGAAGTCTTGAATGTCACTGTTGAATGACATTGACTTTTGACTTGGAAGATATAATTAAGAATATTCAATAATGCAATTACCTGTTAGATTTCACTCAAATAACCATACAAATGCTTTCTTAGATGCTTAAAGATAAAAAGCTAAATTATGAAGAATATTAGGGACAAAATATCTTTTTTTCATAAAGTTTTAGAAAAAAATGTCAGAAAGGAATTTTGATTTGTGAAATATATGTGTATAGATGGATATATATATTATATATACACTTTTTTAAACTTTTGGAATATTAGCATATTAATTTTTTAAGGATAAAAATTCAAAGAATGACTTTAATTTGAATTTGGTTTTATATTAATTTAATATTCTTTTGAATTACAGTTACCAATATTCTTACTTGGCTTTTGTATCAAACCCCCTCTAATCTTTTAGTAGTGTTGATACTAGAATTTAAAGTGAAATAAGATAGAAATACTGCACATCAAAGGATGAAAAAGATGACATTCTCTCTTTTCTTGATCCTCTCTACATAATGTCTTTCTATAATTTTCAATTTTATTCTAAAGCTGGCTTTCTCTAAATTGGAGGAATATTGCTGTCAAAAGATTTGATCCCCATAAAAATGTACTTGCCTCTTTTGATTCCAAGTCTAAAAATTCCAAAGAAGGAACTTACTAGATAACAAATAATAAAACTACTCCTTTTACCACCATGGAAGGGGGTGTGCTTAGAGAAAGATGAGAGTGGGGTAGAATTGAAAGATGTTGAAGCTGAATGATAAGGGGGAGTGGGGAATCCAGCATCTTTGTTAAAGACTGATTATAAAAATGAGGAATAAATTTGTGGCTCCCTCAAATTGTCAAGGCGACCCAGAAACCTGATCATTTAGCATCAAATTCCTGTACAATAGATTGAAGATTTACACCTAATGTTGGAAACGTCTACATCATTTTTTTTATATATAAAAATGCTGGTAGGAGCTTAGAAGAGACTTTTATTTCATCATCTCCTATGTCTTACTTGGATTTCATGGAGTTGTATTTAGAAAGGCAGTCTGTCAAGGAACTCCTGCTCTATCTTAGGCAAAGGTCAATAAAAATCTCACTGACCTGAGTTTATTTCAACTCAGAGAGATTTTCCATTCATTGGCTTTCAGAGGTTGTCAATGTTTACTAGAGGAGACTTCCTATTTTTCTCCTGCAGAGTAACCGGTGGATTTAAACTATCAATCTTTCATTTATCAGACCAAAAAGAAGTGCTCTGTGCCACAAGAGCTCCTTGAAATGATGGAATGTAAACAAATAGTATTACCCTTTAATATAGTAAAAAAGAGAAAAAAAATTATTTTCTTTTTTCCAATGCAGACTAAGGTGTGTCTGATACAGGCCATGGTATTTGCAATCGCTTATTATGCACCAGAGAGTTGGACAATGACTAGGGAGGACAGAAGGAGAGTGGATGCTTTTGAGCTGTGGTGCTGGAGAAGGGTACTGAATGTACCATGGACTGCCAGG
>NW_006399779.1:2873228-2929556 GCF_000299155.1 Elephantulus edwardii | reverse complement strand
AAGTCTTAGTAAACATTAGACATAACTACTTATTGTCATCATATGAGTATTGAAGGATAGTCATAAACAATTAGCAAATAATAGTTTAAAAAACTCATTGCAATTGAATAGGAACTGACTCATAGCTGACCCTCCAGCGGGCTTGCTGAAGTTGTAAATTGCACAAGGAGAGCTTCCCTATCTTTCTTCCTTGGAGCAACTGGTTAATTCAAACCACTAAAGAGGTTCCCCTTTGGGTTAGCAATGTAGTTCCTTACTATTGTTGTTAGATGCCATCAAGTTACACACAGCTCATGGTGACCCTCTGAACAACAAAACTGAACCCTGTCCTGTCCTGTGCCATCCTCATCATCTCTGACATGCTTGAGCTCATTGCTACTGTCACTGTGTCAATCTGTCTGATTGAGGGTCTTCCTCTCCTTCGCTGATGCTCCACCTTTCCAAGCATATCCCTGTCCCTGTCCAAAGAATAGTCTCTCCTAACAATATGCTTGAAGTGTGTGAGACAGAATTTTGTCATCTTTGACTCCAAGGATCATTCTGGCTGTACTTTTACCAAGACATATGTTTATTCTTTTGAGATGTAATCCATACTGAAAACTGTAGCTTTTGATCTTCTGCAGCAAGCACTTCAAGTCTTCCTCACTTTTGGCAAGCAAGGTTGTGTCATCTCCATAACACAGGTTCTTGATGTTTGCCCTCTGATCCTGATGCCATGTTCTTCTGCAAAGTCCAACTTCTCAAATTATTTGCTCAGCAAGCAGACTAAATTGGAATAGAGAGAAGATACAACCCGGGTGCATACCTTTCTTTATTTTATACCATGCAGTTTTCTTGCTCTGTTCAGACGACAGGCTTCTTGGTCTGGGTATAGGTTTCAAATGAGCACAATTAAGTGTTCTGCAATTCCTATTCTTCTCAATGTCAGCCAGCCTTAAGTTTTCGTCATCCATACAGTCAAGCGCCTTTATACAGTCAATACAATACAAATTCTTCTAGTATTCTCTACTTTCAGTAAGGATCCATCTGACATTAATAATGATAGCTCTGGTGCCATGATCTCTTCTAAACCAAGCTTGTATGTATGGCAGTTATTTGTGCATGTTCCAGCCTTTTTCGGATGATTTTCAGCAGTATTTTGTTTACATGTGATGTTAATGATATTATTTGATAATTTCCACATTCTGTTGAAGCACCTTTCTTGGAAATGGGAACAAATATGAATCTCTTCCAATCAGTCAGCCAGGCAGCTAGCTGCCCAATTAACAAATGATTAGTCAAATGCTTAAAAATAGTTGGTCATGTTTATTCATTAGCATATTTATTTTTCATAAACATTTTTTAAACACAGTCATGTTATATATATATATATACATATATTTTCTAAAATATACTGGCCGATATGAGGAAATGTAAGCTTTTATGTTATTTTGAGGATCTCTGGTGGCATAATGTGTTGTGAATCAGCCTGCCAGCCTAAAGGTCAGTGGTTTGAATCCCCCAAATGTTATTCAACAGAAAGATAGGCTGTAAACATTTACAGACTCAACACGTTGTGGAATGTTACCATGAATTGGGGTTAAGTTGATGTCAGGAAGTTTAGTTTTTGTGTTTTATCATTCTACAAGGAAAATTCACACTTTCAAATGTAGTCTTTTTTTCTGACTGAGTATTAGAATCATGAGAATAAACTCTAAAAATCTGGAAAGAGAATGTCAGGATGTTTATGTGATTTTGCTTTCTGCCTTCTTTTCTGTTTTACTTTTTGCCCCTTTTCTACCATACACAATTTTTCATCTTTCTAGACCATTTCCCCCCATTTTGCATGGTTCCAATCAGTACCCATCTTCACTATATCTTCCTAAAGAGAATAATCTCCTAAATTTATATCAGTTTAGGTATCTGTAGGATATACTTAATTGCACTGGGAAAATTAGCTGTTAGTGGCCTCTCCAGAGTACTGAAAAGCAATGAGGTCAATCTGGAGACTAAGAAGTGCCTGATCCATGGTCTTTACAATTACTTGCTATGCATCAGAGAACTGTACAACGACCAAGGATGATAGAAGTATCATCAACGTCTTTGACTCATGGTGCGGGGGAATAGTATCGAATACTCCATGGACCGCTAGGAGAAAAAACAGGTCTGTCTTGGAGAGGGTGAAACCAGGTTGCTTCTTGAAGGCATTTTTTTTAAGTCCCATCTCACTTATTTTGGGCCTGTTGCAAGTAAGGACCTGTCCTTGGAGAGGGACATCATGCTTGGAAGGGTAGAGGGACAGTGCAGGAGAGGAAGACCCTGGATGATACGGATTGACTCAGTGGCTGAGTCAATGGGGTCAGATGTGTCAGAGACAATGATGTTGACTCAAGATAGAGCAGGGTTCAGAGCTGTTGTACACAGGCTTGTTATGAGTAACAAGCGACTTGACAGCACATAACAACAGCAACAACTGCAGGATAGACTCACAAAACACCGATATTTTCTTATGTAGCAATTTTCACAAATGCAATCAATTGTATAGTTTGTTATTAAATGTCTAGCCTCAGGAAGAGTATAAGATGTTTATCTTTCTAATTAAGTCTTGTATACACATAGTAGTAATGTTACAACTCATAGTTAACAAAATAATGAAAAAAATAAATAATAAATAGCAAACTGTATCAATTTGTGGGTTCAGATAGTTAATACTTCCTGAATCTTGTCCAGCTGAAGACTTTGTCTCCGTCTTCCTATTTTCTAGCTTCATTGATCTTTGTGGAAGAATCAACAGAGTACTGACAAGGAAATAAGGTTGAAGAGTTGGACCCAGTCCATGCAAGCCTCTGTGTGTTTTTATGTCTGTATCTGTTTTCTCAGAGCCCTGCCTGGACTGTCGCTTCTAGAAATCATGGTAGATGGGTGGCATATCTTCTTTAGCTTGGTCTATGTTCTTGCTTCTCTCTCCTCATAGCACCGTGGCGGCCAGCATCAATGCCTTGGCAACAGTGACCTTTGAAGATTTCGTTAAGAGCTGTTTTCCCCGTCTTTCTGACAAGCTGAGCACCTGGATCAGTAAAGGCTTATGTAGGTACAGCCCGTGACTTCCTATGTCATAGCATGAAATGCACATATGAAATAATCTGTACACATTATGTCAGTCACACAAGTCAAAACACACACAGCATATATGAAAGAATCTCATGTATAGATTCTCATACGTACAAAGAGAATGGTAAAGAATCAAGAAAGAGTGACGAGCTTACCATTCACTGACCCTTATTCTCAGATCCTCTTCTGAGTTAATGCTACACTTTAGACTCATAAATATCTATTGATTCAACTATGCATAGATCCAAGTTGTCTATTTTCTACACAGGAAGACCTTCTGCTCACTGAAGTCAGTTCCTTGGCTGAACAAAAGTCAAATAACTTTCTAAAGAATCTCTGTTTTACTTACAGCCCAATTAACTCCTTCAAATAAAGAAGAAAAAAGTAGTAACATGTTGTTTATAATCACTATATTTATCATATTAAGCTATTATTTTAATACACTAACTTCCTTTAAGTATAAAAACTGATATACAAATATCCCTATTATAGAAAATGTAGGTAAGATGGAAAATATAGGAGACACTTTTTATTAGGTTTCCAAAAGTCAGATCTTCACTAATGGCAGTACTAGAATGTGGAACTGTCATTCGATTTGACCAAGAGGACAGGGCCAATACTCAAAGCTGAAGGGATGAGGCTGTTTTGTTCAAGTAACAGCAGAAAAGGGCCAGATGGGGACTAACGAGTGGAGTCACCGCCCAAATGGACTAGAAGAATGGAACTTGACCCAAACCAAGAGTACAGAGCTGAAATCTAGGACCCAGGAGAATTCCAACCAGATTCTAGAGGGAATGGGCAAAATCCAGAGTGTGGAGGCCATGACCCTTGTCCAGATGGTTTCAGTGAACAAAGAAACACTTTCAACCCTGAAGAAGTAATATAAAATTTATGTTGAGCTTTAGACTTATTTGGTGCCCATTAATCATCCCATTTCTCCCATTTCTTCCATTTTTAATGGAGATGTCTTTCACGGCAATTTCCTTTGTTTGTAATGGAAATTCCTACTTGTCTTTGTTCTATAATTGCATTTTAGAAGTAGATGCTTTGAAGTCTAGATTTCACAAGTTCACAAATGAAAAGGATTTTTTTTCCCCCCTAGGATAGAATATACTTTAAGTCTCATTCATATTTGATTTAGATGTTCTAGAAGGTGAGATTTTTGGGTTCAGATGTGATTTAGGGCTTTTTGTGGTGATGTGATGGTATGAATATGTTTTGCATGTGACAAGGAAATGAATTTGTAAGGACCTAATATAATGACACTTGAATTGTGTCCTCCTCACCAAATATGTGTTCTAAATCCTGATTTCTATGCCTGTGGTTATAATCCTGCATAGAAATGGTTTGCCTTTGTTATGTTAATGAGACAGGATTCGTATGAATGCATTCTAAATAAGTCTCTTTTGAAATATAAAACTGATTTAAAAAGCAAGCAAGAGAAGCAGAGCTGAGGGAAGAGAGATGGCAAACTACAGAGACTGACCAGAAGCTCAGAAGAAACAAAGAGGTTTCACTAGAACTGACACAGATAGAAAGCCCTCCCCTCGAACAAGAACTCAGGATTTGGACTGGTAGCTTCTTAAAGTCTGATACATGAAAGTCTGTTTATTAAAGTCACTCATCTACCTGATCTAGGGAAGCATATCTTTGATAAAATGACCTTCTAAACCTGGCTTGTGCTGGCTGATCATGTTGAGAGCTAACACAGATTCCTTCTTCTTGGACTCTCATCAGGGATACTTCTGGGAAGGGGCTCAAGAAACCCTCTGGAGCAGCCTGGGTACTTATCACAAATGTCCTTTCTTTCAGGTCTCTTGTTTGGAGTGATGTGCACCTCCATGGCAGTTGCTGCATCTCTCATGGGTGGTGTCGTGCAGGTAATGCAAGAGAGGAAATACGCTATTCATGTTGGAAGCATCTTTCCTCTACTCTCTGTTTTAAAGGCTCTTTTTACTCCTCCAAGACCCAGATATTCTGACTCACTGATACAAGATGAAAATTATACATACATGTAAATGGAAAATCAGAATTACTTTCAAAGGAGAAAACATAAATCTAGTACTGAGATTCAGTTATAATGTGCATTGCGATCAAAGTAGAAATACTCCTAAATTTCAGATCTAAGAATATAAAATTGTGAAATAAAAATCTGAAGAAATAATACTCATTATAGTAAATATAATAACAGCAATTACTATTTGTTAATATTTACAATGTTCCATATGCAGAATGATTATAATACTCATTTTACTGATTAAAGAATGAAAAAGTAAAAAAGTGAAGTAATTTTTCTAAAGTCACATAGTTAAGATTGTTGAAGCTGCTATGCAAATTCATCTTTACCTGTTAAACAAGAATTTTAAGGTCCTTCCCATATGTCCAACTCCCTGTTTCTTAGAGTGTTAGCACCAGGATGTCTTTTTAAAAAGAATCATTGGAACAGTTTTATTTTGTAGATTAAGATGAACATGGGAGAGTGAATGTGACCTGGGGCAGGTTCTGTAGCTAGCTAGTGGCTGAACCAGGTTTATGACTTGGGTTTCCTGAAACCCCTCACCCTCTCTGCACCTCATCCCTAAATCCCTTCACTCAAAAGCAGCATCAGATTCAACTGCAACCTTCTAGGGTCCTCTTGCAGCTTTGTGCAACTTTTATCTTTTATATTTCTGTAGTGTGAGCTTTTGAGAAATATGATTGAATTGAAGGATGAGAGTGAATCTTAATCAGGGGCATTTGTGGACCTATGCTAGTTCACAGAGCAGTGAATTTGCTTTAATCCTTCTGACAACCACTTGCATGTTATTGTTGGTTACTGGGTATCATAGAATCGAGTAGGACTTACAGTGTTTCCATGAAACACAGATTCCATTATTTCTGTTTTAAGGTTCAGAAAGTGAAATTGAAGACTTAAGCGTCTTGATAATTTACTTGTCTGCTTAAAAACAGATAAGGGACCTGAAATGTGGAGTCTTCGTTACTTAATTTTAAAATTTTTTAAGTTCTAGATTTTCCATTTTATAGGAGATAGTTGATAATTTCTTTTCAAGTTTTTGAGCCTTTTTTTCTGTCTACTTTACATATATAAGAATTGGCAAGTTGGTGAATTCTATATTTAGTGACCTCAACTACAAATTCAGGGAGTGTTTAATTCCCAGTCACCTCTGGGTCACGCTCATTCTCCATTTCTTTCTCTATTTTATCCAATCATGACTCCCTTTTATGAAGTTCAACTTATTGAGAATATGAATTTTCAAACTGTTTTCTACTAGAAATACTTTAAGCTTGTTGTGTACCATCAAGTTGAAACCAACCCATCACTGACCCTCCAGCCAGTTTTTCAGAGCCAGTTAATTACACAAGTGGAGACTGCCCATCCTTTTCCCTCAGAGCAGCTAGTGGCCTCGAACCACATGCCTTTGGGATTGCAGTGCAGCTTTTTGCCACTAGACCACCAGAGATTTTTTTAAGCTTATTTACATAAAAAGATATGGAAAGTTCTAGAATGACAAGTACTTTTCTAAGAGCAAGTATAAATATAAAGTTTTAATTATAAACATTATACTTAAATGTTTAGAATTCTAGATATGAACGGAGTTTTGAGTATTCCTCTGAATCCACTTTCTAGATTGTCTAAAATGTGTACCATACAGATCACACAGTTCAGGAGGCTGGTACACAAGGCATAAAAACACTGACCTTTTATTTCCTAGTATATATTTTTATTTATAAAATGCCCCGTATTTCTTTTCTGAAAGTATCTGACGTTGACAGGTGCAGAAAGGCAATTATAATTCACATATTGGATTATGCACTAAGTTTTATTCTATACAATGGAACTTCTTTCCCATTCAGATTTTACATATGGGTAATCAAGTCCCATAGATCTCATTCACTTAGTCACTGCTACTGAGTTGGTCCTGAATGGTTCTGACTCTCTCTCAGACTTTTGAAACTATAAATAGGAATGGGAGGCGACAATCTCTTTTCCCCTTGGAATCTGTGGGGGATTTGAACTACAAGAGATGGCCACCTTTGTGTTAGAGCTGCAACTTGCCATGAACTCCCTTCCATAGGTACAGAGCCTACTTTTTTTAATTCTACAGTCACAAAAGCACATCACACTGACCTTGTGTGTTTGCGAATGGTGATGAGTTGGGGGAGGAAAGCAATTTCCAACTCCTCAAGTAAAGATCCTTTCAATGTCAGTATTTTAACCTAGAAGTTTTACACAGCGCATTCCGGAGAACTTTACTTTGGAAAATGTCCCCCAAGAAAGAGAGAGAGAGAGAAAGAAAGAAAGATTCCAAGATCAAAGATGTCTGAGAAATGCTTCACATTGTATTTTCTTGGCAGTAATCGGCACTATGTATTTGCATGTTAAATGCTTTCTGTGCTGTAAAAGAAATGTATCAATTTAGATAGAATTGAACCCAGGGCTAAGAAGCAGGAAATACAAAGGTGGGGTGGGGATTCTCCTCTCAACTGGTTTCTTTAAATTCCCTTTAGGAAAGACCATGCTGTCCAATCTGGTACCTTAATAATCAGAGCATATAGATATAAACAGTATTAGTAACAAGGAGATAATAATAGTAGATACCATTTTCAGAGCTTATCATATGCTTCATAGTATTGAAGCACTATCCTTATTCATTGAATAATTACAGCAACACCAAGAGTAGGTACTATGATCCTCAAATGACAAATGAGGAAACTGAGGTACAAATGAAGGTTAACTTGCTTGTCTGAAGCATGTTAACACCACCAACCTTAAAGCAAGGCTTTGGACCATTGCCATTCTGTGCTGTGGCTTACATCACATTTGACATCTGGGAAAGTGCAGCTAAATGAATTTCACATTTTTTTTATGCATAATAACAACAAGGAAGCCCAATGGTAGAATGAATGCATTTGCCAAAGTGCTCAGCTAGTGGCCATTGAAAGACCATGATTTGAACTCATAACGTGCTTCATGAGAAAAAGATGTGGCAGTTTGCTACAGTTGCATTTACAGTCGTAGGGACTCTACGCAGCAGGTCCTTGGCCTTGAGGATCACTCTGAGTTGGAATTATTTCAATAGCAACTGGTTTGCGCTGAATGTCACTTTTAAAAAAAATATTAACTATGAAGATCACCAGATGGAAAAATGCTAAAAAGTTAGATTTAATTCATATTAAAAGGATCTCGGGTCTTATTGTTGTTGTTCTTCTTCTAGTATGTGAAGGCGTTTTTCTCTGAAAGGTTCATATTTGTCTAGGGGTTTTGTAGATTGTCAATTTGTCCCCCAAAAGGGGGAAATAAACAACTTTACCAACTTACTTTCATATATTATAGCTGGTAAATTAGTTTCCAAATTCAGCAACCACAAAAACAGAATTACTTCTATTAATCATCAGAGGAAATGCTAAGAGTACTAGGCTAGATACTGACTTTGCAGAAAAGAATGCCTTTAATCAGATCTACGTCCATATTATAAAAAATGTATTCAGAGCATTGATTTATCTGAAGATTAACTTTAAAAATTTTAACTTTCAAAGATTAACTTAGAAAGTCATAACAATGTATTGTAGCTCATTTTTTGAACAAAGAGCATAGATACATAAATATTTTTTATCTTTTCTATTTATTTATTATTGAGGATGAAAAGAATTCCCTGAAGTAGAATGAGTGTGAGTTAACAATAGGAGAGGCACCAAACTCTAGTTACATGTGACAATGTCAAGATTAGAGCCCAAATTTCCTCCTAGTTCTGGATTCTTTCAACAACTGTTTTCCTTTAAATAAAAGAAGTTATTGTGGTGGTGTCTTCTCTTAATATACCCTCAAACAAAAATAGAGTGTGAGAGATATACTATACTGATTAGGGGGAAATATCTCTTTATCTCTCTGTATATATAGATGTGATGTGCTGTCGAGTCACGTAAGACCCATAGCGACTCTATGTACAGCAGCTCTGAAGCCTGCCCTGTCCTGAGCTAGTCTAATTTCAACATACCAACCCCCATTGCCCCAGTTACTGTTTCAGTCCATATCATCCAGAGTCTTCCTTTCCTGTGCTATAACTCTACCCTTCTGAGCATGATGTCCTTCTCCAAGGACTGGTCTCTCCTGCCCACATGCCCAAAGAATATGAGACAGAGCTTCAAAATCTTAGCCTACAAGGAAAAGCTTGGTTTCACCTTCTCCAAGACAGACCTATTTGTTTTCTTGGACCATGGTATGTTCAAGACTCTTCTCCAGGACCACAGTTTGAAAGCATCCATTCTTGTGTCATTCTTACTAATTGTCCTGTTCTCTGATGCATAGCAAGTAATTGGCAAGGCCATCACCTGGATCAGGAGCACCTTAATGTGTATCTCTACCTCTATCTATCTCAATATCATGAAGGCAAAAATCCTCACCACTGGATCAACAAGCAACATCATGATAGATTCAGAAACGATTGAAACTTTAAAAACTTATCTAAATTGGATCCACAATCAGCATCTTTGGAATAAGCATTTAAGAGATCAAGAGCTGTATTACATTGAGAAAGTCTGCACTCATGAAGTTTACCAAATTACTAAGGAGCAATGATGTAAGGTTGAAGAGTAAGGTGTACCTGATTCAAATCATCGGCTTTTCAATCACTTGCCATGAATAAGAATTATAGAAGAAGAATTACGGCCTTTGAACTGTAATATGAACTTATAACACTGTATGTATGTTCTGTTCCATTATATGTATGCATATACATGCATATATATGTGTGTGTGTGTATGTATATACATGCATATAAATATATATGTATGTGTATCAGCAGTCAGGAAATCAAAAAACGTATCACGATGGGAAAGTCTGCTGTTAGGGACCTCTCTAAAGTACTCAAGAGCAACGGTGTCTCTCTGGAGACTAAGGTGCACTTGATACAGCCCATGGTCTTTGCAATCGCTTGTTATGCATCAGAGAGTTGGACAATGACTAAGGAGGACAGAAGGAGAGTTGATGCCTTTGAGCTGTAGTGCTGGAGAAGAGTACTGAATGTACCATGGACTGCCAGGAAAATAAACAGATTCATCTTGGAGAGGATTAAACCAAGCAACTCCTTGGAGGCAAGGATTCTGGGGCTTCGTCTGACATACTTTGGACATGTTGCCAGGAGAGACGGGTCCTTGGAGAGGGACATCATGCTTGGGAGGGTGGAGGGACAGCGCAGGAGGGGAAGACCCTCTATGAGATGGATTGATTCGGTGACTGGGGTAATCGGGATGGGCGTGTCAGAAGCAGTGCGGTTGGCGCAGGATAGAGCAGGGTTTAGGGCTGTTGTGCATAGGGTCACTATGAGTCGCAAACGACTCGATGGCACATAACAATAACAACAACAATATATATGTATGAACATGCATATGTGTGCATGTATATGTATATATAACATGTTTTAGCCAGACAGGTGATGAATTTAAATCTTAGCTGATTTTATTATTTTAGCTGGTTTTCTGTAGCTCCAAGTATCTAATTTCTAAAATAAAATTAGTTATATATTCTAAATAGCCTAATTATGATGATTAAATGGGACAATTTTCTAGAGGGTCTAGATAAAAATAAAATAAACCCCTCTTAACATTGAGCCAGTTGTGACTCCTGGCAACCGTATAAGAGAGAGTAGAACTGTCCCATAGAATTTTCAAGTCCATGAGTTTTTACAAAAGCAGACTGCTATATATTTATCACATAGAGCAAATGATAGGTTGAAACTACCAACCTTTAGGATAAATATCCAAGTGCTTAAGCACTGTTCCACCTAACCAGTGTGCTAAGATAATGTATCTTAATTATCTGGAATAAAGGTGGTATTTAACAAATATAGCATACAGGACATATTCATATATAATACACTCATATTAATAATAAATAAACATTCATAGAACAGTTATGGAACACATAAAAACTAACGTTCTAGGAAGTTTTATGGTTTTTAACAGAATACCGATTGGCAGCTTCAGGATGGATGGTGAAGAGATTGAGATTATTCACAGCTTTAGTTTGCTTGGCTCCACAGTCAACACTCATGACACCAGTAGCCAGGAAATTAAAAGAAGTATTGCAATGGGAAAGTTTGCTGTTAGGGACCTTTCCAAAGTTCTGAAGAGCAATGGTGTCTCTGGAGATTACGGTGTGTCTGATACAGACCATGGTCTTTGCTATCACTTGTTATGCATCAGAGAGTTGGACAATGACTAAGGAGGATAGAAGAATTGATGCCTTTGAGCTGTGTGGCTGGAGAAGAGTTTTGAGAATACCATGGACTGCTAGGAAAACAAACAGATTCATCCTGGAGAGGGTTAAACCAGGCCGCTCCTTGGAGACAAGGATTCTGAGGCTCTGTCTAACATACTTTGGACATGTTGTAAGGAAGGACCGGTCCTTGGAGAGGGACATCATGCTTGGTAGGGTGGAGGGACAGCACAGGAAAGGAAGATCCTCTATGAGGTGGACTGATTCAGTGACTGGGGTAATTGGGATGGGTGTGCGATTTGCACAGGATAGAGCAGAGTTTAGGGCAAGTTGTACATAGGGTCACTATGTGTTTGCAAGTGACTCGACGGCACATAAGTACAAAGACATAATATGTGCACTATTTGTACAGAACTATTATCTCTTTCTTAGTACTATCTAGTTGGAACCGACTCATGGCAGGTTTTCACAGGCTGTAAATTGCACAGCAAGAGATTGTCCATATTTCTTCAGCAGAGGAGCTAGTAGATTCAAATCACTCAGACATCAGTCAAAGGCATGATTTTGAACATCTGACTAGATAAGATGGCACTTTCTTCTGTGCAATTTTAATCCGCAGAAATGCAATGGAGGGCAAATATGAGTCATTTCCAATATGATGGCAATGAGAGAAAGGAAGAGAGCATCACAATTTGGTATATAAAACAAATATTTTTTACAACACAGAAAAAGAAAACAATGAGTTCCAGCTGCTTCTATAAAGGATTCTGTATAAGAAAAATGTTTTCCAGAACATATGATAAAGGAGTGACATTGTCAAGTGACAGTGTGACATCATGATTTTTTCTAGGAAGAGAGCAGTGGTCCCAGGTGGACCTTAGGTACAGCGGCCTGGGGGACTTTATCTAGTCTGCTTTGTCTTACAGGCTGCCCTTAGCATCCACGGCATGTGTGGAGGACCTATGCTTGGCTTGTTCACACTAGGGATTGTATTTCCTTTTGTGAACTGGAAGGTAAGAATCCCATTTTCATTCCTTAAGATACACAAATGAAAGTGAGTGGCAATTTTCTCTCTCCTTTCTTTTCCCCATAATCTCCTTGGAAAGTTTCTTTGTCTTTGCTAAGAAAAGAATAGCCACTTCTTCTCCATAGAGAAACCAAACAAGTCCAGAACCCTCCTATCTCTGACTTCAGGGAAGCCTTTAAAAACTCAAAAGAAGAATATTTTGTGAAATATGAAAATTTCTTTGCCCACAAAGTTTTATTTGAACACAGCAACTATAATGGTGAAAATATTGTCATTGGCTGTTACTGTGAAAGACTTGGGTACTTGTGGAAGAAACTGAAAGGTATGTAAAACTTAAGTATTTTTTTTTCTGGGGAACTCTGGAGGCCCAGCTTGTCAAGTGCTGCTTTGCAAAGCCAATGGCTATGTCTCTTTGATGGTCTGAATCCAGAGCAGTTCCAAAGGAGAAAGATGTGCAGTATTCTTATATACAATTTTTTACTTTAGAAACCCATGGAAGGTTACCAGTAAGTCAATTTTATTTGATAACAAGATATTTGCTGAACCTTGGTCTAGACCAAGGTATATAATCGCATAGGTTGCTTTATTTTTATCAATACACTCCTGAACCTATCTATGCCACAGAGATATTTTGGATAGAGAAGCTAACACGTGTGTGTGTGTGTGTGTGTGTGTGTGTGTGTGTGCGCGCGCGTGCGTGTGTGTGTTATTTTCCTCACATATAACATCAACCTAACAAGAGCATTCCAAATTCAGCTCTTACTTTACCAGGGCTCTTTTATCTGCTAGATTGTTCTGTTTCCTTTCTGGAGAAATAACTAGTTGGCTTTTCTACTATTTCTCAACAAATACATTTCTTAAATGTCAGGCTAGTAAATCCACTTGCTGATATTTGGACTCACACAAAATGTTTCAAACATTAAGAATGTGGGAACTCCACCAGAACTACTTAATAAGAGAGATGGAAGAACTTTTATCTAATAACTGTCAATAAAATATGACCACATTTTTTCCATTATGTGATGTTTCCCTGAACTTTAAAACCTTAAAGAATTGATGTTTCAACAGCTTTTGAAATTATAAAAGTCAATGAGAGAATTTTCTTTTTGTTTAAAAACAGAGAGAATATGGCCACTGTAATTTTGTGTGGTATTTTCATGTAAGAAACATATTACTCCCAAATAACCATGTACTGTGATGACTAGGGAGCTCTTGTGGCCTAGTGGTAAGGAGTTGCACTGTCAACCCAAAAGCACATGATTCGAATCCACCAGCTGCTCCAAACATGGATAATCTCCTTCAGTGTGATTTGTAGCCTCTTGAAACCCACTGGAGAGTCATCTATTGAATTCATTCTGACTTGATGGCGCATCACAACACAACATTGTAATAGTTGGAAGGAAGACATTTGAGTGAGATATTTCCAGCACGTGGGACCAAGAAAGATGGATCAATGGCCAGAATCGAAAAGATTCTCTGTATTATTGTTCTCTCAACAGAATGTTTTTTCCCCCAAATGGTATGACTTATTTTCTTGATTAAGGGTGCATTTGGAGGTCTTCTCACTGGAATCACCTTGTCATTTTGGGTGGCCATCGGTGCTTTCATTTACCCTGCACCAGATTCCAAGACACGGCCCTTGCCTTTGTCAACGGACCAGTGTATTCTGTCAAATGTTACAGAATCATTTCCTCAAGTGCTGCCAAACAGGTATGCTCGGTTTAAAGCCTGTGCTTTAAGAGTGGGCCAGGAGGTTAGAAGTAGGTGAAACCTATAGGAATAAGTCTGAGGAATAAGTCTATCTTGCTCTTCTGTGAGGATCAGTGTGTCATTACACAGAACAAGAGAAAGCCCCTTGGAGTTCAAGCTTTTTACCGATACTTGTTGCTCTGTGTTGAGATGTGTAATACTGAGGGGGAAGCAATGTGAATTAGGGGTGAGAGTGTAAAGGAGAAAAAAAAAGTGTAGTGTTGGAAAATGAGTGAGTGTGAGTAGCATGTTGTTGTTGAAAAGGGTAAAAATGATCTAGAAAAAGTGGTCTTGAAATCATGGGAAAAAAACTCAAAACCTATTGCAGACATTAGGAATTAGTTCCAAAATCCACAAAAGTGAAATTAATCTTATTTTTTTTTCCCCTATTAGCTTTCATTTCTCTCTCAACTTTCTTTTTCTGTTTTGCTCTATCCAAACCAACACTGCTTTTATTTTCTTGATGGGTCTTTTGATACCTTGGCTTGTTCTTGTTAATCGTTGTTAGGTGCCCTCAAGTCAACCATGACTCATAATGACCCAGTGAACAACAGATCAGAACCTTGTCCTATCCTAAGCCATCATCATGATCTCGGTCATGCACAAGTCCATTTAAACCGTCACTCCGTCAATCCTGAAAAGACCTTAATAAGCTTTCTACACCAATTATCCTTCCACTTATAAAACCTGCTTTTGAGGCATTTTGAACCCTATTTGGAATAATGAGATTTTAATCCCCATTTTGAATAACGAGACACAGAGTCTAGTATTTCCTGAAGTAGTCTATATCTTCTCTAGGCCGTGTGTAAGCAATCGTATTTGACTATTTGATGTTCATTCATCCTGTTCTATTCTGTTCTCTTAACTCTTGTAGTCTACTCCATTCCATTATATCATATTCTGTTGTATTCTTTCATATTCCATTCTCAACTTTTGCTTTTTCTTACCTTTCTACTAGACAATAACCTTCCTGAACTCATGTGATATGGCCGATTTCTTGCAAGAAGGAATGCAATAGGTTACAAGCACTGAAAAATGTAATTATCTTTTCTCCCACTCACTCCCTTTCTTTTTTCCAGAAATGAGGACCCTTCTTTATCGTTATTTCATAGAGCAATTCTACAGGCAGAAAGTCTCTTTACTGATGATGCCACCACAGAGTCCTGAAATTTTGATTCTAAACTCATGTCACATAGATTGTAGTGTGTAGCATATGCAGCTTATTTATAAAGGAGTTCTAGCACACTTTCATTTGCATTCTCATATGATAGTAAGACAGAGGAAACGTTTTTAAATGGTAGGCAGACCATCTTCACAGAACATCCACTTTAAAACTAAAAACAAAGCAACCACATCACTTTGAGGTTGTTGACTCAGGAGAATGCAACCACCTGTGTATCACAGTTTTTATTTCTTACTGATTGTAAGTGGGCCCTTTCCCCTGAGATACAGAATTAAGCTCATTGCTTTTGTTTCTTGTTTGCTAAAATCTAACAGCATCTTTAGGAGGCTCTGGTGATATGGCAACAAAAGCAGAATTTATCTAAAAAAGGGCAAGCTCTATGTAAACTTACATTAGCACTATCTGGACACCGTTACTTTAAATCAAAACAAATTGAAAACTCACCTGGGATTGAGGTTAGCTCTGCTTCTTTCTCTTTGAGAGATAGCCAGACCACCCTTTTTGTCTTGTTTGCCATCTCCTGACTTCTCTGTCAGTGGTGATGATGAACTTATTGGTACTCTGGAGAATGAAAAGTAGATCACAACACAGAAAACAGAATAGGTGATCTTGGATATAGTTTAACACTCGGTTATCTCCCTCGACCTCTGCATTTCATTTAGTATAAGGCCATTTTCTCCTCTATCAATCTATTTATACAGACTCAAATTCACCACACTATTTCTTCTCTGTCTACATATAGACTCTTTGCTTAGAATGCTAAATCTTGCTCCTACAAACCCCTTCCTCTGCTAACCATTCTTTTTATATGAAGTGAGATAATATCTCAAACATTAGTCTTTGTTTGCTTCACTTTCTGAATGCTCCTATAATCTTTTGTTCCTATTCTATTAAAGTGTTTTCACACCATTTTAGCATTATCTGCTAGACTTGACTTATCTGGGTATCTCCAGTGCCTGTCACTATTCTTAGTACTAAATCATGGCTTAAGTGAATGTTTTCTAAATAATTGACACAGAAAACTGGAAGTCACAGCCCTCACTGCAGTGCCCAAGTTACAAACATTCAATTTATGGATAACTAATATTTTCTCTTGAATGCTATGTAAGTTTGCCTTTAAAATTTTTAAGTCAGCCTTTATTCTCAACAACATCTTCCTCAGAATCAGCTTCACTTACTGATCTGGCAGCTTTTTATTCCTCAAAAAGTAAGTTCATGGGCCTTTTCTTCCCCTAATTATGTCATCCTGAGTTGGAGTGGACTCGTAGCTGACCCTCCAGTGGATTTTTAGGGGGTTGTAAATACGAGAGGAGATTGCCCATCTCCTGCAGAGTGGCTGGTGGAACCACCACGGTTCTCTTTCCTTCCATTGAACAAGTCTAAATAAGATTTGCATGTGTCTGCTCTGACTTACCTACATATTCAACTTAAAGACACACTTAAGAATAGATCAAGGAGCTTTTGTGGCAAAATCCACAGTGAGCTGTGCTGTTAGCCCAAAGGCTGAGTCTCTGGAGGTTCTAACCCCCATGTGTTTCCACAGGCAAAATATAGGCGGGTTCCTCGTTAGGATATACAGCCTCAGTAGTGAGTTTTGAGGAATATATCTTGTTCATAATTTGGGGAGTGTTTCTACTTAGGGATTGAGTCAGGGATTAGTTGAATTGTGTGACTAATCCAGCATAGCTAATCTAGATTCAAGGAGCTCGGGTAGCCTAATGGTAAGGAGCTGTGCTGCCAGGCCAAAGTCAGATAGAATCTATCAGCTGCTCCATTGGAGAGAAATATGGGCAGTGTCCTCCTGTGTGACTTAAAGCCACTAAATCCCCCCACTGTATGGTGAATTATGATTCAGTTCTGACTCGATGGTGACAAAAATTAAGATTCAACAAAAATTATTAACATATGAAGGAGTGGAAAATTATACTTTGGGTTTTAAAAAGATACTACTAAGTCCTAAAGAGTCACCGTGACTTACAACCTCAGAATTTATATAACTAATGATGTTTTCCTTCACAGACCTGCCATAGCAGATGCATGGTATTCAGTGTCTTACCTTTACTACAGTGCAGTGGGCTGCCTAGGATGTATTTTTGCTGGAATGCTCATCAGCTTCATAACAGGTTGGCTATATAAATTTCTTACTTTGGGGTTAAGGAACACATAATAGCTATCCTATTTTTTCGACACATTGGTATAAATTTGGTTCATCATGAGGTATGCCTGCTCTATCCTACATAATGTATTTATTATCTAGGACACATTTATTATCTATATGCAATATCATTTATGCCATCTCACAATCATCTAGTCTTCGATCAACGCTTCAAACCTATTCTCAAGATGATTTTTAAATTCAGGTGGGACAGACTCGAGATTATATTTTGGTTCCTTTGGACTTGTTTTCATTTTCTTTGGCCTCAATTTGAACTTACACATGGGTAGTTGATGGTCTATTCAATAGTCTGCACCTGGTCTGGTTATGCCTGCCAATATGGAGCTTTTCCACTGGTTATTTTTCCACAGATGTAGTCAGTCTGATTCCTAAGTAATATATGAGGTGAGTTCCCTGTTTAAAGTTACTGTTTGTGTTGTTATTGTTTTTAAAGGGTATTTGCAGTGAGTAAAGAATTGAGTATCCAAAATGTGATCTTTTTATTTACATCATCATGTCTGTCACCATGTCTGTATTAACTACCCTTCCATCTTCATTATATCCAACTTTTACATCCCAGTCATCTGTTATCTGTAATGAATCTTGATTGCATGTTTGGTCAATTTTAGACTGCAATATTTGATAAAAATCTTCAATTTCCACCTCTTTGGCTTCAGCTATGAGTACATGCTTGAATAATACTCCTATTAATAGGTTTTTCTCGTATGTTGTTGGCCCTCTGCTGCCTTAAACCCTAGGCCAAGCCTGGCTTGCCTGGATCCTGGAGGCAGAGTAGTCCTTTGCGTCTGAAAACTGCCACAACACCCGTGCAAACAGCCTTTTTTTTGTATACGTATGCATAATAATCTATTACTCACAACATTGTACTTCAGAACTTGAAATCGTCCTTCACACTAGGGATTCAACACCACTCGCGCAGGAGAGGAAGGCCCTCTATGAGGTGGATTGATTGATTCAGTGACTGGGATAATTGGAATGGGAGTGTCAGAGACAGTGCGATTGGCACAGGACAGAGCGGAGTTTAGGGCTGTTGTACATAAGGTCGCTATGAGTCGCAGGCGACTCGACGGCACATAACAACAACAACAACAATTATTTAAGAAGTGGACACCAATCCTTCTTCTTCCTAGTCTATCTTAATCTGGAAATTCTACTAAAATCTATCCACCATGGGTTACCATTGTGGCATTTAACACATCAGTGGCATAGATTCCAGTACCACAGCAACTCACAAGTTACCCCTATACAGCAAACTGACTGTACTAATTAGAACATTGAATTCTCCCAGTACAACAGACAGATTAGTGTTGTACCTCTAATAGTAATTCAGTTATACAAATATCATATTACCAGATCCTTTTGAAGATACTGGTCTATTGTTGTGGTAGGATTTGCTCCTGGGTGAGTGTTGAAGTATTCCAGCTAAGATTCATTGGCTGACATTGTTGGATAATGTGCCAGACATGAATATTAAGGTCACAGTGAAATCTCTACTGGATCGTAGATGCTTTATACAAGGCCTGAGGGCCCAAAGGGCTGTGTGATAGAAAAAGGCCTGAGTTCCAGGTTAAAGCTGCTCTAAAATAAGAGGCATCTCCCCCTAATTCAGCAAGTAGCAGCCAGTGATAACTTCTCCCCTGTCCTTTATATTCCTTTAGGGTCTGGAATGAAGAAAGAATATGGCAGTTGCCCTACCCGGACCCACCCCCTCTCCAAGCTTGATCACTTCCTGAGAAACCTTATAACATCTAAGCTAGTCATATCAAAGATCAAACCAGACAATGGATCCTGATAAGAGTCTGAGCCTGATCAAAATAGCCCAAAGCTAACTTCACTAACAACTCACATTCTGAGAAATACTATCTTAGTCCTCCCCAGAATCCCTATAAGAAGGATGCCCACGCCTCCCCCTCCAGACTGCCCAAGCCATTCCAATCCTGTCTGCCTGCTATGCAGCCAGGTCCCTTGGCAGGCCTCTCAATAAAGGGCTGTGCAATAAAGACCTTTTTGTTTCTGGGGGAGGGGATGAATAAGAGGCACCAGTCACCAAAGGGGCTGTGTGATAGAATATGCATGACTTCGGGGTTGAAGCTGCTCTTAAATAGGAGGCCCTAACCACCAAAGGAGCTGTAGGAGCTGTGTGATTAAAAAAGGTCTGACCTCCAAGTTGAAGTTATATGAGGTCAGCTTTAATATACTAGAAGCAGAGGAGACTCAGATTATCTCCTTAGTATACTTTCTAGGCTTATGACCTCTCTATAGCCAGAGGCTTCACTGCAAGTTATTTTTCATATATGTGCTTATTATCCATACTCTAAGCCATAGTCTGTCTCACAGTTCAGTGTTTTCTGTGTACCAAACCCTTTAAGACAGTGGTAGGAGGATGTGTAAAATAATAGGCTTAAGATACACTTGCTACTCTGTGTCCTTAAAATATACATTTTAATGGAATAAATTATTGCTATTCCATCCTATCACTATCATTGTCTACTCTGAAGCAAGAACCAATGGGAAGTTATAATTTCATGATTGTTGTTGTTAATTGTCATCAAGTCGAGCATGACTTATAGCAACTCTATGAAGAAAAGCCTTGCAGCCTTTCTATAATTATCATTTCATGATTACAAAATTGATAATATAAATGACTAATTTGCATTGATTGTGTACCAAAAATGGTATATGTTAATGCCAGTACTTTATTTCTCTGAAAAATGTATCACCAGATACACATTTAAAGTTAAGCAAACCTTGTGAATGCTAAGAAGTAGAGTCCCTTAGTGGTGTATATGGTTGATATGTTCTGTTGCTAACCAAAAGGTTGTGTGATTGAGTCTACCCAGAGAATTCTTTAAGAAATCAGCCACTGAAACATCTATGAAACATAGATCTACGTTACTCTGAAACACACGGAGTGATCATGAATTGGAATGAGTTTGATAGTGACTGATTTGGATGATAAGCACTTCTTTTGAAAATGTGTCCTCAAATATTGTTCTTTACTGTATTTAGATGAAAAGGCTTGAAATTGTCTGACCTAACAAATTATATTTATTTAACAAACTAGCTTCCTACCCTTTGAGCAGTAACCGGTTTCTTCTAACCAGGAAGGCTAAATATTCAGTCTTATATTAAGAAGACGCCTATTTTCCAATCCTGCCAGGCCATATTCTTAAGGAAGTGTCTGAAGTGTACCATACCTTCAAATCTATTTGTCCTTTATTTAATAGGTCGCCAGGATGGCAAAGATATTCCACCATTATTAATTAGACCAGTATGCAATTTATTTTGCTTTTGGTCCAAGAAATACACAACTCTATGCTGGTGTGGAGTTCAGCATGACACTGCGACAGACCAGGTAAGCTGGTGTTTTGATATCTCAGACATCAGTGTTTGATTCAAAATTATTCCCTTTGCTCTGTAAACCAACTTTAAAGATGAGTGTGGGAAGGGAAGACAGTGAATACTGGAATATAAAAGAACCTGAGCCTCAGCTGTAGAGTCATCTACCTGATTAGTTTTCAAGCATGAAACTCCGCCAACATTGCAAGTGATCAGTTTCCGTTTCTTTCAACTTCTTGCCATATTTTTGTGGAAATATAGCAATGGTTACTAAAAAGTAACAAAATAGAGGCATGCTGTTGTTATTAGTGCCATGGAGTTGACCATGACTCATAGCCCCCTTAAGACCATTAGATGTAAATCCTCACCTTCCTATCCTGTGCCATTGTTGATTTACTGGAGTCCATTGTGATAATCAATCCATCTCTTTGAGCTCTTCCTCTCTTTGGATGACCTTCCACTTTTCAAGAGCTGGCCTCTCCAAACAACCTGCCTAAAATATGTGAAACAAAGTTTCACTCTTGCCTGTTTGCACTTCTTCCAAAACATACTTGTTTGTTCTCTTGGCAGTCCATGTGAAATTCAGTACTCTTCTCTAAAGCATCAATTCTTCTCCAATCATCCTAAGTTATGATCCAACTTTCAGATGCATAAAAAGTAATAGAAATGTTCATGACTTGAGACAAGTTCTCTTCAATCTTTGAAATTATATCATTGCTCTTTAACACCGTGGGGAGGTCCTTGGTAGCAGAGTTTCACAATTCCATGCATCCCTTGATTTCTTGACTGCTGGTACAAAGAGTCTTGATTGTGGAGTCAAGAAAATGAAATCATTGACAATTCCAATATTCTAGTATGAATACATAGTCTATTTTTTTTTTAAATTAACAAATCTTGTAAAAAGCTTGTACTTTAGGGTCAAACAACATGGATTATAAGCTCTGTTTTACTTTCCTTGTGTTAAATTATATATCTGGACTTCATCTCTTCTTATATGAAAAATGGGACATGAGAGGAGATGAAGGTCATTCAGAATGAGGTGGATCCAATACCTGTGGTTCCATGCAGGTGTAAGTATAATTTAAGGTTTGATGAAGGATTTTAGAAACAGAGAAGTTGCAGGATGTGCATTGCCCTCCACCTTAGATTTTCTTGATCCCGTTGGGAAGCACATTTTGTCCAGACAGGGCTAGCATCATCCCAGTACAGGTCTAATCAACCAAAGACCATCAGGAGCAGCTTACATTCTGCCAAAAATCTGATGTGTTGAGTCAATGCAGGGAAAGAAGGTGTGTCCGAGGAACCAGAGAATGCCTCCCTCAGCAAGGGGAAGATGGACGTGATTTTCTTAAGGTTCAGCTTCTTGTTCAGAAGAACAAAGCTGTATGGAGCAACGTTGATAAGAGAGCAGCTCTCACTGCAAGAGAAGGGTGTGATCATATCTGCCAATCGAGCGAGCTCTTGTGAGGAGCAATGTCTTTTGTTATCTTCCAGCTCTGTCTGTTTTGCACCTGATTGTGCAGGGCTGTGCTTTTTGTATTTCTTTTTTAGTTAGAGCTTATTCATACTCCTTCCATTCTAGGCATTTTATACTTTCAGAACTCTAAGAGAAGGACTCCTAGTCCTTATCCCTTAAATGTTTTTAAGTTAGTTTTTATCCTCAAAAGACACTATGCTTTTGTTGTTAGAGTAAAGTACAACTCATAGCAACCATATGAAGAATAGATCTGATCCCTGTCCAATTAGGCACCATTCTTATCATCCCCACACACTTGAGCCCACTGCTGCAGTCACTCTATCCATTTATCCATCTCATTGAGGGTCTTTCTCTGATCCTCTACTTTTTCAAGAATGATGTCCCTTTCCAAGGAACATCTCCTAACATATGCCCCAAAGAATATAAGCTGAATCTTTGCCATCTTTGCCTCGAAGAAACACTCTGGTTGCACTTTCTCCAAGATATATCTGCTTACTCTTTGGCAGTCTGTGAGCATAATCCATTCTCTTCTCCAATACCACTACTCAAAGACATAAATTCTTTTTCTGTCATCCTTATTCACTGCCCAACTGTGAGATATATAGTAAGTGATTGGGAAGACCATGCTTTGAATTAAGCAGAGTTTAGTCTTTAAACTGACATTATTGCTCTTCAAAACTTTGGCTACTGATAGCAGACTTTCACAATATTATGTGTCTCCTGATCTCCTGACTGCTGGTAGCAAGGGCATTTTGACTGTGGATCCAAGTAAGATGAAATCTTGGGCAATCTCAATCTTTTTCTCCATCTATTTTGATGTTATCTTTGATCCAGTAGTGAAGATTTTTGTTTTGAGACATGCATATCAAGGAAAGGCGAATGTAATACTGCAATTAGGAGCCACCTTGAATATGGTTCAGAATGGGCAGACTGGGAACAAGTTTGGATTCTGAACACAAGTGGGTGAGGCTATGTCTCCAATTGGACATTTTGGTTGGGACTGAGCAAAATTTGTAATGTGCCAGTTTAAGATTTATGAATGCAGGTGAAGAAGGTTCTGAAGTCTCAATAAGGCAACAGTGGTTTGATAAGAAGGCAGTTTGCCATTGCAAGAATATGGAAACATACCAAATATCCAACCACAAACAAATGGGTTGAGAAATTATGCTACATTCACACAATGGAATACTATGCAGCACACAGGAGCAATGCTTTTGTAAATTACTACCTAACTTGGGAGGAACTGGAGAGAATTATGCTGAGTGAACTAACTTAATCCCACAAGGATAAATATTGTATAAACCATTATTGTAGAATAAGCATAAAGATCCATGGGGGATGGGAGAGTGTGGAAGCAGAGGGATGCAGATGTACAGGAGTGGAGAAGATTAATCCATTTCTCCCTATCTTGATGTTTCACATGTTAATTCCACACTTCTACCTTAAAAATTCATTGAAGTGCATGCATTTAGCCCACTACTGGTGAGAGTAAAGTACTTTGGCTCTGGAAGACACTTTGGCTCTATATATCAAAAGTGAATAAGGTTTCTATCCCATCAAGGAATCATTTGTAAGAACACATTGGGGAGATATGGAAAACTTTCATTATAGGAAAGACTTTGATTATAAGACTACACTCAATGAGAGATGGAAAAGTTTTGGCACATGACATAATAAAGCTCAAGAATTTTTATTTCTTTTATTTTTTTAAATTTTTGCTACTCTGGTGGCCTAGTGGTGAAGAACTATTCTGCCAATCTGAATCCACCTATTGCTTTGAGGGAGAAATATGGGAAATCTCCTGTGCGATTTATTGCCAGTGAAAACCTGCTGAAGAGTTAGCTATGGGTTGGTTTGGACTTGCTGGTACCTAACAAGAAGCACATTATTGGAAAGAGCTCCTCCATCCACTGAGGCAGACCTACCCGGGTAGGGCATAATAAAGTGGCCCACTGCTGAGGAAAAGGTTAATGGTTTGATTCCACCCAGAGGTGCCACATAGGCATTTCTGTGCCTTGCACAAAAATTCAGTCACTGAAAACCATGCAGAGCAGTTTCCCATTCACCATAAATAATTTGGTTTGAATTGAGGTATCCCAGTGAGAAAGTACTATGGGTCAGAATTTTACTGCTTTTGCAACGTAAATTCCTTTCAGGGGACAGACCAAGAAAGAGTTTCTCAAGTTATTCTACTAATCAGTACTGCCTTGCTAATTCTTGTCTTTCTATTTTTCTTAGGAAAACCTTGAGAATGACAGTGCCTGGAAACAAGGAACTGAATCCGTCTTACATAATGGACTCAGACAAGAAAGCCTAGCCAATGTCCCTGGCTATGATCCCAAGGACAAAAGTTACACCAATATGGCTTTGGAAAAGATTACTCACTTTTAAGGGAATAAGCACAGTAACATACACATACACTCCTTCCACAAACTTAGTTTCTGTAGGTTAGTAGACTCGGGTATTTACCACTGTTAGAAATCAGAGACATCTCCAATGTCTATTTATACTTATTTATAACTACAAAGAGACTAAATTTAGTATTTTCCAGAATATTCTTTGGGAAAGCCCAACTTTCAAATAAGAAAACAACCAGCTAAAAACAAGCCTTTCCTAACCTGATTACTTTGACTTAGTAAAGAGTATGTTTCCTCATCATACAGGAACAAATCTCTTTGGTTCACCTCCTATTGAATTTCAATTTTTTAATCATATCTCCTAAAGTCTGGATAGGATAGGAAAGGATAATATGTTGAATTCTTTTTGGCTTGTGCTAGAAAACAAAGACTTGCTTCCTTAACTCCTAGCCTCCACCCCAGACTGACTAACTGACTATCATCTCTCTCTCTCTATCTCTCATCTATATCTCTCTATCTATCTATCTAATCTATAATCTAGAGAGAGATTGTGCTGCCCCATTCTGTAGCTGCAGTGGGAAACTTTAACTCTTTTTTTATTATAATCCAAACCCTACATTAAGTCCTCTTGCAGTCTTTCTTATTCCTATCATGACCCTAATCAAACCTAAAAGTAATCATCATCATCATCATCATCTAGGAGTAGAGCTACTTTTACTGACTTGTCAAGTGAGTGGAAGCAAATGTAACTAACTAAATACTGCATTCCCATTTTTAGTGAATTATTTCTTTCGTTATATAACTTTAAAGTTAAATCTTGACTTTCATGCTCGAGATCCCTGGAGTTTTTCTCCAGTGTTGAACAAAGGAGTGAATATCTTATAAAAATTAGTTGGAGTAACATGCTATTTAAAAAAAATCTTACAGATTACCAGTTTTACCAGCCAGAAGGAGAATGCCTTAAATGTATAAGGAGAAAAATTGTATGTAAAGAATTTATTATTAGAAAATGAAGGTATAAAGAGGGAAACATTCAATAAAGAGGTTTTAAAAAAGCATTTGGAGATTATAACCCAGGTACATTGTTTTCTGTATAACCATTCTCAATTTGACAAGAGAAAAAGGACAGAGGATAAATGGTTTATAGACTGTAAGAGATGAAAAAAAAAATTCACTTGTGCATGTAAAGAAGGAAGAAAGAGAACGAACCCCATTTTTAGGAAACATTGTTGAGGCCCAAACCCCACTGTCATCAAGTTAGGTCAAATGCATGGTGTCCTTCCACTGAACTATAAATATTAACAGCAGAAGAACACTTCATCTATGTCCTGAGGAAGCACTCGTGGATATGAAACAAAAAGTTCAGCATCTTATTATTAGAGAAAAAATAAACCAAAACAAAGGCCTCTAAAGTTGAAGTTGAGATTATAAGTAGACATTTTAAAAGTGATTTGGAATATATTTCAAGATTGTATACTTGACCTGTAATCATAACAATTTCCTTCACTTACAAACTAGCTGTGACATACTCAGTGCAATTTCTCTAGGGATGGAATTTTTTCCAAATTCCTCTCTAGGATCCACTTTGCCATGAGACGGAATCGACTTTAACACTGATTTGGTTTGGGGGTTCTTTTTATTATCTAGTTCTCCAAAGTGCTAAAAACTAACGTATGCCTGATCTAAGCCATGGTCTTATCAGTTGCTTCCAATGCATCTGAAAGTTGGACAATAAATAAAGATCACAGAAAGAAAAACTGATGCCTTTGAATTGTGGTGTTGGAAAAGGGTTTTCAATATCCCATAGACTGACAAAAGAGCAAACACATCTGTCTTGAAGAAATGCAATCAGAATGTTTTGTACAGACAAGGATGGTGAATCTTTGTCTCATTTTTGGCTTGTCATCAGGAGAGGCCTCTCCTTGGAAAAAGATATAATGCTGGGGAAATGGAGAGTCAGAGGAAGGAAGACCCTCAAGAACATAGACTGACACAGTGACTTCAATGATCTGTTAAGGCATGTTGGCATTTGGGAAGATTCGTGCAGGTTAGGGAAAGGTTCCAGTCTGTTGTTCATAGGGTCAGTATGAGTTGCAATCAACTTAATGGAATACAACAACAGAAATTTATTTAATCTAAGCATGCATCAGAGTGATGGACAATAAGAATGATAGAAGAATCGAGGCCTTTGAGTTAAGGTACTGGAGAAGGGTATTGTATATATCGTGGACTGCAAACAGATCCATCCTGGCAAGGGTGAAAACAGGCTGCTACTAGGAGGCAAGAATTTTGAAGACCAGTCTGACATATTTTGGGCACTTTTCTAGGAGGGACCAGTCCTTCAAGAAGGACATCATGCTTGGGAGGGTTAGAGGGACAGCGCAAGAGAGGAAGATACTTGATGAGATGGATTGACTTAGTAGTAAGTAACTTGGGTTAATAGAGGTAGGTGTGTTAGAGGCATGAGGTTGGCTCAAGATAGAGCAGGGTTTAGAGCTGTTACAGGGCCACTATGAGTCATGGTGACTTGAATCACTTGACAACAAGTATTACCAAATGCACAAAATGTCTTATAAATAGGGAAATGATTTTTATTACATTGTTATTAAAATAGCAAAATAATGCTGTCCTCTTTTATTATGAATTAATGGCATTATGCAGCTACATTTAAACAACTTTTAGAGAGCAATAAAGAGATTTCTCTCTCTTCCAAATTGAACTTAACACAGAAAACAGCCAAGCTTTGGAGAGTGAATGTGAAGTTACAGGAAAACCAATTTTGAAAAGTAATAGAAACTATATTATTTTATCTAAGTGTATTCTCAATAGTACAAAAAGGACTGAAGAGCAACGATGTCAGTCTGAAGACTAAGGTGCACCTGATACAGGCCATGGTCTTAGCAATCACTTGCTATGCATCAGAGAGCTGGACTATGACTAAGGATGATAAAAGAATTGAGCTGTAGTGTTGGAGAAGAGTATTGAATATACCATCGACTGCTAAGAGAATGAACAGGTTTGACCTGGAGAGGGTGAAGCCAGGGTGCTCTTTGGAGGCAAGGATTCTAAGGCACTAACATACTTTAGACATGTTGTAAGGAGGGATCAGTCCTTGGAGAGAGACATCATGCTTGGGTGGGTGGAGAGACAGGGCCGGAGAGGAAGACCCTTGATGAGATGGATTGATTCAGTGACTGGGGTAATGAGGGTAGGTGTGTCAGAGACAATAGGATTGATACAGGATAGAGCAGGGTTTAGGGCTGTTGTACTTAGGGTCTCTATGAGTCGCAGGCAAATCAATGGCACATAACAACAACAACAACATAGACAATAGATGCAGCCATTAAGCCAACCTTATTTTCACAATGAGGAAGAAAGATGGGGACTCTCCTTCCATGCAATTTATTATTTTACAGCTCAGCAACCTAATAAATCGTTGGCTATGAGTAAGTTCCAACTTGAAGGCAATGACTTTGAGTTGAGTGACCTTCATAGTACCCTAAAATTTCAACTCAGAGTTGGTTCAAGAAGTAAGTATGGCAAAAATGGTCCAGTGCCAAGGTCAATCCAAGCCCTAGAATTAGGTTAAACTTGTGGCTGTTTTTGTCAAAAAAATGACTGGGAATATTCTTAATAAATGAAACTTGGGGCAATGAGTTCTCTAAATGGCCTAAAATGTGCCAGACTTGATATCAGTCTACATTTCTAGAACACTGTTAAAAAGGTTGGCAAGACATGGAAAGAGTTCCCTTTATTCCTCTTTCATTCAATCCAAATGAATTCCTTTTGATTGTTGGCTCCATTTTCATCACTATTTGGAGCAAGAAGTATAGTTTAATGACTGAGTTCAAGGATTGCAAACAATCTTAGTTGAGATGCAAATGTAGGCTCCACTACAAATTATCTGGGTCATCTTGGGCAACAGTTTTCTACCCCTTAATTTATTTATCAATTAAAGAAAGCAACTTTTTCTTTAATAAAATACTTATTTTGAGGATTTATGAAGATACATCATGTAGTGACACAGTGAATGGCTTGCATGTGACAGTAATTGCCATGTGATGGTATATAAACATAATGGAATATATAATAGTATTAATTCATGTTAAATATTTCAGTATTTCTCACCAGGATTTGTAAGACAATCAAATACTATCTTGAGTAATTGAGAATTATAAATAACATAATAAACATACAGTATACTTTAAAGTTGGGAGAAGGATGAGCAGTCTCCTCCTGTGTAATTAACTGCTTCTGAAAACCCACCGGAAAGTAAGGGTCAGCTTGGACTCCATGGTACACAGTAACAATACATTAAAGTTATGCCATGCATTTCTAGACATGTGTACATTAGTACCAAAGTTTACTTTACATATGACTGTGCAGAGTATCTTTTCTAAAGATTCTAAATTCTTAAAAGAAGAACAAAATACTGTTTGTAAAGATACACAAGTTTATTACTTAAAAATGCAATATTCATATGTATGATTTATTAAATATTACATTTGTACATGTAAACCTTGATAAGTAAACAGCATTTCAACCCAAGTTCGTGACTCAATAAAAAGTTCAAAGTAATTGTGATTCTTTAAACAACAGAACAGGGTAATGGACTCTTTAATTCAAATAACACTTGTTTGACATTAATTTATTGGTTTGAAACTTGATAGCATTATACCATTTAATTCTAAAAGAAAAGGAAATAATCCATATGCCATGGAGCTTTCAAACAGTATTTCAAAGCAATTATTATTTAAATATTTCATGATATTACAATCTTAATAAAACATTAATTACAAATATCAGATCAGTAAATAGAAAAAATAGAGATGTCTCCCTTTAGTTTTTCTCTTAGAAATCAACTGTTAAAATATTACAGAAATTTCAGCTATATATACATACATGTGCATATTTAGAAATCTCATGAATTCAGCCTCAATATTGCAAAGTTGCCAGCTTTACTGTAAACATCTTTTATGCAGTATTAATAATCTCAAAATATAATCTATTTTTCAAAAACTAAAATTTGAATGATATAATCAAGGATATATTTGAAAATGATACAAAATCTAAATTAGTCAACTCATAATTGGCAGCAGATTACCTAATATGCTATTTTAATGTAATGAATGAAAAAAGTTAATGCTATTATTTCCTCCCCACCTGAGCTCCCTGACCATGGGATGTACATCAATTCAATCCAGATTTGCAAGTTATAAGACTGCGGTGGGGTGTTTAATCTATCAGCCCTCCTCAGAAAACATAGTTGAACATATTTGGCTATTTAATTGCACTTGGCTTTCATTTGGGATATCAGTGTTTTCATTTCTCTCTCAGTAGACTCAGTAGACAAGCTAGAAAATTAGACTGGTTTGTGGAAGGAAGTGGGAATGGATAATGAAATTGCACTCTCTCAACAGAAAACCAAGCAGGGTGATTTGAAATAATTTTCATGTTAACTTTGTCATCTTAGAAACATGGAATACCTCTGAATTTAATGTACTTAGAGTCTCTGGGTAGTACATATGGTTAACATGACTAGCTAATGGGGTGTCTGTGTGTGTGTGTGTGTGTGTGTGTGTGTGTGTGTATGTATTTGATATATACCATTGATATACACATTGATATATACCATTGACATATACCATTGCTATACACCATTGATAACCCTGTAGAGAACAATTCTACCACAACCCACAATACTCTGTAAGTCTAAATTCACTCAACAGAAAATTATTTTTGCTTTTCTGTTTTTAATACTATATTCATTCAGTTAGGTAATTTTAAAATATTTATGGAATGAGTATGGATATGCAATAACATTAGCTATTTTTTTAAGAATTAGTTGCTATTGAAGTGCATTCAAAAGATCAATGTGAATTGTTTCAACTGTGGAGGATGAGACAAACCTAACTATCTATCCTAATATTTTTCTTTTTATATAAAACCAATAGATGAAGCCTGACCTACTGATTACCAAGTGAATATATATTAAGAGATATATATATTAAGAGAGATAGAGATATATAATATATATATTAAGACAAGATTTGTCATATTATGTAAAATAACATTTTTCAGTGTTTTAGATAGTGCTTGTTCTGAGGCTTATCTCTGCTCTCTCCTTCCCTCTCTCACATACTCAGAAGCCCAGCAGTGAACATAATGTAGCTCAGAAGACTTACTACAGATATAATGAACTATAAATCAAGAAAAGAAATGTAAAATAGTTATATCTTTTGGGAAACTGGACTTATATATGTCATTAGGAATTTCTGGAAAAGAATTCTATTTTAAAATGGGGGATTGTGTACCAATGAAGGAGTTTTTCTTTTGCTTTTCAAGGAGAGGAGTGAACGGGGGTAGGGGGGTGGGAAGAAAAGTGCAACAATGAATGAATGGAATTCCAAAATCTCTGTAGATGTTCATTGAAATAAAAAAATAAATAAATAAAAAATTTATATTATTAAAAAAATGTTAAAACCAGTACTTACACAGGTATTCAGCATACCTAATTCCCAATTACATAATCTATTCTTGCTGCATTTAAATACTAGGCAGAATGTCATGTAATGTATTAATTTTATGCTCTAACATAGTAGTCATATAAGGAAATAAATAAACAATCTCCAAGCAGCTTATCTGTAATATAATGATATAGTCAGGTTACGTTTTCAGGGGTCTAAACAATCAAGCATTGTTACTAACTGATTTAGGGTATATATTATTACAATGGTAAATGCATCTTTTTTACTTTTTGTACATGAATTTAAAAAATACTGACTAGAATTAAAGGCATCTTATTAAAACTTGATTATTCTTGCTCAACAGATCAAAACACTGGCTTCATAATGTGTTATGATTGTTTGGGTGAAGATTTAAAGATTAATAACAAAGCTCTTATTTACTCTTAAATAGAAAAAAAATCCCAGAGTATTTATAAATAGCTGCATAAGTATATAGCAGTATTACCCTACATCTTACTCAGAAAATGGTAAGTAACTCTATCATACTTTCTTAGCTGGTCTTCTCTCTCTAGTTACAAGATTCAGCTCTTTGTTACTTGAAAAGTAAAACAGAGAGACCAATTGATACACATACTGGAAAGCTAAAATGCATGTGTTTCTGGTGCATTTACTCATTTGAATTAAGAATTTGGGAAGCTAGTTAGAAGGAGCCTGAGTAAAGTAACAAAATTGACTTATGATCATCTGATAATCTGAAGATTGATGGTTCAGACACACCTGGTGTGTCCACAGACTGAAAAACTTAGTAAACTGCTTCCTTAAAAATTACAGGCAGGGAAATTCTGTGACAAACGGGGTTGCTATGAATCAGGGCCTAACTCAATAACGGACAACAAGAATTCTTTGGTTACAGTTTGGTGGGGGGAGGAAAGGGGAAGGATCTGGGAGAAAGGGAAATGACTGGCAAGGTCCAATGGCGATTGATTTTATGAAACATGATGCATGAGAATGGCACAGTGTGAAATGAAGAATAGTGGGAAATGCAATGTGTACCAAACTTTGTAAGCAAATCAATTTAAAAGAAAAAGACAAGACAAAGCAATTTAAAAAATTGAAAAAAAATTACAACTTCAAAAACATACTGGAGGGTTGCTAAGAAATAAATGAAAAAAAGAATTCTTTGGTTAAAGTTGTTACTGAAATCTACATAAGTAAGCAATATATGCTTCATAAATGTTTAACACATTTGGATGGGAATGGAGGGGGGTGAGAACTCCTATAACAGATATTGTTTAAAATATAAGGGAAAATTCAATACCTTTAATTCCTTTAAATCCTTTTAAAGGATTTTTTTCTGAGTGTCCTAAGATGACCTATGCTGTGTTTTTTAGCTAGAATGAAGTTGGCAGGATAAGGTGAGTGTGTACATAGCAAGTATAAAGATAGATTCTGCAAAATAAATATGTCTGTGTAAAAAAAGCACACCAAATAAAACCACTAAGCCATCTCTACCATATCCAAATATTTGTATCCATTAGTTTCTTTGGAATCATATTTTCTCTGATCCCATAATTCTTTATTTTGGAAAAACTTCAAAAAAAGTATGCCGAAAAAACTATCAGTAGGAAAAGTCTTTTACTACTATTTGCCAGAAAAGATACTCAATTTAGCATTAAAAACTTATCTAGTAGTCTTGAGTGGTGTGGCTACTGAAAGAAACAAAAAACAAAAAGACTGATGCAGATTCCT
Organism: Elephantulus edwardii; assembly: GCF_000299155.1. Taxonomy (NCBI): domain Eukaryota; kingdom Metazoa; phylum Chordata; class Mammalia; order Macroscelidea; family Macroscelididae; genus Elephantulus; species Elephantulus edwardii. Next base: position 2,896,727 of record NW_006399779.1, on the reverse strand, counting down.
GCCTGCAGCTTGAATACCACATGGAGCTAGCCACCCCAACATGAAAATTCTATTTGTAGGGGATATTGAAATAGATGCAATTAAATGTTGATTCTCAACTAATTAATTAAGAAGTTTTTATTTCTGTAAAACAAAAAGGACAAAAGATCCTGTTTTTTCCATATAGAAAGTAAAAACTAATAGATGAAAGTATTCTGAGGAAGGCAATGTAGATTATAAGGCCTTACAATCCAAGCTTCTTCCTCTTCAAGACAAATATGGAAGGCTAATGGTCTAGCATAACTGAGACTCTCACTTCAGGTCAGATGAACATGGAACAAGCAGCTTTCTCTAAAAACAACTGTATAAAAGCACAGGCTGGCCTATTCAGAAAGCAGTGAGTCTGAGTTTATAGGCTTCTCCCTGAGGGTAGACATTTGAAGGTACAAGAGATAGGAGCTGGTCCAGAATGTGACTCTCTTCTTTACCACTCAGTGTCCTTTCCTTTCTCTCTCCTGACAAATTATGCCAGAGCGTGAATGCAGGTGAGACGTAATATTTATGCCCAACAAGAAAAACATCAAGTGTAGTTAGGGCTAGGTTTCATCAGATGGCAAGTTCAACTGAAGATAATTAGTTACCACAGAATAAAAACATCCTAGCTCTGATGGCATAATCTGTAGGGTGATATACTGTTGACCAAAAGGCTGCATCTCTCACAGTACCAAATTCACCAGTTGCTCCTCAGTAGAAAAAAGATAAGCAATATTCTCCCATTAAAATTTGTAGTCTTGGAAATTCTACAAAGGGTCACTATGAGTAGGAACCAATACAAAGGCATTGGGTGAGTGAGTGAACAGGGATCTAGCCAATAAGTAATTAAAACCAAAGTCCAAGTAACACTATGTGATTGAATTAATATTGTGAAATACAGTGTAATGTGTGCCTATTTAATTTTTAATAAAAATAATCATAAGGAGATATCTGTCCTTCCATCAGAACCTGAGTTTTTAAGCAGTTACCACACTGTTTTTATCTGAGCTGCTCAACAAATTGAGGATGAGATTAAGTATTAAATGATTCTTTGGGTAAAATACAGAACTGTCTCAGAGTGCATTTATAGTACCATGAATTTGGTAAAAATAGAAGCAATACCTGCATACAAGGATTTAGTTGGTCATACACAACAGGATGCCTGTGCTAACTTATCGTAAACAAAATATATGTCCGAGAACATTTGTTCATACATCCATATACATTCATACATACAGAGTCTGGGTGTGTGTCTACCAACCTCTATCAATCCAGGTATAACAGTTCATTATCTAATCAGAGAAGCTGATGGTGAACAGTTCTATAAATGAAGTCAAGAAAAACTAGACTATCTGATAACCTTAACATAGACAACTGGTTATGTATCCCTCCTTCCCTGGCATGGATACTACTAAAATTCCTGTCCCAATGAAATTCTGAAGGTGATAGAATCAGCACAAAGCTGAATAAAGTAGTTCTTTTTGATAAAAGCATTATTTAAGCTTACAAGAACCCTTCAACCTTCTTCTTAGATACTAGGAACAATTCCTTAAAAATAATAATGATATAATAAGAAGATAAATATTCAAAACATTTTAATCATGGTTAAGGGTCTAAAGAAATAGGAAGTTATTGCCTAGGACAGCTCAAGAATGGGCATCCCCCCTCCCCCCACCACATACACATACACACTCATAAACTAGTACATTTATAAACTAATATTTTTTTTTAAAAAGGAAAGATTAAATTTAACATGCAAATTGTAGGAAAAACATCATATCAAATGATAGTCTGTATGAAAAAGGTTCTTTTTTTTCATTCCATGGTACAATAGACTGTGCAAAGATTCACTAAGACATTTTGGAAGAATGTGCAGCATTCAGAGTTGTATTGCATGCAGTTTCTCAGCAGCTTTTTCTCTAAAACTGTGTGCACAGACTCAGACGATTGAAAGCAATTTCAGCTGTGGTTGAGAGCAATGTCCGCACCTACTACTGAGAAAGCGCGCTAGCTTGGAACAATTTGTCAAGACAGACTGCATGCATACACACATACACATACACACACAAACATACATACATTATTTTGCTTGAAAAGACAATTAGAAAAGAAAATATAGAAGCAGCATTCATGTAGTCTTGAATTCCTGAGAATAGTGTGTGCTATAAATCTTGAAGAAGAATTATTTGTATTCCTGTGAACCCCACGATAAAAAACCCATTTCTTTCAACTAAAGCAAAGTGATACAACGCTAAAACATGGGCAAGGTCAACAGTGACGGGGGCCGAGCCAGTTCTCTGCAATGCTGCCACTAAAGGAACTTTTCAGATCATTTTTTCTTTCCTTGTTTCTTTACTTCTTATCATTTGTAAAAAAATAACTGAGAATACATTTTCTAAATTAAAGTGTCAGTCATTTTTAATTAAAAAATAATTGTGGGGTTTCCCCCCCCCCCTATTTTTAAGGAGGTATTCCATACTTGCCTGATGGAGGTAGGTAAAATGAACTTGGAAAGATAACACTCCAGGGCATTGCTTTCGTTATCCTTTCTCTTCTGAAAGTCAAGTCCCTTTGTCTTATGACCCTAATTTGGGAAAAGTATGCATGCCAGGTTTATCTGTATCTTCAATAAACTTGGAGAATAGGAATTTCCTGGCAAGTGTGTTTATTTTAAAAACAAAGTAAAGGAAATGCAGTAGCTAAAAAAGAAAAAAAAATAACAGCATTTTAAAATCCTTTACGGGGTTGTTATATAAATGAGCAGGTGGCAGGGAGAAAACTTCAGTCATCTGAATAGACGAGTTACATGTGGAGAGGCCACATGAGGAGAATTTAGAGTCTGAGCAAAAGACCATTCATTTCCACACTTAGAATCTGAGGATAAATCAGAAATGAAAAACTTTCTTACAAATCGATCGGATTCTTTCTAGGTGCAAAGAAAGAAAAGAAAACAGAAGACACATAAAACCAATAAGATTATTTTCAATATTAAAAGTACAAAATATTTTTTTTCTAGCAGGATAATATTTTTGTTGTTCTACACTAAGAGAAACACTAGAAAATAGAGAAACCCCATTGCTGCTGAATCAGACCTACTCTTAGCTGACTGTCCAAAGGGTTTTTGGAGGCCGTAAATCACATGAGAGGAGACTGCCCATCTTTCTCCCACGGAGCTCACCCAGACTCAAGCTGCCAGAGCTGTGCCACATCTGGGTTAAGAACGCAGGCCCTACCAACTGTGCCGCAGTCAGTTCAACGCGGTCTTTTCTAGATGGGACATCACTGGACTTTGCCTATGTCGTTGAGTACTGATGAGTCGAAATTGACCCATCCCTGACCTTCCAGCAGATTTTCAGAGGCAGTAAGTCATACAGAAACCGATTTGCTCATCTTTCTCCCACAGAGCAACAGGTGAATTCAAATCATACATTATTGTGTTGGCAATGCAATTTCTTTCCACCGCAGCAATGGGCTCACGTGTATCAGAGATGTTGAAGATCTTATAGGACAGCGAGCACAGGATGCAGGTCTGTGGTCTTAGGGTAGCTATGAGTTAGTTGTATGTAACTCGACTCAACAGCACCTAACAATAACAACATACTTTGCTCAATTTAAGGGTGCTCTGGTGGTTTACTGCCAGGAAGTTGAGCTGATCACCCAAAGGTGGCCTCACTCTGGCAGTTCCAATCCAGCAGCAGCTTTGTGGGAGAAAGCTGGGCAGTCTCTTCCCCCTACAATTTATGGCCTTATAACACCCACTGGATGGTTAGCTATGAGTTGCCGCCAAACCCATAGCAATGAGTGTGAGAGTTGCCTCATTTGGTAGAAATGATTCACAGTTGTGCGTATGTCTTTCTCTGTCTTTGTGTGTCTGGGTGTGTGATTATATGTGCACGCATGTATGTACACTTGAGGATCCCTCATCCTCACTCCTACCCACCTGGGGAAGAAAACCTGATCATAACCTGGAATGTTTTGCAAGGAGAAGTGTCTGGATGTCTACTGTACGTGTCCTTATTCAATTTTTTCCATGTCATTCAAATTCCCCAGTTGATGCCTGATCACATTGCTTTAGTTGATTACTCTCCCATTCACTCTTTGTCAGCCTGAGAACAGATATACTCAAAAACACAGAATCAACAGTAATATATAGTATCTCAAATCAGACCAAATTATGTTGCTTCTATGCAACTACAAATAAACCAAATGATATCTTTAACAATTAACTCTGTACCTAGAGAAAAATCAATCAATAAAAAAAATCAATAAACCAAAGCAATTTACCAAAGAAATAACAGTAAACTACCTTCAGTTATGCAAAGGTGAAAAAGGAAAGTCTACAAATAAATATAGATTCGTTTTCATGCATTGTTTTCAGTTACTCACGAGCGGGAGTATACATTGTTGGAAAAGCTTAGGTGTTACAGAGCTTCTGGGTTTGCAAGTCACTGGGTGTATTGTATACCTGGTCTCAGAGCTTGCAGAAACAGTAGCATGTAATACGTACTGTCAAGGTTTAATAATACAAGGGAAACAACCATATTTACATCACTAGAAGTTAATTATCTTTGAGAGCTGTTATAACCAGAGAGGGGGAAAAAAGGAACACACCACCACACAGCATGCCACCAATAAAGTAGAACTAGTTGTGATCTAAATAATAAAAGAATGACCACATATTTTATAAGCACGTTACTTTTTTCAGCAATCATTAGAAAACTATGTGCAGTGCAACTGGCTCTGCCAGGTAGAAAATGGATTTGGATGCAGCCAAATACAAGAAAATATGATTTTAAATGAATGATATTCTCTTTTGGAATCTTAGATTTTTGGTTTATATATTAAAGGTGATGTGCAACTCTTCAACTGCATAGTTGATGTAAAGCAGCATTAAGTTTCTTTGTGGCATAAAGCCATAGTTTCAACAAGAGGCAAGGGCAATTCCTACAAGCCTGTAAGCTAAAGGGACACTGGGATCTGGTGGCAAAGGCAGATTTAAGTTGTTCCTTTTGTACATCTCAACAGCATGGAAGGCTTGGAAGTGAGTTTGCTATGAGTGAAGACCACTTCAGGTTTTAAGCGGTGTCTGGCTCTCAAACATTTACTTGGTTTCCTGTGTCTAGAAACTCATTGCCCTCGTTCCGATTAGCCTGATCCAAGTGGAGGTCTTCAAGCATACAATTTCTCAGGGCTAGTTCTGTGTATTAAAACTCAGCTTCCTGCAAGACCAAGTCAACTAGTTTTTTAAAGGTTATAAGTGCTCATTTCCTCCCGAGAAGCTGGCTATTTCAAATCTCAGAGAAGACTGTGATGCATTTTCAAGTGGCGAATTAAACCTAGCACTTGTCATGTATGCTTTCTTCCTGGATCCCACCCAGAATTTGATGTTGGCATCACGCCTCCACACTAATGGTACGACCTCTACTGGGTAGCAGGTTTCAGCTAAGGCCACTCATGGTGAACAGGCTGACCACTTTTTTTCCGCTGTTGCTGCAAATGTTCTAGTTCAGCCTCATACATCATTTCTTGGACTAGGTACTTCTCTCGTCTGATTCGGTCATATAGATCTTGTGGTATATCTGGAATCAGGAACGCAATGAAAGACTTGATCCCAAATACAAAGTGCTGTAAATTTAAGAGGAGAAAAAAATATATTTTTCAAATATTCTAGAATGCTAATGCCAAAACAGAAAAACAATACGTTTTCCTTAAAATCAAGTCAGATTATAGAATACTGATGTTATTGTTGTTATGTGCCATTGAGTCACCTACAATGTACAGTAGTTATGAACACTGCCATCCTGAGCCAGTCTCACTAACTCTGACATACCTACCACCCTTACCCCAGTTACTGTCAATGCATCTTGTGTGGAGTCTTCATCCACCCTCCCAAACATGATGTCCTTCTGGTGGTCCCTTCTGGCCACATATACCCAAACTATGTGAGATGAAGCTTCAGAATTCTTGCCTTTAAGGAAAAACTTGCTTTCACTCTCTTCAAGACAGATTGTTTGTTCTCTCTTGGCTGTCCATGGTATGGATAGGTTTTAAAAATTGTACTGGGAATTCTACTGTGGCCCTCTAATGCTAAATAATGTAAGGAAACAATTGTTTCCTCTCTCTGCTGCCACAGGTTAAAATAACTTTATAAGTACTGAATGAGTCGGAAATGCAAGTCAATCATTACATAATACTGTTAGGACATGCAGTGCTATATGCAGAAGAGAAAATGGTCTTTCTTGATAATTCTTGGCCCTATTGGCCTGGGAGAAATCATGGCCAATAGAAAATAAAAATATACAATATATGGCCTGCTTGTCATGGTAGGATTAAGTTTAATCTTTAGTTTATGAACTTTTGCACTATCATTAAATTAATGTGTCAAAACAACTTTAAATATGTTATTACTTTTATATCATAAAAATGTTACTTGAATATAAAAAGATTGGCAATAAGAACAAGAATATTATACAATGTATAGACACAGATACACACAGGCAAAACTAAAAAAAAAAGGATTTTCTCAAGGGCTAGAAGTACTAGTGCTGAACATATTCTAACACTTAACTCCTCCATACTGTTTTCCTCATCATTGGAAAGGAAAAAGATGGAAAGAATTGTTCTCTTATCAGATAAATATATTTGAATTGTTATTTCACAAATAGTATATCATTTTGAATATTTTATATTATGATTACGTATTTAGAAGACTTTCTCTAGGTTTAAATAATTATGACTGCATTTGTAAAAATATGCAATAGAATGTGAACATTACAATAGATTATGAAGCTGGATTTTTTGTTTTGCTTTGTTTTATAACTTTGAATTTTAAATTCTAAGTAAACTATCATGTTAATAAATATAAATGCTTTATAATTTTAAAAAGAAAGAAAAAAAATTAGGATTGTCCCAGGTCAGCCCATCCCAGATCTTCCTATTTTCTCAGGTGGCTTGAGTGTACAGTGCCCTCATGTGGCCTGCGTAGGGAGAGATGTGAGCCTTGTCAAGGACCACGTGGGGCAGAGGATCTGTCTGTGGGGTACTTAGTTTACTCCACTCCACTTAGATCTATTGCACCTTGCAAACAATGTATGACTTAGAAATTGAAGCTACATGGTACACTGTGTTGACCTAGCCTATGGGGACCATTTTGCCACCCCATTGACAACATTTACATTTTCTAATGTTTAATAGCCATTTCTTGAGTCAGACTCTTAAATGGCCAGCAATAGAAGACAACTTTAGTAAACTGTGCAATATGTCAGATGAGGTCATGAGAGACACACTGGGATATTACTCCTGTGGAATTATATATCAATGTAGAAATAATAGATTATTCATGAGATAATTTTTGATAACATTATCTTACTCAGAAGATATATATATATATAAATCAACTCCACACATAAATCGTAGTTTTTTTAATTAATAAGAAAAGTATAGTAACATTTCAATTCAGATGAGAACATTTTTTTAAATAGTATCTGCAAAATAAACAAAACCCATAAAGATGTTTGTTGGCAATTGATGGATTTGGCCATGCTTGAATTAGATATTATTTATTTACAGAAATAAAATAAAATTATTATTGGCAGAGACAGCATATTTTCCATGTTTATTCTAAGTTTCTGGTGCAAATACCACATAATGCACCTTCTTACACTATTCAAATCTTGCCTTTTTGCCTTTGAAACAACAATTTCATTGCAGTCAAGCCAATTGCTGAGGAACTACTCAGCTCCATTTTTAGAAGTCAATGAGGAATTGGCTTTGATGTGATTTGCATCTCTGTCTATGACTCACCTCAAACACGATGATGAAGGCTAACCGGGCAGCGAGGATATGCCAGTATTGTAAGGTGAACTCGTAGGGTTTGGAACTCCAGGGGGGACCTCTATAGTCTCGGTACCTGAAATCCATGAAATCAAAGAAGGTAATCAACAGAAAAGAGAACACAGAGACCAAAAAATGATCTTAATTTTCTAAAACTATAAAAGTAACTTTTTAAATGGACCCATTAACACATAAAAGGGAGGAGATGTAATGTTGAAAGCAAGTAAGAAAGATAGGAATAATTGATAATGTGTAGATTAGTACCTGCAGTAACCAGATTTCCCAATTCCGAGCTCACTGAGGTTAAAGAAGGATAGGCTATTGTTGACATATCCCTTTAAGCAACTGAAAGAGAAGAAAAGCATCATGAGACTAAGGGTTTCATAGATTCTTGGTCCAACGTTTTCAGCACAAATTAAACTACAGTTTCCAAACAACTCAGTTCTTATTCCACTTCTTATTCCCATTTGTTATTGTTAACTGTCAAGTTGGGTCCAACTCATAGCTGATCCACCAACCAGTTTTCTAAGGCTTAAGTCATGTGATAGGAATTCACTTATCTCTCTCTTGTGGAGCAGTTGGGGGGTTTGAACCATCTACCTTAGAGTTGGTAGCATAGCTCCTTACCCACTAGACCAACAGAGCCCCACTATCTCATTTCCTAGACCTGTCATTGTACATTAATGAGTAAGTCTGACACAGTGCCATTTTCTCACAAAAGTTCTCATCTTGCCCTTATATTTGGTTTACATTTATTGAGTTGGCTCTGAGCACGAGAAGAAGTCTTCTCGGTCCAATGGTTAAGCACTGCTAACAGAAAAGTCACCAGCTTGACCTCACCAACTGTTCTACTGAAGAAAGACATGACAGTTCAGAATAGAACTGTTGCACTGGGCTTCTATGAGACAAGATCGAATCCATAGTTAACAGGCTGAGTGGAACCCACAGAATTGAGACATTGTGGTAATTACTTTCTAAGCATTAATATCTTATCCCTGGATATTATTTAATCCATTCACATGCAAAATTTGCCATTTTTTCCGCATGTACAGTTCCATGACATTGATTACATTATTGATATCGTTTACCCTAAACAGACTCTCATGAGAGAAAGAGATGCAATTTCTTCCTGTGAGATGTACTGGTTTTGAAAACCTGCTGGAGGGTCTAACAAGTTGGTTCTGATTCGACAGCACAAAACAACAACAAACAGGAGCTAAGTTCATGAGTTTTTAACATTGGATATAAGTCATTTGTTTATGGAGTTACGCAGATTTTTCAAAAATTGACACATTGACAAGATTGTATCTTATTTATGTTGTATTTATTAATATCATCACTCAGTTTTATTTTTAAAAATCTTCAAATACTTTTCATAGCAGTAGATCAAAAGGTTTCCAAAATTCTAGCATTCACTGTAAAGCTTGAGCTTTACCACCAGTGACAAATACAGTTAGACATTTTATTTAAAATGACAAGCTAATTTGGAGCATATTTTTTTTTTTTAAGAGTGTCTGTAAAACGTCAACTCTAAATTATCAGTTTGTCTGGCAATCTTTATTTCATGAGTTTGATTGGATTTTTATTTGTTGTTTTGTTTTTAAGGGAAAAACAACAAACAGCTTTTTCAGTTTGCAACTGAAACGATAAACTCTTTCCCTTGGGGCCACTGTCAATCACATGCTAGGATGTAGCAGAAACTCTGCATGCTTCTCAGTTACGCACTTGCTCATGGGTGGATATTTGACTTAAAAAATTGCTGCTACTTCATCCAAGGCATCCAAGGCAATTCGTATCTTATTTAATATTTTATGGCCATTGTAGAGCAATGAAGAATACAACCCTTACAAATTCTTAGTTGGTGCAATTACCTTGAGTCACAGAAATTGTAGTCAAAATACTATTCATTTTCTTGTATAGCAAACTTTGCTATATAGCAAACGGCAGACGAGAAGGGGGGGAGGAAGGGCCAGTAATGTCCTACTACTATTATAAAAACAATTTTCACATGATGGACCCTGACAGGTTCTCAAAACCTCCAAAGACCTGCAGGTCACAAGTGAAAGACCACTATGTGAACAGTTGTTAGAATCTGGGTCCAAACACACATCGCACCCATTCCAAGCCTTGGATTCTTAACTACAATGTTACTCTGCCTGCACTGAAATCCCTGTAATTATTAGAATGTATAATTTATCTTTTCAATTTCTGTCACCAATACCCTCCAATCTGGTGCCATTTTGTCCTTCTACTCTACTCTGAAAAATTCCAATCTAAAGAATTTATTGTTATTTCAGTAACTGGAAAACTTCCGATCTCAAGAATAGATTGAAATTTAGCTAACGATTCTCTGGTAGCTTTAGTAGTAAAGAGGTGAAGTCACCAGCTGCTTCATGGGAGAAAAATGGACAATGAACTCCTGTGCGGTTTACTGCCTCCAAAAACAGCTAGAGGGTCAGACATGAGTCGGTTCTGACTTGATGGTACATAACAACCTCAATTCAATTTAGCATACCTGGAAAGAATTAAGCAAAATAACTGCTTTCAGTGTGTAATTTCAACCTCATGTTAACTCCACACCGGCACATCCCTGATTGTAATGATTCCAAATCCGTGGTCATCGCTAGCAACAACAGTGGTCCTCTAAGGAATGCTGATGGTCTAGTTTGCAGAGTTGTACTAACTAATCCAAAGACCACACCTCTCTGGGGGTTTCAATCCACCAGCTTCTACTATTTTTGTGGGAAGGAGAATGGGAAACCTACTTCCTTGCAATTTACTGTCTCAATGACCCAATGACGCTCAGTTATGAGTCAGTTCAGCCTGAGTTATTAGATTTCTTTAGTCACTCAGTCCATCCAAGAAACCAGGCCTCATTATGGAAACCTAGCTTGTGAGACGCAAACATAATTTCCTGCCACAAGGTGGCAGTATTGACACTAGCCGATCTCTAGGGAACCTAGGGACATAAACACCGGGAAACCTTAGGGTCCAACTCTCATTGCCATTGCCACGGGACAGCTAGTGCATTCCAACCACCAGAGATGCATGGTTTGTGAGTTAGCAGTTCACCTCCGTATTGACTAGGCCGTCAATGCCTCCTTTCCTCAAACACGCCTATATATTAGAAAATTTTAAAAACTACTTCTTAATCGTTTACACTTAATTTGAAAGGGAACTTTTTATTGTTTTACTACTAACACAAATATATATTTAATTAGTGTTTAACGCTTTCTAACATGCCATCTCATATAGCATTTCTCAATTGTCAAGCCTGTGAATGTTTCTTGTTGTGAATCAACTAGGTCTGGATCTAGTAAAACACAAAGCTAAAACCTGAACCTGTGGTTAGTGATTCCAAGTCGAAAGCAGGTATCCAAGGTCTGAAGTCTTAATAAATGAAAGTAAGATAAAACACACTTATGCCTTCATTATCTTTTCTTTTAAAATTGAGATATCTGTGTTCAGTACTGTGTTTTGGCGTTTGGAGAGAGTTGTGAGTTGATGAGTAGAATTTAGAGGTTCATTTCCTCTGAAGCCGCACCTCAGTTGGCTGGGAGCTGAGGCAGGGGCACAGATGTTCCTGTTGAAGGTGCAGAAACAGCCCCTCTTCTGGGGAGGCCCAGCACTCCCTCAGGACATCCCCACCTAAAGCTGATCATCAGCCAAAACACCCCAAGAACCTTCAACTCCTTTCGATTCCCCAATCTAATGCTTTCTTTAATTTTTCCCCAATTAGCTGATTTCAAGAAGGAATGATCTGAAAAATAAAATACCTAAGCCAGGGCTTTTTTTCGGACCTCCTAGATTATTTGGTGACAATTTTGGTAGTCAAAACCTAGAAAGTAGAGCAATGGTTGCTAGTATCTAGTGGATGGAGGCCAAGGATGTTATTAAATATTTTGAAATGTGCAGGACAACCCCTCACCATTCTATAAAGGAATTGTTAGGGGGGAGATAATTGACAATATTTTTTGGCATATCTGATAAGGAACTCATATCCAAAATTTATAGAATCTTCTAGCAGCTGAGTGAAAAAAAGTGGAACAGCCTAATCCCAAAATGGGTAGATGATATGAAAAGATTCTTCAATAAAGATGTTCAGATCAAATGTTATTTTCATGAAGAAACACATGAAGAAATGCTCAAAATCACCAGCTAGTAGAGAGATGCAAATAAAAGCAACAATGAGATATCATCTCACCCCAGCAACAATAGTCAAGCTCACAGGGCAGCAAACAACAAATGCTGGCAAGGTTACAGAGAGACTGGAACTTTCATACACTGCTGGTGGGAATGGGAAATGGTGCAATCACAATAGAAGGCAGTCTGGCACTTCATCAAAAGAGTTGAAAATAACATTTGATTCAGCCATCCTTCTACTGGGAATATACCTTAAAGAACTCAGAGCTGTGACACAAACAGAAATACGGACAAGGGTGTTTAATGCAGCATTAAACACAACGAAGTTATCTGGGGAGATCCAGTGGCCTCGCGGTAAGATGCCACTAGCTTTCAGCAGGAGAAAGGTGGGCCATATCGTCCTGTGGGATTTGCTGCTTCTGAAAACTTGCTGGAGGATCAACTATGGGTCGGTTCTAGCTGGACAACACTCAATACCACCATGAAATGTTATTAGTCAGTGTGTGTTTGTTGTTGTTATGTGCTGTCAAGACACCTGTGACTCATAGCAACCCCATGTACAAGAGCCCTAAACCCTGTTTTACCTTGTGCCAAATTCACCATCTCCAACACACTTACTCCCACCACCCTGGCCTAAAGTGCAATTTCAAATTTTAAGAAATAAAAACCCAAAACCATGAGAGGTAGGTCTAGGGCCAGATCTCTGCAACTTTCAAGCCTCAAACTGCAAAGTTCTAAATAACTCTAGTCTTTCAGACATCAGTTACTTCATGTAACATTGATCTTTACACTTTTATTTTGTTACGTGAGCAGTACAAAGCGTACAATATAGGTATCAAGTTCCTCCCTGTTCCAAAGACTGCACTGGATGATTTTTAAAGATTACTCTCAATTCTAGAATCTTATTTCGGAAACATTATGTTATTTTTAAGGTTTTGCTATCAGTGGTGCATTTGGAAATTTGAAAAAAAAAAACCCAACAAACAGACTTTAAAAAGTATTTGTGCTTTTGAAAAACCTCCAAATCACTGGTACCTTTTTTACTTCGCTTGATTTCATTTTATGGAACACATAAACAGAATGGGCAGAGACATTACCTTTAACGGTCACAGAACAAACTTCCCAATAAGTTCTCATTTTGATTATGAGCAAAAATATAGCAGAAAAAGGTATAAATGTCAAGCTTACTTGTCATTTTCCTCTACTTGATCTGCGCAGGGGCCGTATTTGTATTCATAGACCAAACGAGGGATGTAGTCAGATGTAATAGCAATTACAAACGCATTGGTGATAACAGCTAATATACCAATTCCTTCAAGAATTCCATACCAAATACCTAGGAGGAAAAGATTGAAGAACGAAACAATTGTTAAGAGACCTTCAGTGTCTTATTGCTGTTACTGTTGTTGCTGCTGTTGTTTTTAGATGCCTTTGAGTAATACTCGTAGCAACCCTATGAATAACAGATCTGAACTGTGGCCAATCCTGGACCATTCTCAATATCTCTGATACACTCGAGACCACTGATGCTGTTACTATATCAATCCATTTGGTTGAGGATCTTCCTATCACTGACTTTCCACCTTTTCAAACATGATATCCCTCTCCATTTCCTAGCAATATACCTAAAGTATGTGAGACGAAGCTTTGTCATCTTTGTCTCCAACAAACACTCCAGCTGTGTCCTCTCCAAGACATACCTGCTTGTTCTTTTGACAGTCGATGTGATCTTCAGCACTCCAACATCACAGTTCAAAGACATCTATTCTTCTTCTGTCATCTTTAGTCATTGTCCAGTTCTCAGATGCATAGAAAGTGGCTGACAAAACTATGGCCTGAATCAGAAACACTCTAATCTCAAACTGACATCATTGTTCCTCAATACATTGGGGAGGTCCCTAACTATAGACTTTTCCAGTGCAATAGATCTCCTGACCTCACAAATGCTAGTAGCAAGAGTGATAAATATAGATCCAAAAAAAAATTAAGTTGGTGCCGGTCTGAATCTTTTCTTCATCTACATCTATCATTATGTTGTCTATTGATCCAGTGATGAGAATTTTTGTTTTCTTGGCATTGAGATGCAATTCATATTGAAGGCTGAATTCTTTGATCTTCTGCAACTAGTGCCTTAAGTCCATCTCACTTTTCAGCAATCAAGATTGTGTCATCTGAATAATGTAGGTTACCGATGATTATTTCATCGACTCTGATGCCAGTTTCTTCTTCATAGATTTGCTCAATGTATAGACTGAAAGTATAGAGAAAGGACACAATCCTGACACACACCTTTCTTAACTGGAAGGCTTCTTGCTGTTGTCATTGTGTACCATCAAGAGTGAACTGACCCAGAGCTGATCCTGCAGCAGGCTCTCAGAGGCAATAAATTACATGGAAGGAGATTGCTCATATTCCCATTGAGAAGCTGTTGAGTTTGAATCAAATGTCTTTGAGATTGCAATGCAGCTTCTTACCATCACACAACCAGAGGTCCCAATTTGGTTGCTTGTTGTTATAAGGAAATACCAGATACCTCATAGGAAGAAGACTGAAGATAGAGAATGGGAATGAGACAAAGGTGGCACAGTGGTAAGATGTGCTGCAATTCCAAAGGCACACAGTTCAAATCCACCAGATGCTCTGTTGGGATGATGGGCAATTGTCTCCTGTGCAATTTACTGCCTCTAAAAAACCTGCTGAAGATCAGATATGGGTTAGTTCAGACTTGAAGACAAGAAACAAGAACAATAAATTTACTTGAGAAATAACATTTTACTTATGCTTTAAAGCTATCCTTTGCTTCTCTTGTGGTGGTTTACCAATGAGTTGGAACTGAACTATACCTGATCCTCTAGCAAGTTTTCAGAGGCAGTTAATTACACTGGAGGACACTGCTCATCTTTCTTTCACAGAACATATGGTGGATTTGAACCATGTACCTTTGCAATGACAGCACAATTCCTTACCACAAAGCCACCAGAGCTATCTTGGAGCCATATTGTTGTTATGTGCCATTGAGTAGACTACGTTTGACATTGTTGTTATGTGCTGTTGAGTTGCCTCGACTCCTAGTGACCCTATGTACAACAGCCCTAAACCCTCCTCTATCCCTTGCCAATCTTATTCTCTCCGACACACCATCCCCATTACCCCAGTGATGAAATCAATCCATCTCATAGAGGGTCTTCCTCTCCTGCACTGTCCCTCTACCCTCCCATGTATGACATCCCTCTCCAAGCAACATGTCCAAAGTATGTCAGATGGAGCTTCAGAAGCCTTGCCTCCAAGGAGCAGCCTGGCTTCACCCTCTCCAGAACAAACTTGTTTGTTCTCCTAGCAGTCCATATTATATTCAATACTCTTCTCCAGCACCACATCTCAAAAGCATCAACTCTCCTTCTATCATCCCTAGTCATTGTTCAGCTCTCTGATACATAACAAGTAATTGCAAAGACCATAGCCTGTATCAGGAACATCTTAGTCTTCAGACTGACATCGTTGCTCCTCAGTGCCTTGTAGAGGTCTCTGACAGCAGACTTTTCCAATGCAATTAGTCTTTTGATTTCCTGGCTGCTGGTAACAAGAGTGTTGATTGTAGAGCCAAGCAAACTGAAGCTGTCAACGATCTCGGTCTCTTCATCATCCATCATGATGCTGCCAATCAGCCCAGTAGTGAGAAACTTTGTTTTCTTGATGTTGATCTTCAATCCATATTGAAGGCTGCAGTCCTTGACCCTCCACGGCAAGCGCTTCAGGCCCTCCTCAGTTTCAGCAAGCAGGGTTGTGCAGGGTTGTGTTATCTGCTTAATAGAGATTGTTGATAAGTCTACCTCCAATCCTGATGCCATACCTCTCCTCATAGAGCCCAGACTCCAGGATAATCTATTCAGCTTATAAATTGAAAAGATATAGAGATAGGACATATTCTTGACACACATTCTTCCCAATTTTGAACCATGCAGTGTTTCCTTGTTCTGTACTGACGACTGCCTCCCAGTCCAAGTATAAATATCACATAAGCACAATCAAGCATTCTATCATTCCCATTCTTCTCAGAGTCAGCCACAGTTTATTGTGATCCACACAGTCAAATGCCTTTGCATGGTCAATGAAACACAGACAGGCATTCCTCTAAATACTCTCTGCATTCAGCCAAGATTCATCTGACATTAGCTATAATATCCCTAGTGCCACAGCCTCTTTTAAACCCAGCCTGTACTTAAGGCAGTTCTATGTTGATGTGCTTTTTCAGTCATTTTTGGCTGATCTTCAGCAGAATCTTGCTTGCATGTGATGTCAGTGACACTGCTCAATAGTTTCCATACTCTGTCATATCACCTTGTTTGGAATGGGAACAAATACAGATCTCTTCCAGTCAGTAGGCCAGGTTGTTGTCCTCCAGATTTCTTGGTACAACTTAATGAGCACATCGACAGCAGCGTCGAGAAAATACGTTATTTTAGCGTTGTTAAAATATGTTAATTGATATGCCATCAATTCCTGGCACTTCCTCCCCCTCCCCCAATGCCCCCAATTCTCTCAGAGAAACTTGGACTTTCTCCTTCATCATTGCAGGCTCTTGCTCATACGTTGTTTCATTAAATTCTTCTGTGTCCACCAATTCCCTTTGGCACCATGACTCTGTATACTCATTTCATCTTCTTTTAATGCTTCCTGAATCATTTCATATTCTTCCCAAAGCATCCTTAAGTTTTGCAACTTGAGGTTTGAATTTGTTCTTCAGTTTTTTCAGCTTAAGAAATGCTGAATGAGCTCAGCCCTTTTGATTTTCTGACTCCAGCTCCTGGCACATAGCAACCCTGTAAACAATGGCTCTGAATCTTGCCCTATTCTGAGTCAATGTCACTGTCTTTGACACACCTAACCACACTGCCATAGTCACTAGATCAGTCAAGCTTTCTCATCCAGGATCATTCTCTCCTATGTTGATTCTCCACCCTTCAATGCATGATATCCTTCTCTAAGAATTGGTGCTCCTAAAAACATGCACAAAGTATGTGAGATGGAGTTTCAAAATCCTTGCCTCCAAAGAGCAACTTGGTTTCACTCTCTTCAAGACAGAACTGTTTGTTCTCTTGGTAGTCCATGGGATATTCAGTACTCTTCTCCAGCACTACAATTCAAAGCCATTGATTCTTCTCCTATTATCCTTAGTCACTGTCCAGATTTCAGATTCATAGCAAATAACTGAGAAGACCATGGCCTGGAGCAGGCGCACCTTAGTCTCTAGACTGACATCATTGTTCTTTAGCAGTCTAGAGAGGTTCCTGACCACAGACTTTCTTAAAGTTAAGTCAACAATGTATAACAGATCTGAACCTTGCTCTTGCCTGTGCCCTCCTCATCATCTCTGATACACTCGAGCCCACTGATTCACTGTGTTGTTTCATCTTGTTGAAGGTCTTCCTCTCCTTTTCTGACCCTCAACTTTTCCAAGCGTGATGTAAATCATCTTTTGATTTCTTGTCTGCTTATGTCAACGGTATTGATTGTGAATCCATGTGAGATGAAATGACTAAAAAAGTCATTATTTTATATTTTTATTCACACAAATACGTAATATATAACACATAGGTTGTTGTGGCTGTGTACTGTTGAGTCGGAACCAACCCACAGCTGACACTCCAGTGGGTTTTCAGAGGCAGTTAATCGTCCAGAAGGAGACTGACTGCCCCTCTACTCCTGTGAAGCAGCTAGTGGCCTTGAATTGTGGGTCTCTGGGATTACAGCACAGCTTCTGGCCACTAGGCCACCAGAACTCCCTATAATACATAGACAATATCTATTTTGATGTCTATTTTTTTATTTACAGGGGATCTCTAATGGCTCAGTGTCAAGAAGCTCTGCTGAAATCACTAAGCACATGGTCTGGGGCCTCCAGCTGCTTGGCAGGAGAAGGATGGGCAATCTTCTTCTTGTTTCTAGGCTAACTTCAAGGAAATGGTAAAACTGCATATCCAGGTTATGAACATTACCACTCCATTTTAAAAGCAATATAAATTGCTATGTTTTCAGCTGGAGGATATTTATTAAGGAAAATTATGCAAAATCATATTTCTTTTTTTTGCAAGAGAAACAATGACAAGGTGTACAGGCCAAACTGTTAGCACTGATTACATAGAGAAGACTAAGATGCGAGAGCTGATTCTTTCTTCTCATATCTTTGTTTGCTCTGCTGATGAAAACAAAGCACAACCTAGTACAATAAAAGAAAATCAATCTATATATTGGAAAGTACAGCAAATGCCAACTGACGCTTCATTTTCCTTGACCACTTCTTCTTATTTAAAATCTGTTTTTTTAATAGTGATTTTAATGAAAGTTTACACAAAGGTTGGTTTTCATTCATTCATCATTGCACATTTCCCTCCTTCCTTATCCTTTCTCCCTCCCCTAGTCCACTTTGCAATACACCTCTTGTTGCTGATAATAATGAAATTACTAAGGGGATCAAACAGTCTACTGATAAGAAGCTGCGCTGCAATCCCTAAAGCATTCAGTTCAATCCACCAGCTGCTCTTTGGGAGAAGGATGGGTAATTTCCTTCCACGTGATTCACTGCCTCTGAAGACCTGGCAGAGGGTCAGTTATGGGTCAGTTCTGACTCGACGGTACATACAACAACAACAATAAACAGCAATTATAAGGACTGAGCCAGATTTACATATATTAGAATGGAAAGATATACATCATGCTTTTCCAGTTAAGAATAAGTTCTTGAAGTCATGTTTAATATGATGTTACTGACACAAATTTGACTGTGTGTAAATATATATATATACATATATATATATATATATATATATATATATATATATATATACAGTATTGGCTCATCTTGGTTATAGATGTTGTCTTTTTAAATATTTATTTATTAAAAACCTCTTTGGGGCATATAAGGCCATATACATAACAGAAGCTGACTGTCTCATATTTCTCCCATGGAGCAATTCAAACTGTTGACCTGTTTATGAGTACTCACACACTTAAACTACTATATTTTGTTGTTGTTAAGTGCCATTGGGTCGTAGACAACTCATAGCGAACCTATGAAAGAAACACCTGAACACTTGTGTAACTTTCATCATTTCTCTATGTTCATAGAGTTTCCAGAGGCAAGTTATTTCGGAAGTGGATGCCACTCCTGCTTTCAAGTTTGTTTTAATTGGGGAACTCCACCAAATACGGTCCACCATGGGTAACCGTTATCACATTTGACACATCAGTGTCACAGTGTTCTGCATCACAGCAACCACAAGTTACCTCTGTACAGCAAATGGACAGACCAGTGCTATAGCACTTAGAAGAATGTTTCACCAAAAACAATTAAAACCAGGCCCGAGTGCCACGGATTAAAATCACCCACCTTTGGCTTTGTAGCATAACTTTGTATGCAGTAGGCCAGCAGAGCTCTATCTCTCCATGTTGTTGATTATGTGTATGTGTGTGTGTATATATATGTATATATATACACACACACACACACACACACACACACACACACACACACACACATATATACTCATGCATGCACTACCCCCCCCCACCCCAAGATATATCCTAAAGGGATAATCTCCTCTCATATGATTTATTGTATCTAAAAACCTGCTGGAGAGTCAACTACAAGTCAGTTCCATCTCAATAGTGCACACCAACTGCAGCAGACACTACTCACAGTGCAACTGTGCAAAGCATGAACTTTATTAACTCAACTGAGATTATGAGCCTGTCTTTAAACAAGGAAAAGTGATTTTATGAGGTGACTAATATATCCAAAAAGTATCCATCTTTGTGACATGTTAAATATATTTTTAGCAAAAACATTCTTCAATGAATTCTAAGGACAGCTATCATAATACAATACACAAAAATGTTACTAGTCTATGTGGAAAAGAGTGTATTCAATTTTAATTGCTGGAACCTTTTTGTTTGCAAAAGTGATTTTATGGTTAAAATCTGAGCTTCAACAAGAGACAGAGAAACTTCCCTTCAGGAGTCATCTCACACAAGCTGCTGCTCATTTAGTCTTTTCTTATCTAAACCTGCTCAGTTTTGTTACGGCTGAAAGCAAATTCTGGCAGCAGCAATCCAAAGTGTACTCCTGTGTAAGCAAGCCAATTTTGGTTTTCGCAAGGAAAAAAAATCAAACAGAAACCCCACACCCACTTAATTTCAATTTCTGAATCTTACCAATATCAGTTGCTCGAGCTGGCAGAGGCCTTCGCCACTGGGTCACAAATTTATAGGCATCCAGCCTGATTTCAATAACATTGTTCAACAAAGCCAGCAGGGGCGCCAGAGGAAAGGCAGCAACAAAGATGGTGGTAAAACCAAACTGTAAAACTGTCAAAGGAAGAGGGTTAAAAGATTTATAACACGAGCAGCATCATTTTGGGGATGGTTTCTTGATGCTAACCTCATTTTATATTTGAGAGAACTGTGATTCAGATATATTAAATAAATTTTCTAAAGTGGACAGCAAGAATAGTTGTGAACCTCTATTCGAAATGAGATCTTCATTGGTTCAAAGCTTATGTGCTTTCTATATCTATATCATGTAATCAAGTAGCCTAAAGAAAGAGGAAGAAGTCAAGGAGGCTTTGTAGAAAACTGCTTGAGACAGAAAAGGATCTGAAATAGTTAGTGTTGTTCTCTCTTTATATACAAAAGGGTTGAGAAAAGTAAATGTCCAGGCAACAGAAATGGAAATCAATCTATTGCTGTTGAGTTGATGCCAAGCCATAGTGTCCACATAGATCAAAACAGAACTGCCCTACTGGATTTCTATGTCTACAGACCTTTACAAAAGCACATTGTCATGGGGTTGTTTTTTTTTTTGTTTGTGTGTTTTCTTTTGTTTTTGGTTTTTTCCCCCTTGGAGTGATTGATAGACTCAAATCAATAACCATTTGGTTAGTAATTGGTTACTTTAACCACTGGGACACAATGACCTCTTCAAGGCACCACACTGTGGTTCTAATAATCAGAATGGAAATCTTTATTTTCTTAGTACAACTATGTAAGCCTCTTGAATAAGCCAAGACTCAAGCAAGATTCTTCAAGTACTTAAGAAAATACTTCTCTATTGTGCAGGATAGATAAGCTTCTTAACATAGGAATTGATTTTGTTTCATTTTATTTCTCCAAACTATTTTTTGCAAAGGGTAGTTTTTCCACTATGAGAAAAATCTTTTGCTTTGGACAGAGGTTACAGCTTCCAGAGGCTAAAACACTGAGGCTTCCCATGGGAACTTCTTTATTATCTTTTCTAGCTCTGTCAAGGTAGAGGTACAGCTGTGTTTCCTCATGTTTGGGTTTGGAAATACTTTGGTCTTTTAAACAAAAGCTTGTGTGACAAAGAAAAGCACCAGGAAGGCTAAACAGTCCCCTGCAGGCTCTTCCTTTTTCCTTACCCATCTCTAAGTATTCGTCCATCAGTCCATGAATATTCATGGGCTGTAGATTCCAATCATTTTCCCACTGAGGTATGGATGCATCTTGCCTTCCTCGCCTGATTTTATGTCTTGACCACCAGTTCTGGATCAACCTAAATCACAGAGCAGATCAAAAGCTTTTGAAAAATTCTTTAAAGCACATGAGTGACAATTTATACTTTAAAAAAGTACAAAATACTCTGGGAAAAGAAGTATATTTTACATGGTCTCAACTTCCAGAGTTTGCTCAAGAGAGTAAGCCCCAGTCTTCTAGAACTCTGCAACTGTTGTTGTTGTTGTTATGTACCTCTGAGGTGGAACCAACTCATAACTGACCCTCCAGTGGTTTTCAGAAGCAATAAATCACACAGGTGTTAATTGACCATCTTTCTCTCAGAGCAGCAGGTGTATTCAATCCGTGGACCTTTCAGTTGACAGTGAAACTCTTTGCCCCAAAGCCATCAGAGTCCTTTGTAGAGCCTGCAACAACCCATATATTTACATACAAATCCACCCCTCCCACTATGTTCTTTGGTGTTGATTACATAAATACCTATTTTTTATTATTGCTCTCCAAATTCTCATTTACTTAATATGTTATTTCCAACTCTGCTTGTTGTGGTTTGGTTTGAGCTCTTGATTTCTCTTAAACCAATCTTTCTGAGCTCTGCTCTTGGGACATGAATGACATCTTGTTCCACATTCATGAACTGAGTACTAGATGGGTTTTCAAGATACTTAAGCTCTAGGCCTCACTCTGCAAGGTCCTCACTTTATGACTTTGAGAAAGCAATCTCACCTCCCTACACTTATAAACATGAAAGGCGTGAACTTTTGTGATATCATTTTGATAAGATAGTAAACAAAACCATTTAGGCAATGAGTATGTGTCTAGGGGCACACTGCTCGGACCTGGAAGGGAAATAAATACTGGCACTAGTCCAGGGACAGTCCTGAAACTATGTGCCTCAAAAAGACTTGTGGTACACTTCTGGTCAATGAACTTTAAGTCTTGAATGAAAATCCCCTCTAGTACGAGGTGAATCTTACAGGACTCAGGGAAAAGCATTTAACCCTCAGTTTTAACCATAAGTTTAAGACTTCAATGGGAACAACAATAGTGACCACAGCCTGACTAAAACAAGTGCTGCTTCAAAACGGGCCAGCAGAGGTTACCTCTACAGGCTCCCAGCAGAGGGACAAGGAACTGGGGGTTGGAATTGGAAACGTTCTGTTCTCTTTTTTCCTGCTTTTTTATTTATTTGGGCTCTGCTTAAGACTTTACTTAAATAAAGAGTTTAAATGTTTAATCACTGTTTAAGGTAAATCTCCAACAAGATCTTTGCATAGAGGTTGGGAAAATATCAGCAGAATGTCTCTGGTTATTAGCACTTTGGGAAATTATATACACAATCAGGCTGACCACTTAGACTAGGCCATGGTGAAAATACACTACCCAAAGTATATGATATGATTAGAAACAATGAAAAACATTCTTTCATAAATTAATCTTATTGAAAATTTACAGAGACGTAGGATTTCCCATCATCCATCTTGATGGATTTATAAAGAACTTTCAGCATATCAGATCCTGAGCTGATACCACATCTGATACCTAATTACCTCAAGCACTTTCAAATGATGTCCCCCAGGTTCTCTGTTTCACAGATGTCAGGCAAGAAGAGAAGTTAAGAGACGTGAAAAACAGGAGCTCCCTGATATTCCATCACCTCATTTGTCTTTAATAAAAGACATATGCTTTACAGCTCTTAACATTGAGGATTTGTATTTTAAAAAAAATCTCTTTACATATAGGTCATTTATTGAAAAGGTTTTAAACCTGTTGTTGTTGGTATGTGCTGTCGAGTCACCTACGACTCATAGCGACCCTATGTACAACAGCCCTAAACTCCGCTCTGTCCTGTGCCAATCGCACCGTCTCCGACACTCCCATCGCAATTATCCCAGTCACTGAATCAATCCACCTCATAGAGGGCCTTCCTCTCCTGCGCTGTCCGTCCACCCTCCCAAGTATGATGTCCCTCTCCAAGGACCA
>NW_006399779.1:2862961-2870641 GCF_000299155.1 Elephantulus edwardii | reverse complement strand
AACTGTTCCTCTTCCTTTGTATTTCCATACTTGAAAACCTAGTAGATCATCTCATTTTCCACTTTACAAATTAAAAAATCATAACTCATAGAAGCCAGGTAAATTATAAACAAATTTAGCAAATTGTTGAACAAGAATTTCAAGATGATCTGAGTCATTTCAAAGCATAAAGACCAAAGACTGGCTCAGTCCTATTCTGCTCGTAGAGGGTCAGCCAGAATCAAAGTCACCTCGTTGGAAACGAAACTTTTCTCTTCTACAACAGCCTCCATGGATAATACGCCCCCACCAGGCCTACGTTCTCTGCTTATGCAAAGTCTAGCACAAACTGTAGGCTGATGAGGGAAATGAATCACAGTATTTTTTAATGACTAAGCTTAAAGTACATTTTGTTTTGTTTTTATTGGTTTGTTTACAAAGTTTGTAGACATTGTGTTTCACAATCTTCATTCACATTGTGTTTCACACAATCATTCTCTTGCATTATGTTTCATAAAATTGATCACCATTGGACCTTATCCATAATTACCTTGTCTTTTTGTCCTTTTATCATCTAACCAGTTCATTCCCCATAATTCGGATGTACCTTAAAATAACAAAATTTTTAACCTCTGGTCTATTAGACTCCAAGGATTGTTCATCATAATTTTAAGAATGCTCTGTATTCTGAAGGTTAATGCCATTTAATAAATGTGCATATGTATAAATAATGAGCTCTGGTAGCCTAGTTGGTAAAAGAGTTTCACTGTCAACCCAAAGATGGTTTGAGTCCACCACTGCACTTTGGGAAAGAGACGTGATTTTTATATAGCATCTGAAAACCAGCTGAATGGTTAACTATGAGTGGGCTCAAACCTGAGAACACAAAACAAAAACATCATCTATACAAATGGTTGTTCAAGATTCTATGTCACTTTTCACAGACAGTTACAACTAATCTGTAGATAAATAAAGTGCTATTCTTTTGATGTTAGCATGATCAATTTGCTTTTTAAAAGAAATTTTACAGCAAAGTTACAGTAGCAACAGGGGTCTTAATGGACTAGAGTGCCATTTCCTCTATAGCAATTATCTCCCTTTATCTTTCCAACAGGCATAAAGGTGGATGTAGCTGTTGATCCCCTTATAGAGATGTAAATACTGAGGCTCACAAAAGTTACTGACTTATGATGTACGTTCGCACATATATTAAGGAGCAAAGGAGAACTGAACCATAGTCTGCTCAATTACCAAGCCCAAATTATACACACTATGTAAAAATGTCTTTGCATAAAAGGCAAGACTAAAAAGAAAGTGCTTACGGGTATCCCAGTTCCATGAAGTTATTCCATATTTGCTTCAAAAACATGATAACACCCATCTGAAGGCACAGGTCTATCAAACAGCCACTTGCATGACACTGAAATATTACAATAAAAACAATCATTAGCGTGCTCTCCTACGTTGGCTTAAATATCACTGTCTTCAAGTTCAACATGAATTCTAAAGTCAAGTAGCACTGTTTCAAAGCACATATAAAATAAACAAAAGAGGATACAGTGTAGGACAAAGACACGTTATGGGCAAGTTTCCAGTAATGATGACAGAATACTGATCAAAATCATAAGAACTATGAAAGCAAATCTAGTTATAGAGCAATAACAACACGTAAGCTCTATGTTAGGCAAGCTAATATTTAATAGACGTTTTGGAATGTTATATAATGCTTAGCAATGAGGTTCTGGGAAACGGTCAATTATGTGGCAGTATATAAAAATTTACATTGAAATTACATGATTTGAAGAGGAAATCTACAGAGGTGAAGTAACATTCATTACACTATTGAGGATTATATGGTATCTACTTGACTTCACTGCTGGTGTTAATCCTTTATTTTAGACCAATGTAATATATGCAAGATTTTCCACTATAAAGTCCTTATTCTTTTCCCCTTTCCCTATGATGTTTTTTGAAAGTTAGTCACTAAATATAGTTCACTTACAAGATGGGAAAGTGGGTGTTCAGTTCTATTACCTTGGAGAAGGGAGTATCTATAGTTACTGTAATGCAGTCTTTATTGCAAAGCCTGTCACAACTTTGTCAATAGGATCATAATTCTGTCTTCTTTGTGCTTTATTTGTTTTTATACTTTCAATAAAATTTGTGCTGGAAGCCTATATGAACAAAACTGATTGCAATGGAAATTTTAATAGATGCATTTTGCTTATAAACTTTACAATGTTAAGTCAATGGGGTGAATAAATATGGTCTGTTACTTTAGAAATAGGTTCAAGCTCTGCTTTTAAGGATAATGGTCTTCTCCAAAGCTTTGATCCAGTTTCTATTTCTATCAAATTGGTACCAGTGGGACTTCAAAGGGAGCAAATAATTAGAAGATAAAGAGCCTGTTTTTCTTGTTCCAGTCCAGTAATTTAAGACTTTCTAATCTAAGCCAGAAGAATTGATGCCTTTGAGTTGTGGTGCTGGAGAAGAGATTGAATATACCATGGACTGCTAAGAAAACGAATAGGTCATCTTGGAGAGGGTTCAACCAGGCTATTCCTTGAAGGCAAAGATTCTGAAGCTTGGTCTGACATACTTTTGATATGTAGAAGAGAAGGGCCAGTGCTTGGAGAGAGATGTCATGCTTGGGAGATTGGAGGGACAGTGCTGGAGAGGAAGACCCTCTGTAAGATGGATTGATTCAGTGGCTGGGGTCAGTGACTGGGGTAATAGGGGTAGGTGTGTCAGAGACAATGAGATTGGCACCAGATATAGCAGGGTTTAGGGCTGTTGTACATAGGCTTGCTGGCACATAACAACTATCTAAGCCAGAGAGAGAATTTGTTAATAATAATTTTTATTGTCTAGAGAGGTCTAATTTCTTCTTCCTAGAAAGAATTTAAGATCCCTGAACTCTGACACTTATTTCCTTAGAAATAGGTTCAACACAATGTAGAATATACAATAGGCAGTTTATAGATTATGCCTGCAAACTGAAGCACTTCATCTTTATACAGGACTCAAAGAGCCAAGCTGACTTGATCAATGTCATGCAGTGTTAAAAGGTACTGGTGTCATAGTGCATTACCTTTTGAGTTAGTAAACTAAAGGTCAGGGGTTCAAATCCACCAGCTGCTCTGTGAGAGAAAAATGAAATAATTTCCTCTCTTAAAGATCTACATCCTCCAAAATCTGGTGAAGATTGGTGTGAATTGGTTGCCATGAGCTGACTTGATCAGGGTGGGCAATAGTACATCATGCTAAGACTGAATTGTGTTTTTAAAATGAGTTTGGTGTTTTAAAGGGCTATATTGAGCACATGCCTGTTAAGATATGGAAAGAATAAACGAAGATAATCATGATACCACACAACTTCAGCAGTCCCCATAAAGTGAAAGGTCAATGTGAGGAGGCTGACAGACTATTTGTAATTGTGTTGAAATTGCATCTATGTATCTTTATAATTTGTAAGGGATAGAAAGGAACCCAGCAGGTTTTGAAGTGCTGTCCCTTTTCTCACATAATGATGCCTTTGAACTAAACCCAAATTGTCAATGATCTAAAACCAATTTAGTGGAAAAAAAGTCATCCTTAGAGTAAGAGGAAGGGCAGAGGATCTGGGTTAACATTCTTACTACATCACGCAAAATCACATGACTTTGCACAAGTCAAATCTGGGTACTTTCATACATTTTTAATCAGTTAATTTGTGTGTTGGTATGCCCGTTTTGTACATCATGAAGCTAAGTGACCCGAGACAACCAGACTCCAATACTCATATTCCTGACACTTGATCTGAATTCTGTATTTCCCTTAAAGCCAGTTTTCCTGTGTAAGGTATCAAAAATCAGTCAGAAATATCTTCTGGGTGGTTCAAACAACTAAGTTCTTAGGTGGTAATTGGAAGCTTAGTGTTTCGAATCCACTCAGACTCATCAAAGAAGACATCATTTACCAAGACTATTGTTATATGCGGTGGAGTCAGAGGCAACATATAGCTGACTCTCCAGAGAGTTTTCAGAGGCTGTCGATTACACAGGAGGTTCGCATTTCTTTCCCACAGAGCAACTGGCTGATTTGTACCCAATATCTTAGGGTTGGCTGTACAACTCCTTACCAATAGACCGCCAGAGTTCTTGAAAATTGTACTGAGTGCAGTTCTACTTTGATGTACACAGATTGCTAAGAATCAATTTAGTGACATATTTAAAAGATATTTTAGAAGAGAAATTTTCGTTTTGTCTTCCATTCTGTCTCTGTGGCATCCCAAATATAGTAGAAAAGCACAATGTCAGAGCCTAGACATTAAAGCTAAATTGCCTACATTTAAATTCTATTATCATTAATTTATTAACTATCTTTATACAGTACAAAATTTAAAAGCTCTTCCATGCCTGTGTTATTGGATTATTTGCTCAGTATACAAACTGAATAGGTGAAAGGGTACAACCCTGACACACATCTTTCCTAATTTTAAACAATGCAGTATACCCTTGTTCAGTTTAAACAACTGCTTTCAGTCTATATTGTTTTCACAAGAGGACAAATATGTGTTTTATGAATCTTATTCTTCTCCATGCCATCATAGTTTATTGAGAGTGCTTTTGCACAGTCAATAAAGCACAAGTAAACACTGTTCTGGCATTCTCTGCTTTTGGGGAAGATTGATATCATATGAGCAATAACATCCCTTGTTCCACATTATCCTCTCTATTTTGAATTTCTGGCAGTTTCTTGTTATTATAGTGCTCAAGTTATTTCTGAATAATCTATAGGGAGAGTTTCTTCCTTTCCAATATTAATTATATTTTCACATTTTTTGGACCACGTTTTTTTTTTTTTTGGATAATGTGCACATATATAGCTCTCTCCTAATCAGTTGGCCAGGTAGTTGCTGAAATGTCTTAGAACAATGTCATGATGGATGGAGAAGAGATTGAGACTGTCAACAGCTTTATCTTGCTTGGATCCACAATTAATATCCTTGGTACCAACAGTCAGGAAGTAAGGAGACACATTGCAGTGGGAAAATCCACAGTTAGGGACCTTCCCAAATTATCGAGGAGTAGTAATAATGGTTTGAAGACTAAGGTGCATCTGATTCAGGCCATAGTCTTTTCAATTACTTGCTATGCATCTGAGAGCTGGACAATGAGGAAGGATGACAGGGAAAAAAAATGCCTTTGAGCTGTGATTTTGCAGAAGAGCACTGAACCATGGATGGTCAAGAGAACAGATATGTCTTAGAGCAGGTAAGTCAGAGTGTTCTTTTGAGGTATGAATGAGGTAGCTTTGCCTCACGTACTTTGGACATGTTGCTGGGAGGGGTTATTCCGTGGAGAAGGATGTGATGCTCAGAAGGGTGGAAGGTGGGCTCAGGAAAGGAAGACCCTCAAACAGGTGGACTGACACAATGACTGCTGCAATGGGCTCTTGTGAGTCAGGAAGTATGAGGATGGCGCAGGATAGAATAAAGTTCAGATCTTTTGTTCATAGGGTCACTCTGAGTTGTATTCGACTTGACAACACCTATGAACAACAACGTGAAGTGTCCTAGCCTCAGAATCTTCGCTGTTTTAGCTCACTGTTGCAGCCACTGTGTCAATCCACCTCATTGAGGGCTGTCCTATTTTTTTTTTTTTGTTGATCTTCTACGTTATCAAGCACAATGACCTTTTCCAGGGGCTGGACCTTCCAAAGAGCAGGGTAGGGTTCAGGTGGTCCCTCTTTCCATTAAAATATGCAGTCCTTGAATTAATCTCTTACAAAACTATGATTTTTAACATGTCTGAAACACACAGTACTGCTTTCTCTCTTTTTGCCCCCAATTCCTCTCTCCAGTCACCAGCTCAGGTTCATCGTGGTTCCCATACCCATCCTCACACAGTTACTTACTTCTTCTAGTCTCCAGCGGTCAAACAGCTTATTGTAATTTCCTGGATGGCCTACAAATCTGTAGAGAGATATTTTTAATTATTCATTAGCATTTATGTGGGAATGGCTGAAGAACATCATGTAACACATCACAGTAAGTGAACGTGTGGGCAGACATAAGTGGTCAGCAGTGCAATTTGTTCTCGAATGGTTGATCTGATCACGCTTACTCAATATCAAAGTGCCCAGCTTAAAATATAAAAACTGATGTGTGAACTTAATACCAATGGGTTAAGAAAGTAAAGACAAAACAGGATGACATTTTCTGCCTGCACATTATAGTTCTAATATCATATTAGCCTAATTAATGAGTATTAAACATCACAATAAGGCACCGACGTGTTTGGTTCAAAATGTCCTAGCTTATATGTTTCCATGTCACTGACTGAAATCTCAGGCATATGGAAAACCAGAAATATGAGCTTAACTTATGTTTTTAATATATGTAGCAAACGTAGGAAGAAAATTTAAAATAATGCATATACTAATGAAATAAAATCCAGAGAAGTCACAATGCTCATAAAGTATGAAAAGAAAAGATCCTCAAACCTCCTGCTTTTGAGTTGGTTCCAACTAATATTAATCTTACAGAACAGAGTAGGTCTGACCTATAGGGTTTCCATGATTATAACTCTTTATAAAAGAAGACTGACAAATCTTTCTCCTATCTTCAAGTATGACACATGGTTTTCCATTTGTTTTAAATGCAAGCTGTCATTGGTATTTGCTTCTGGAATCAATACAATGGTAAGTCTTTTACATGAGAAAAAAGTATATATTATATATAATTATTAATTATATTATTAGTATAACCTCCCAGGGCAGGCAGAATTTGCCATTTTTGTTAACTAACTTGTGATGGATTCATTATCAGTAATGAATATTCAGTAATAATTATTCATTATTGTTTTATTTTGTTGTCATTTTGAAGAGATAATATATAAAAAGGTGACTTACCTCCCCAAAAAGAAAGCAATATAAAAGATGGAACTATTTAAATTTACAAATTGGAAGAGGAACATCTTCAGAGCAAAGCTGTTTTCCCATTCTGATTCTGTTCGGGGATATTCTGAAAGGAGCATAAAATATGTTTAAACACAGAATGTGAATATCAAGGACACTGGACATGGAATCAGAAGTCTTGTGTTTAAGTTCTACTGTATTTTACTATTTCTGCAAGACATTTACCTCTGAGTTCAAGGGTCTGCACACACACAAAAATATGAATAATTATATATTTTGAACAGGCTTGATGAAAGGATCTAAAACTATATAACCATTAGAAAATATTCTATTACAACAAAAATATGATGCCCATTATTTATAAATAATAATGTTAAGGGTTTGCTTTATTATTATCATTTCTTTTTCTACTACTTATAGCCATTGAATTGGAACCAACTTATATATGACCCTCCAGCAGGTTTCCTGGGGTCTAACTCACTCCAGAGGAAATTGTCTATCTTTCCACCATGGAGCCATGGGTCGAGGGGTGTGACTTTTGGGTTAGCAACATAACTCTCTCTGGCCTATGTCACCAGAGCTCCCTTTTCATAGATAGAAAACCAGAAAAGTTTTATCAGTCATTTGCTCAAAAATACTAAGCTCAGTATAAACTCTCATTGCTATAAAGCCACTTCTGATTGATGGTGACCCATGTGTTATGGAGTAGCACTGCTTCACAAAGTTTCCATAGTAGTACTCTTATTAGAGTCGAACATCTGGTCTTATTCCTGCAGCACTATTGGGTGGGTTCAAATATTT
>NW_006399779.1:2856728-2862796 GCF_000299155.1 Elephantulus edwardii | reverse complement strand
GTGGGTTCAAATATTTACATTAGTAGCCTGCGTATGAACTATTTGCATCATCAAAGTATTGTCAGACTCCCCATATGGACTTCAAGCTATCCAGAGAATTCTTTGAAGAATGAGTATTTTTTATAAAGTGGAAAGACATTAGTTTTCATGAAATGGAGCAAAGGAAGGAAGGCTATGCCATTTGGAAAAACTAAATTATTAACACAGGTTTACACTAACTTGTGGGTAATCTCAGGTAGGTATTGGGTTCCCCCCCTTTTTTTAATTTTCTACTAATTTATTTACAAAATTTGAATACATATATTTGTTGAATGTGTTATCATATGTTAAATGAGGGATTTAGACAAGATACTGTCCAAAAACACTCCCCACACTCACACTTTATAGTTGTATCACAAATTAAAAATATAAGATTAGAGAATGGGCAAAGGTAACAGCACACACTGTAACATTCTACTCTCCCAATAACCAAAGAAATAACATAAGAGATATATATGTACAGCTAATATATTTCTTTCTTTTAATTTTTTTTTATCTAATATATTTCAAAGAGAGCTCTGGTGGTTTAATGGTAAGGAATTGCATTGCCAATGCAAAGGTAGGTGGTTTGACTCTACCAGACGCTGTGAAAGAAAGTCGAACAATTCTTTCTCGTGCGATTTACTGTCTCTGAAATTCTGCTGGAGGGTCCGCTATGGGTTGGTTCTGATTCTGTGTACTCAACAAACAACAGTGTATCCTAATAAGATTGAAGAATTTAAGAAAAGTAATAATTGATGAGATTTTATTTAAAGAAAACATACACAAAGCCAATCATGGAATAAGGACTGACGAGAGAGATTCTAGGAAACCGGAAGGTAAAATGTGCTAGATGCTTGAAGCAAGAGAGAGCTTTGGGGCAATTCAAGTGTGACTGGTTGCTGCACCTCAGTAAGAGTTGTCAGGGGAGCTGACATTTCCCCACACATTTGATATGCTGTTTTTCATTGTTGTTTTCTTCTAATAGTTCTTCAATTTTACTTTTACTTTCTTAACAAAAACTTAGAAATTTTTTTTAAATCTAGTGTATACACTTACTTGGTTCTCCATTTTTAATTTTATTGCATCATGATCCACAAATGTATCTTATATGATTTTTAGATTTACCAAAAATAAGATATATATATGTGCGCACACTAAGAAATATAAGAGGAATGTAAAATTTTCAATAATGACAGGAACCACAAGTTGCTAGGAAAACACAATGTATGAAGGATTATGAAGGCAATAAATGTTTCACAGAATAAAAGATTTTTAAAGTGAGGAAAAGTGGCTAAGATTTTACAGGGGAAAAATGTGGAGTTAAAATTATAAGCCAATTTGTAACTACATTGAGAGTGTTTACTTATGTCACACATTCTACAATGAGGGCTAGCAATGTTCCCAACAAAAATATAGTTCACTACATATGAAAGATTGTGACACTGATGACATTTTCACTGATACTTCAATGAACCATACCTCCTTGAATCCATGCCGTGGTTATTTGTCTCTCACTTTTAACTTTGCTCCTAATCATGAGGAGACCTTGAAAGTGGTCTTATAATCACTTGTTTTATAGGGATGTGGCCTCTTGGAAACCATCAGCCATCTAAGAATTCTTACTATGCTGTTATAAGCAAACCCAAGCAAGCCTTGCCAGCAATGAAACAAGACAAAGGACAGACACTAATATTCCAAACACTCATTGTCTGGTGGCCTAGTGATAAGAAGTTGCCCTACAGTCCTAAAGGCACTCAGATTGAATCCACTAGCTGTCCTGCAAGAAAAGGATGGACAATCTCCTCCCATGGGATTAATTGTTTTAGAAAACCTGCTGGAGGTTCAGCTATTAGTTGATTCCAACCTGATGGTATACAACAGCAAGCTATAAAATGATAAAGTCTCGAACATTACTGTGTTCTGGATAGAAAAATAAGCAAATCTCAAATAAGAGCTGTGACATTCCAGGTACTGAGAACAAACAATGCTTTTGGTTCCTATTATTATGATACCTCAAATCATTCTTCTTAAATTTGCTTCCATTCTAAGTATAAATTAGGATATAACTAACCAGAACTTGAACGCATCTCCAGGACTACGTTGTTCAAGTCCTTCATTACCTAGTTGAAGAACCTACAGCTCATGAAGTCTGAATCACAATGAAATATATCATTACTATGAACACTTATCATATGTCAGGAAGCCAAACTACAACAAAGATGAAATAGGAATTATGATCATGCTTATTTTGCTAATGAGGAAACTGAGATTCAAGTGAAAGTGAAGAAATGGAAGAGAGGAGGAAGAGAGTGAATACGGAGGAAGGAGAAAATGTGCTCTAAATGTTCACCTGTATCTCCATCTTCAGGAATCCTATGGATACTGTGGTTAAGCACTTGTTTTCTAACCAAAATGTCGGCATTTGAACCTGCCAACTGCTCCATGGGGAAAGTTGTGGTAGTTTGCTTCTGTAAATATTTATGGGCTTGGGAACTTTCTACTCTGTTCTAGAAGACCTCTATAAGTTGAATTTGACCTGGCAACAATAAGCTTACATTTGATACATACAATACTCAAGTCTACTCTTTTCATATTTGATAGCACTGCTTATCTAGAGCATATAACTAGTTGGCTCCTAAGTAGGAACCAATTCCAAGTTTTCTCCATTACCCAAAACTTCTTTTGTTATTTCTTAAAATAAGCATATTATGGATTCAGTTAGGAAACAACACAGTGACATTAAGAGCTTTGAGAAACTAAAGGGAAAGAAATTATTTAAAAAACAGTATGCAAAAAATTTCTAAAATTAAAGAATGTGAGTTTCCAAAATGCCCAGTCACAGAAAGTACAGCTACTGAGATCTCCCTTCATGGAAACTTTTTGTTCAGTTGTAGTGAATGCAATTTGTCAATATTCTCCAACTTAGTCTACAGGATCAACGTAACTTTCAGGCAAGACCTCCTCTTTCCAGGCAGCATCTGACTAATAACTGAGCATGATGGTTACTTGGGCCTGGTCAATGATGCTTCAAAGTTGAATTCTACATTAAAAAATATTCTTTGATGGCCAACAAGCACATGAAGAAATGTTCAAAATCCCTAGCCCTGAGAGAGATGCAAATCAAAACAACTATGAGATATCATCTCATCTCAGTAAGAATAGCAAAATTTAACAGAACAGCTCACAACAAATGCTGGCAAGGTTGTGGAGAGAGTGGAACCCTTATTCACTGTTGGTGGAAGTGTAAAATGGTGCAACCACTGTGGAAAGTGGTGTGGCGCTTTCTTAAAAAGTTACAAATAGAGATACCATTTGACCCAGCAATTCCACTACTGGGAATATACCCTGAAGAGACCATAAACGACATCCAGGCAGATATATGCATACCCATGTTTATCGCAGCTTTGTTCACAATAGCAAGGAGTTGAAAACAACCTAAGTGCCCATCAACAAACGAATGGATAGAGAAGCTGTGGTATATTCACACAATGGAATACTACACTGCATTGAAAAACAAGGAACTCATGTAATATTATTCAAAATGGGTGACACTGGAGGACATTATGCTGAGTGAGATATCTCAGTCACAAAGGGACAAATGCTATTTGGTGCCACTGTTGTAGAATGAAGCTGACATTGGGGTGGGGGTAGGACTGAGAAAAATTGGATAAATTATGTTACTGCATTGAAGTCGATGAGGGAGAGAATAGTTTAAAAGTAATATATTTTAGGGCATTATGATTATCATAAGAGTCCGAAATGCAGAGTGGAGTATACTTGGGGTGGGAGTGGGGATGAATGGGGTGGGGGATGGGATTGTGTACAAAAGGAATTTGTCTTTTGCTTTTCAAGGAGAGAAGCAAACAGGGGGTGGGGGTGGGGTGGGTAGGGAGAAAAGTGCAACAATGAATGAATGGAATGCAAAAATCTCTGTAGATGTTCATTGAAATTAATAATAATAACAATAATAAAAAATATTCTTTAGGACTTCCTACTTTGGTTGGGTAAAACTTTATCAGGTTTGCAATCCTCTGAGGTCTTTCTTTCAGTCTAGTCCTGTTGAGTCTTCCTTTTATCATTCATAGAAGTTATTAATCAGTAAACCTCTTATATTATTACTGACTCTACCTCTGTGTCTATTTGCTAGGGCACCCAAGAAATACACATACTGATAGGGCACATGATTACATGATGTACTAGAACAATGAATGACACAAAGATCTCAACAAAACACATCATATAGAAATATCAATGCACCAAAGGGAGAGGAACAATCTAACAAAATGCAGAGCGAAATCTCAAAGAGGTTGCATTGAAAGGACTAAGAACTAAAAATCAGTGGAGAGTCCCTTCAAGCACCGAAGAAAATTGTATTTTCTATTTGGAATTACAAAATCATCAAAACCAGAAATTCAATTTAAGAGTAGGATAAAGACATTTTCAGACATATAAGTAGTTAGGGGGAGGGGGGGAGAAATAACTGCATATGTACTTGTTATTAAAAAGACATTAAGGATGTTCATGTTCAAAATATGGAATCTAACCAAGACAAAAGTCAGAGAATACATAAAGCAATACCAACTTAGGGGTTGGGGGGTGGAGAGATAGAGAGAGAGAAAGAACATTTTAAAGTGCTTCAAAAGGAAGTCTAGAAGAAAGGAAATCTAGAGTAAGTCACATGGGTTAGAACAGACAGAGGGCTCCAAGAGACTAACTTGAAAAAGTCAAATAAAAGAGAGTAGAGTACTCTAGGTGTTTGAATATGCTGAGACAAAATCTACAGCTTTGAGAGAAAGTCTGCAATAATTTAAAGAAAGTTATGTATAATTTTTAAAAAAGCTATGAACAGTGTCATAAAAATATTATCAAAGGTGTAAAAGAAAGAAAATATAATCATAATACTTTAGATATGAAATATACAGAGATAATTTTAAAATAATTACTTATTGATTCAGCTAAAAATGCTGACCTATATATCTTTTCAGGAGTCCTGATGGTGCCATGGGTTAAATGTTGCATAGCCAGCTCAAACACTGGCTGTTTAATTAATTGCAGGATACTGCAAGGAAATTTAATAAATTTCTCTTTTTTTTATAATGGGGAAGGCAATGATTATTAAAAACACAAAGAATAAAAAAATCAAAGAGGCAGTAGAAGCATGGTATGTAGAAATATGGTGGAAAAGAACAGAAAAAATCAATAAAAATCCCAATAGTATTTTTGTTAGTCACAGAAAATGGAGTGGATAATGTTAAAAGAGAATTTAACTAGATATCTATATTGATACCGCTTGTTTTTGAAAATATGTACACTAGGTGCAGGCAGTACTTTGATAAGTCTTTTTGGGGAGGGGAAGCTAAAATGAAAATGTCAAGTGAATATAAAAGCTTCCAAACAGTAAACAAGTTTTGCTAATTTCTAGATAGGAATTTCTGAATTTTGCAACAATATGCATTGGCTATCATTATTCAATACAGTGTTAATACCTATGTCAAATAAAGTTTATATTTATAAATAAGTGTATATGTAAGTAAA
This sequence comes from Elephantulus edwardii, assembly GCF_000299155.1. Taxonomy (NCBI): domain Eukaryota; kingdom Metazoa; phylum Chordata; class Mammalia; order Macroscelidea; family Macroscelididae; genus Elephantulus; species Elephantulus edwardii. Next base: position 2,857,240 of record NW_006399779.1, on the reverse strand, counting down.
TACTAAAAATGCCAACATAAACAAGCAACTACATCTTGGTTTGTCATATATAATTTACTTACAAAAGGAATTACATAGAAAAAGGACTTACCTAAATTAGTGAGAAAGTAAGCAACCTTTTCATAAACCTGTTAAGAGAGAAAAAATACAGAATGCTATTTTCAACTATAGAGAAAAGTTGGGACCTACATTATTTTAAAAAAAAGTGTTCCCTGAAAACAGGTATATTTTAAATAAATCAGAACACCTAATAAAACTTAGTTATATGCTGCTTTACATATATATAAAAAGGATATACAATGCTTTACATATGTATAAAAAGGATATACAAAGGACTTTTCTGCATCAATTGATAGGATCATGTGGTTCTTGTTCTTTGCTTTGTTAATATGATGAATTACATTAATTGTTTTTCTTATATTGAACCATCCTTGCATGCCTGTTATGAATCCCACTTGGTCATGATGGATTATTTCTTCGATGTATCGTTGTATTCTATTGGCCAATATTTT
>NW_006399779.1:2826931-2854083 GCF_000299155.1 Elephantulus edwardii | reverse complement strand
TGTGCGGGGAGAAGGGTGCAACAATGAATGAATGGAATCCCAAAATCTCGGTAGAGGTTCATTGAAATGAAAAATAAACAACCTAAATTAAAAAAAAAAAAGATATACAATGTTGTTGTGTGCCTTCCAGTCGACTAAGATGCATAGCAAGCCTATGACTAATAGCTCTGAACCCTGAGATAATCTCCCTGTCTCTGACTCATCTGCCTTCATTGTCACTGTGTCAGTCCATCTTATCCAGGGTCTTCCTCTCCTGATCTGACTCTCCACCTTTCCAAGCATGATGTCCTTTTCTAAGAATTGGTCCCTCTGGTAACATGTCCAAAGTCTTCAAGAACTTCACAATCCTTGCCTCAAAGGAGCAATCTGGTTTCACCTTCTCCATGCCAGACCTGTTTGCTCTCTGGTAGTCCATAGAATGTTCCATACTCTTCCCTAGCACCAAACTCAAAGGCATTGTCTGTTATCCTTAGTTATTGTTCAGATCTCTGGTGCAGAGCAAGTAACTGAGAAGATTGTGGCCTGGATCAAGTGCATCTTAGTCTGTAGACCAACATCACTGCTCCTTAGCACTCTGAAGAGGCCCCTGACAGCAGACCTTCTTAAAGCAACGTATCTTTTGATTCCTGATTGCTGGTGTCAAGAGTGTTGATTGTGAACCAAACAAAAGGCAATTGTTAACAACTTCAATCTCTTCATCATCAATCATGATGCTGCCAACTGGCCCCATGGTGAGAATCTTGGCTTTCTTGATGTTTGCATGCAATCCTTATTGAACACTACAGTCCTTGACTGTAGTCAAGCTAATGCTTCATGTCCTCCACAATTTTGGCAAGCAAGGTTGTATCATCTGCATAATGCTGGCTGTTCTTCCAAACCTGATGCCATATTCTTCTTCATAGAGTCCAGTCTCATGAGTGATGTGTTCTGCTTATAGATTTGAAAAGGTATGGATAAAGGACACAGCTCTGACACACTCCTTTTTTTATTTTAAACCTTACAGTATTTCCTTGCTTTGTTTAGACAACTTCTTCCTGGTTTAAGTAAAAGTTTTCCATGAGCACAATGAAGTGTACTGGGATTTCCATTCTTCCAATGGTTAGCCACAGTTTGTTGTGATCTACACAGTCACATGCCTTTGCACAGTCAATAAAACCCAAATAGACATTCTTCTGGTACTCTTTGCTTTTTTCCAAGATCCACCTGGCATTGACCATGATGTCTCTTATGTCATGACCTCTTCTAAACCCAGCAGTTTTTCTGGAAGGTTTTTTATTTTGTTTATTTGTTTGTTTTCTGCAAGTTTTCTGCAGATATACTGTTCCAGTCACTTTTGAATAATCTTCAGCAAGATTTTTCCGTGTGTGATATTAGTGATATTATTTAATAATTTTCATATTCTGTTGGATCTCTTTTTGGGGGGGATAGGAAATATATATATATATATATATTTCTTCCAATATGGATAAATTGGCCAGGTAGTTGTCCTCTAGATTTACATTACATTCTTTTGAGTCCATTATGACTCGTAGCTATACTATGTAAAATAGACTCATAGGGTTTGTGAAATTATAAGTATTTATGGAAGAAGACTGCTACATTTTTCTCATGCTGAGTAGTCGATGGGCTTGAAGCTAAACTTGTGAGCTGTCAGAAACCTTAAATTGACTTTTCTAGCCATTGTCCAGCTACCTTATCTGCAGACACAGAGGGCTGCAAATCATCAATACTTGTGAGACCAATATAAGAGAGAACTTGGCACACTGTGAGAGAGGGCATGACAGTGGTGGAGATTGTGAAGAGACTATGACACTGCTGTGAAAGAGTGTGGCAAGGTGTAACCAGAGAAACCCTGGAGATAAAGGCCACAGTTAAAGTCTTTGCTTGCTGGATGATTGAAAGTAAAGCTGATTTATAACTGCCCTGAGACAAAGTTTGCTGGATGATTGAGGAAACCAGAGGTTTCTTGCATTTGTGCTATTGAACTGAACCTGGACTTTCACTAATTGAGGAATGGGACCAAAGGACTAAGCCTGGACTTGCATTGTGTGTTATTCTTTTCCTTTTCCACACTCCACAACTGTGAGTAACATATGTGAGTCTTGCAATGAACATCCAACCCAATGATTGGTAAAATAGGTGCGGGGCATGTTGGGTGACATGTCTGTGTAGCTACTTGTATGATGCTATAGACAATATTGATGGTAACAATTACCAATTATTATGAGAGAAGAAGTCAAATTTGGCCACATCCATGTTACAACTGTTCCTTTACCGCTTGAGAAGAAGCCAAATGCTTTAACAACTGCGCTCCCTAAAATAATAGATCTACTTACATGGATACACTTACTATCTGTAACATTTTTTTGGTGAAGAAAATTATATTTAGAACATCAAAGTATTGTTTAACTGGTCAATAGCTTAGATGGGACTTAAGCTTAAAATTATATTTACTTTTTACTATACTGGCAAAATATGAAGAAATATGAAAGCTATACTACTGATGTAATATTTTCCAACATTTACCATGCAAAAGACTCTATGTGAAAGATATATTCCTAAAGAATAAAGCTAGTTAGAAGCTTTTAAAAAATAAGATAAAAATGCTAAACTTATTAAAACAGTCATTTATACAAAGAACTGATTTTTCAATTGAACATTTTTAACTTCTGTCATTGTTTTCTTCTCTCTATATATTCTGTCACCTCCAGTATAGACTATGTATATCACAGTATTTCAAGTAAATATAGATAGGAATACATATATGATAGAGACAGTTACTTGATATATTATTTTATATGCTACATTTTTATGCACACAATGTGTATGTTACATGAACCATGCTTGTTGTGTACTTGTATGTATTTACAGGTACATCATATGCAAAAAATATGGTGTTTGGATATAAATTCATAACCACATCATTCAATAAATTATACTTTATAGTATAACTTCTATTAATATCACTTCTGGCATGGATGATTAAAAGATATGCATCTGCATACTTTAAATGTTACTCACCTTCCTGAGAGTTCTTTCACTCAAACTACTGTGATAATTCATCATAGATGGAATTCAAATTTACCTCTTTCTAAGATTTAAAGAATTATTTTGAGACAGAAATATTGCACTGAATGCAATAATTTTGTTTCATTACTGGTGCAACAACGCACTGAAACAGATGCGGGAGAGAATAATTTAAAAGCAATGTATGATAGGGTATTATGGTTATCACAAGAGTCCACAATTAAGGTTGCAGAGTGGAATGTACTTGGGAAGGTGGGAGGGGTTCAGGGGGATTGTGTACCAGGGAGGGAGTGTTTCCTTTACTTTTCAAAGAGAAAAGAGAACTGGGGGGAGGGGGCGGAGGGCTGGGCGGGGAGAGAAGTACAGCAATGAATGAATGGAAATCCAAAATCTCTGTAAATGTCCATTAAAATTATTAATAAAAAAAAAAATTTTAAAAGTATATTCAAAAGCAAACACTTTGAAGTTTGTGGGTAAGTTTACCATTGATTCACCAATAATGTTATCTTGACTAATATGTTTTTCTTCCATACTCTGTTTACCAAGTAAGATGATTATAGCGAAGACTCAAAGAAGAATATGAGGATGGACTTGATCAAACAACTAATATGATTTTGGAAACTGGTATACACAAGGAACTGAATTTAATTTTCTATAGAGAAGATACAAAAAATATTTTTTAAAATAACTTGAACTGGTAGAGTAAAAGTCAAGTCTTAAAGTTCAATATTCAAAAATACTGTCTCACATACACTGGGCTTGTTGTTAAGAGGGATCAGTCTATCTTTCTGGTAGAAAAAGAGGGTAGAAAAAAGAGAAGATCCTCAACAACATGGACTTACACAGTACACTGATGGGTCAAGCATGTGGGAGAACATGAGGATGGCCAAGAATAGGGCAGGCTTCATAGGGTCACTATGAGTTGCAGTCAACCCAAGGCATGTAACAGCAACAACGAGCGAAAATATTTAAGAAAAACACAGCAAAAGATATGGAAGGAACACTCACGGTCATTGTATTAAGAATTAGCTGATATTCAACCATTTCAGGTCTTAGTATACATTCAAAGTCTATGATATGAAAGTCAAAAATCTAAGCTGCACGAACGGCACTGATGAAAATAAGGCTTCACTGATTGACACAAACAAACGAAGATGTTTAAACAAAAAGATGCAATACTGAAAGCACTCATCCACCTACCTATGTTAAGAAATTTGGAAAACAGCTACTTGTTCAAGATACTAGAAGAAATTAATATTTTTGCCATTTACAAAGAAAGGTGGACTAAATAATGCCAAAATTATTGAACAACTTCACTGATTCATACACAAGTAAAATTCCTCTGAATATGATTAAACATTAGTTGCAGCAGTATCAGGAGTCAACTGCCAGATACCAAGCTGGATCCAGAAAAGGACAATGGAAGAAGGTATATCATTACTGTTGTCAGAGGGATATTGATGATAGTAAAGAATACAAGAAAGCCATCTACCTTGTTTTATTGACTATTTAAAGGCATTTGATTGTATGAATAATAACAAGTTGTGGACAACACTTTAAAGAATGAGAATTCCATAATAGGTAGTGTGCTAAAATAGTAGAGTGAATGAATGGAAATTCAAAATCTCTGTAAATGTTCATTAAAATTAATAAAATAATTTTTTTAAAAGGCAGTTGTTCAAATAGAACACGGAGTTTCTGTTGAATTATCCTTTTGTGAGACTTTGTCAGTCTGAATGTCGAATAAATAATTTGAAAAGATGTACTATATAAAGAATAAGGTATCAGGACTGGAGGGGAAAAATATAAACTACCTGTGAGGTTGATATTAAGTTCTGTTGCATTGCTTGTAATTCATAGCGACCCTGTGTATAGTATCACTGAACCCTCTCTATCCTGAGCCAACCTTGTCTCTGGTACACCTACCTCCATTACCCTAGTCCTGAGTCAGAAAAAAACCACACAAACAAAACCCCACAAAAAACAACAAAAACCAAAAACAATGTATGAGCAAGAGCCTGTGGTGATGAAGGAAGAAATTCAAGCTGCTCTGAAAGAATTGGCAAAAAATAAGGCCTCAGGAATTGGCTATATACCAACTAATATATTTCAACAATAAATGTGCTCACCAAGTTGTGCCGAGAAATCGGGAGGACAACCACCTGGCCAGCTGACCGGAAGAGTTCTATATTTGTTCCCATTCCAAAGAAACTTGATCTGACAAAGTGTGGAAATTATCAAACAATATCATTAATATTACAGGCAAACAAGATTCTGCTGGAGATGCTCCAAAAATGACAAGAGCAGCACATCAACAAAGAACTGCCAGAAGTGCAGCCCGGGTTAAACAGAGGCCTTGGTGCTAGGGATATTATAGCTAATGTTAGATGGATCTTGGCTGAAAGCAGGGAATGTCTACCTGTGTTTGATTAGCTATGCAAAGGTGTTTGACTGTGTGGACTACTACAACAAACTGTGTCTAACTCTGAGAAGAATGAAATCCCAGAACACTTGACTGTGTTTATGTGAAACTGATCATTGAACCAGGAAGAAGTCCTCAGAACAGAGCAAGGGAATGCCGCATGGTTCAAAATTGGAAAGGCTGTACACCAGGTATGTGTCCTATCGCTATACTTTTTCAATCTATATGCCGAACACATTATCTGGGAGGCTGGGTTCTATGAGGAGGAATGTAGCATCAGGATTGGAAGAAGAGTCATCAACAATCTGCGTTATGCCGATGATACAACCCTGCTTGTTGAAACTGAGGAGGCCCTGAAGCTCTTGCTGCAGAAGGTTAAAAACTGCAGACTTCAATATAGATTGAAGCCCAATATCAAAAAAACAAAGACTCTGACCACTGGGCTGTTTGGCAGCAACATGGTGGATGTTGAAGCGATTGAGATTGTAAACAACTTTAGTTTGGTTGGCTCCACAATCAACACTCTTGGCACCAGCAGCCAGGAAATGAAAAGCTGAATTTCATTGGGAAAGTCTGCTGTCAGAGACCTCTCCAGAATACTGAAGAGCAATGATGTCAGTCTGGAGACTAAGGTACACCTGATACAGGCCATGGTCTTTGCAATCACTTGTTATTCATCAGAGAACTGGACAATGACTAGGAATGATTGATAGAAGGAGATCTGATGTCTTTGAGCTGTGGTGTTGGAGAATAGTAATGAATATACCATGGACTGCTAAGAGAATGAACAGATTTGTCTTGGAGAGGGTTAAATCAGGCTGCTTCTTAGAGGCAAGGATTCTGAATCTTTGTCTCAAATACTTTGGACATATTGCAAGGAGAGACCAGTCTTTGGAGAGGGATGTCGTTCCTGAAAGGGTTGAGGGACAATAGAGGAGAGGAAGACCCTGAATGAGATAGATACATTGATTCAGTGACTGGGGTAATGGGGGTCGGTGTGTAAGAGACAATAGGATTGGCACAGGATAGAGCACGGTTTAGGGCTATTGTACATAGGGTTGCTATAAGTCACAGACGACTCAATGGTACAACAACAAGTAAGTAAGGAACTGTGCTGCTGACTCAAAGATGGTAGATTAGAATCCACCAGCTGCTTTTTTAAAGAAAGGTAGGCAGGTCTTCCCATGCAATTTATGCCTCTGAAAACCTGCTTGAGGGTTACTTATGAGTAAGTTCTGATATCATGGCAATGAATAATGGTAGTAGCATATCCAGGACCATGTTGGAGAATTCATAGTTTTGAAAATTATCCACTCATATATTCTTAAAGCTATAACTGACTTAATAAAATAAAAAAAAAATCTTTGTCGAGTTAAACATTTTAAGACCATTTAATGGATCAAGTGTAGTCCAGCGACCAAATAACAATGAACTGAACTGACCATGGCAACTTTCATGGAAATTAAGTTTCACAGGGTAGATATACATGGCAAACAAATAAATTGAGTGCTATTGGGTAGCAGGAAAAAAATACACTATGAGGAAAGACAGACCTGTATAATGGAGCCTTGAAGTTGTGGAAACTGAATGTTATTATTCACCAAGCTGTCAGAGAAACCTCTTTGAGAGGGGCGTGTTTGAACACTGAACTCGTAAGTGAGGGAGGAACCCCATTGCCTGGGTTCACTACCTTTCTTCAGTGGTGACAGAAGTGGAATGTCCTGACACTGGCATAGGCTTAATGGATGCTGTGAAAGAGAAAGAAGTTAAGAGAGTCATAAAAGAACAAAGTCATAAAAGATAAATCAGAGAGTTCTGAAGGGAAAACATTTTTTTCAGTCCCTGCTTGGCCATGCTACAGACTTCAGTCTTTATTCTGAGATTAATATCTTCGTTCAAGGCGCTTTGTAGATATTAATTTGCATTAAAATGCAAAGAACAGGAAAAATGAGGAAAAGCTAAGGTTGTTCTGAATGATTTGGTGAGACAGCCCATATTGAGTTGTGCTACTAGATCAAAGGCTGTGTGTATCTATCTGGCTGTTGGAATATACAAGCCACTCTGCAGAAGAAGATGAGTCTCCTCCCTCTATGATCTGCAGCCTCAGGAAAGTGATGGAAGGTTACTATGTGTCAGAAGCAACTCAATGGAAGGGAGTTGGTGAGAAACTATGCTCTCAGAAACTTACTCTCTGAACTCCAGCCTCAATATCTGGTTTTCACTTAAATAAACTTCAAACAGGAACTTCATATTTCCAATATCCTCTCTACCAAATTGCTAGAAACTATACACATATACACCTTCATACCAAACAAAGAAATTATATATAAAAGTCAACCCTCTTATTAAATGAATCATTCCTGCCAGGATAATATGCGTGACATAGCCCTTTGATCCACCTCTTTCATAATAACCCCTTCTTTCACTATAATTGGCAAGCAGTGCCAAAGAAAGTTATGCGGATATAAAGTCTACCAGTGAAAATATCCTTGAAAGAAATACATGGAATGTGTATTGTAATGGGTAATGTAACGGGTAATGTGTATCAATAAATTGCAGTGGAACAAATTGGAAAAAAAATCCAAAATAAAAACCCAAAAAGACAGACTTAATTTAGCCAAATATTTTGCTCTAGTTTGGTCTATTTTAGAAGTGAGAGTAAGACAGGGTGCTGTTTATCTAGTGCATGCAATATAAAATTAAAAGGGTAAGGCATAAAAAAATTAAGACTATTCTTTTACACATTATTTTGCAATGGCTTAATTGGATTAACTTTATCTATTTCAAACTAACTAATGGTCTATTTCTAATTCTTTAAAATTCACATAAATTATGACATCTTTCAATTTTGGTATTGGTGAATGTTGTTGTTAAGTGCTGTCAAATTGATCACGATTCATAATGACCCTGTGAACAAAAGACCTTAACCCTGTTTTGTAACTATTTTTGTTTCTCAAAGTTCATAGAGTTTCTAGAGGCATGTTGTTTGGAAGGGGATGCTGCTCCTGCTTCCAAGTCTGTCTTAATCTGGGAGCTCCACCAAACACTGTGTAACCATTATGGCATTTGAGACACCAATGGGACAGTGTTCAGTATCACAGCAATCCCATTTCCTCAGTGCAGCAAATTGACAGTGCCATATCATTTAGAAGAACGTTCACTATAAAAACAATTTAATAATACCAGGCCTGAGGGCCACAGGCCCAAGGGCCCAAATGGATTTTAAAAAACCCAGACCAGCACACCAGGCCTTGATTGGCTTCCACAAGAGGCCCCAGTCCACAGCTCAGAACCATCCAATCCAAGGAGCTTGCACATGGTTGTGAGCAAAACAAAACCAACCAGACTGCCCACAGCTGACCTTCAGCCAAATCAAGGAGAACTCACCTTTTAAAATGTAACACTACGCACATGGTGAAGAGTATCAACTATACCACAGACGCAAAAAACCTGCCAAATAAATTTGTCTTAGATAAAGGGCAATTAGGGTACTTCTCAGAGGTAAAAGTGGTGAAACTTTATCTCATATATTTTCAGTATGTTGACAGTAAGAGCTAAGCCTTGGAAAAAGACATCATGCTGGGAAAGATCAACAAAAGAGAGGTAGAATCTCAATGAAATGAACTGTGTGAACAGGACAGAGACTTTGGCAATGGTATAGGATAGGGCATGCTTTAGATCTGGGTTCATAGCAGTGGTTTATGTTTTAGTTAAATCATGGCACCTAAACCCAACACAATATTAGGCCCACATACTGCGTGGCATGTATGACATAGCACCTTTCTTAATTAATCAACATTAAGATTTGGTAGAGTTGATATTATCAGAATTGACTTGATGACCAACAAGTTTGAAAGTTTGCTTGTTAAACAATAAGAACAAATATTTCTTAAACTGTATACTTATACATTGATTTTATCAAAACCCTTTTGAACTGCTGCAGAGGGTCAAGGACTACAGCCTTCAGTATGGACTGAGGTTCAATGTCAAGAAGACAAAGATTCTCATCACTGGACCAATTGGTATCATCAGTATGGATGGTGAAGAGATTGAGATTGTTCACAGCTTCAGTTTGCTCAGCTCCACGGTCAACACTCTTGGCACCAGCAACCAGGAAATCAAAAAACGTATTGCGATGGGAAAGCCTGCTGTTAGGGACCTCTCTAAAGTACTCAAGAGCAACGTTGTCTCTTGATCATGCTAATGTGAAACCTATACTTGGACCAAGTTGCAGTCATCAGAACAGAGCAAGAAAACACTGCATGGTTCAAAATTGGGAAAAGCGTATGACAGGGATGTGTCCTGTCTCCATACCTTTTCAACCTGTATGCAGTTCAACCTGTATGCAGAGCAGATTATCCGGGAGGCTGGGCTCTGTGAGGAGAAGTGTGGCATCAGGATTGGTAGAAGATCTATTAACAATCTACGTTATGCATATGACACAATACTGCTTGCTGAAACTGAGGAGGACCTGAAGCACTTGCTGCAGAGGGTCAAGAACTGCAGCCTTCAGTATAGATTGAAGCTCAATGTCAAGAAGACAAGTATTCTCACCACTGGACCGATTGGCAGCATCAGGATGGATGGTGAAGAGATTGAGATTGTTAACAGCTTTAGTCTGCTTGACTCCATGGTGTCCTCTTGGCACCAGTAGCCAGGAAATAAAAAAAACATATTACAACGGGAAAGTCTGCTGTTAGAAAATTCCCCAAGGTACTGAAGAGCAATAATGTCACTTTGGAGACTAAGGTGTATCGGATACAAACTATGGTCTTTGCAATCACTTGTTATGCATCAGAGAGTTGGACAATTACTAGGGAGGATAGAAGGAGAATTGATGATTTTGAGGTGTGGTGCTGGAGACGAGTATTGAATGTACCATAGACTAACAAGAAAACAAACAGATTCATCCTAGAGAGGTTTAAACCAGGTTACTCCTTGGAGGCAAGGATTCTGAGGCTTTGTCTGACATATTTTGGACATGTTGTAAGGAGGGAGAGGTCCTTGGAGAGGGACTTTATGCTTGGGAGGGTGGAGGGACGGCGCAGGAGGGGAAGACCCTCTATGAGGTGGATTGATTCAGTGACTGGGGTAACCGGGATGGGTGTGTCAGAGGCAGTGCGATTGGCATAGGATAGAGCAGGGTTTAGTGCTGTTGTACATGGGGTCACCATGAGTCGCTAGCGACTCAACGGCACATAACAACAACAACAGTATCCTTTCTTCAGACCTATTCAATCTGAATACTGTGGAAATAAGAGTTAATTTATATAAAGAAGAATATTGCATCAGGATTGGAGGAAGGCAGGTTCACAGCCCGAGTTATGCGGATGATACATTTTGCTTGCAGAAAGTAAAGACTTACAGCATTTACTGGAGAAGATCAAAGACTACAACACTTTATATGATAATAGAACAAAATTCTTCACCACTGGATAAACAGAGAACATCATAATAGATGGAGAAAACATTGTCAAGAACTTCATTTTACTTGGATCTACAATCAACATTGATGGTAACAGCCATCAAGAAATCAAAAGGCATATTGCACTGGGGAAATGTGCTGTGAAGGACTTCTCTAAAGTACAAAAGATCACCTATGCCAGATTAAAGACTAAAGTTCAACTTATCTAAACCTTGGTATTGTCATTTCCTTCATGTACAACTGAAATTGGATAATGAATAAAGAAGAATGAAGATTAATTGATGCCTTTGGATTGTAATGCTGGCATACTGAATCTACTGCCAAAATAATGCAGAAACGTATCCTGAAGGAAGTGCAACCAGGTTGTTCCTTAGAGGCAAGGAGTGTGAAACTTCATCTCAATTTTTTTGGGTATATTCTCAGGAGGAACCAGTCCTAAGGCAGTGAAATCATGCTGAGAAAGGCAGTGTGTTGCTGAAAGAGAAAAGGACCCTCAATGAGATGGATTAACTCAGTGAATGCCACAATGAATTGGAGCATGTCGGAGCACATGAGGATGGTACAGGATAGAATAAGGTTCAGATCTGTTGTTCCTAGTGTTGCTACAAGTGGTGGTCTGCTTGACGGCACTTAACAACAGCAGTAGTATATTAGGAATTTTGGGGAACACAGTCTAGGGAGGTGAAAAGCTAACCCCACAGTTAGATGCTACCCTCTGCAGTAGTTTGAGTCCACCAGTGACTCCTTGAGAGAAGATGGGCAATCTCCTCTCATGAAAGTTACTGCCTCTGAAAACCCACTGGATGGTCAGCTATGGGTTGGCTGCAATTTGATGGCACACAACAACAAAATTCTGCCCGAGGGTCAGTGATGGCTAGTTTCTGACTCAAGGGTTTGTTGGTTTTGGTTTTTTTGGTTTTTTTTGTTTGTTTTTTTTTTGAGAATAAAATTTTTGATATTAATTCAAGGACAATTTTGAAGTGCCTTTAAAGCCTCATGCAAAGTTTAGGATATTAAAAGAAATCTTTGATCTCTGCCTACAATAGGCTTGCTATCAATCAGCAGAGGAAAAGTGGATTCTGTGCTATAACAAGAATATTTTCCCAAGAGGAGATATTCTATACTACCAGGAGAATTTGGATAGAAGAATAATCACATTAAAGTGTTTTGTGAGAAAAACAAACACAAAGAGAAGATTGCTCCATTTTATAGAGGAGACTATACAAATAAATGTTTTAAAAATAATTTCTAGAGGAAATGGTCCTTAACTGGAATATTCAAAGATAGAGAGAGAGTCTCCCAGTAAAAAAAAGGGGATTCCAGGCACTGGAAGTTCTATTAAATAAGACATAACCAGAGTCAAACAGTAGAGTGCTAGGAACCAGTCAACTAAAGGTGGTTCTCTAGGGCAAATGGAGAAAGCAGGGTGTGAAGGGGAGTGAGACACAGTTTTAAAGACACTAATTCCACTTTTGTCATCCTGATACACTTTCCAGTTCTCAGATGATTAATAAGTAACTGAAAAAGACCATGTCCTGAATGAGGTGAGCCTTACTCTTCAAGCTGATATCATTTTCTCTCAGTAATCTAGAGAGGTCTTTGACAGTAGATTTGCCCAGTTCAATACATCTCCTGAATTCCGGAATGCCATTACCATTCGAGTTGATTGTAGATGCAAGTAAGATGAAATTGTTGATAATTTCAATCTTTTCTCCTTCTGTCATGACCTTGCCTATGAGTCCAGTGGTGAGGATTTTTGTCTTCTTGAGACTGAGATACAATGTATATTGAAGGCTGTAGTCTTTGGTTCTCTGCAGTAACTATTTCAAGTTTTCCTCACTTCCAGTAAGCAAGGTCATGTCATCTGTATAGCACAGGTTGTTGACAAGTCTTCCTCTGATCCTGATGCCACACTCTTTTTTCATAGAATCCAGCTTCTCAAATGATTTGCTCAATGAAAAGATTGAATAGACATGGAGAAATTAAATAACCCTGCTGCACATCTCTCCTGAAGTATATGGTTGAATAGACACGCTACAAATATAAAAATGTATGCATTGCTTAGTTCTCTGTGTAATCATTTTATGATGTAATTAATATAACTAACAATCACCAGATGCATGATTTAGGGAGGCATTTAACCTCTTTGAACCCCAGTTTTCTAATTTATGTAACAGGGAGATCAATACTTTTGTGGAGCTGTTGAAAGCATGAAAGGAAAGATAGAATACTAAACATTCTAGAAGTTATCACTAATTTGGGTTTTAAACGCAAAGTCTAGCAAGATAACACAACTATAACCAGTTTTCATGTCAAGAAACTATCATCTAAGCCAAATATTTTCTGCTAAACTGAGCTGTCTTTGTTATTTTGACTTCAATATGAACAGTATATCCTGGTGATGATGGGCTAGTAATAAAATATCAGAAGTTTAAATTTATAAACCACTGCTCACAAATTTCCATTAAGAATAATGGTCTTGAAAATTCTTGTAGTCAATTTTACTTAGTCCTATAGATCACTGTAAATAGGAACTCATTCAACCATTATGCGCTGGTGTGCGTTTTAGGGTGAATGCAATCCAAGCATAAAAGAATTATGGAACATTCCCCTGCTCAACTTTTTTGACTCAGTGAAAAAAAAAAGAATTATAAATACTTACAACATTCAGCATCATGATGATCACAAAATTAATACAGACGCCAGCAGCAGATGTTGCGAACTGCCAGTATTGTTTGACAAAACTCCATCTGAATGAGGCAAACCGTTCCATGACAACCAGCCGATACACTACCACTGCAAACACTGCAGTGATCACCAGAGAGATCTGCAATGAGAGAGACCAAGAGAGACGGTCATAGTTTGCATCACTGACCAGTTAAAATCCAAATCAGGAAACCTTTACATTGCCCTCAGGAACTGGAGGTGTTCATTCTTCTAAGAAGATACATGGATTTAAGGAGCTAAATGATATTGCAGTCAAAATGATAATACAAGGTATAAGCTGGTTTGTATATTAACAAAGTAGTCATAGTAAAATGTAAATTCTTCCAACAATATCATAACAAAAGACTTAGTTTTAACACATGTATTATACCTGGATCATTAGAGCAATTCTTCTAAATTCCATTTTCTTTTATATTTGTTTGAAGAAGTATTCAAAGATCGGCACAGAGGCCCTCTTTGACCTCCTTTAATTTCTATTTTGTTTGTTAGTACACAGGTTTTAAAAAAGATGTTTATTTCATTTGAAGAAGAGTTTTCCAAATCATAAAGATTTTTTCATTTCATCATTGATATAGATTTTGTTTCATAACATTGTAATTATAATTTCATTCAATCATCTTTACTCATTTTTATAACAATGTTACTAACTCAGTCACCGTCATTGAATCAGAACCAACTCATAACTGACCTCCTTGTGGGTTTTTGGAGACTGTCAATCTCACAGGAAGACATTGCATCTCTTTCTCCCACAGAGCCATGGTGGATTCGAACCACCAGAGGTGTCACGTTGGGGTAGCAGTATGATTACTAATGGAGCTCTGGTGGCCTAGTAGTTAGAAGCTGTGCTGCAATACCAAAGTCACGCAGTTCGAGGCCAATAGGTGCTCCACGGAAGAAGGATGGGCAGTCTCCTCCAGTGAGATTAACTGTGTCTGAAACCCACCAGAGTGTCTACTATGGGTCTACTCTGATTCTACAGCACACAACATCATTGTACCTTAAGTTTTTCCAAGTGTTGAAAAATGACACAGTGTACTCAATCTTCTGGATTACCAAACAAGTTGATGTTATAATGTTTACTTATAAATTGACTCCCCAGCTCCCCTTTCCAAAGGGAAAATAAATTCTATTTGGTTCTGATATGAGTGGTCATACTTTACCATGAAGAATATCCCTGAGACAGAGACAAGGAGGCGAGTAATTCTCTCTGAGAAGGGCTGATGTGGCTCCGGTTTCCCTGTGATGGGATTTATTCGCTCCATCTGATAATACTTCGCTTCAAACTGGGGGCGCATTGTTTCCTAGGAAAGTAGTTACTCAGTGTCCAATTTCAAGAAAGAAAAATTAAACTACTTGCCTGCCCCCCCAAAGAACTTCTTTTCAAATAATAGGTGAACTAAGTTTTGAAGAAAACATGAATTGTATCATATTCTAAAGGGATCTCCTCCCAGTGTAATTTACAATAATTAGAATAAGGCCGAAGGTCTTTTTCAAATGGAGTCACTATGAATAGTGCTTGATGGCAATCAACAACAACAACAGTGTAATTTAAGAAAACTTTAAAACCTAATTAGAAAGATGATGTAAGCACTGAATTGTACTATGTTCATGAAATAAGATATGATATGTATTTTAAAACATTGGGGGAAAAAAGAAAGAAAAAAATAAAGAACAACACTGAGAAAAATTCTTAAATGTTAAAATCAACTCATAATTTTTGCCTAATATAATCGGCATTTTTCTGATACCCTGCTTGCATAACTCACCTCCTCTTCTTCCCATTCAATCAGGTCCCAAGCATAGGTGAGTATACTCCTTCTCCTTTTCCAAAACTCTAGAAAGACTGTGGCTATAAAAAGAATAGTAATAATAAAAACAACAACTCTTTATCCAGACAGCATAGTTGCTTTTCTTTTTCAGACTCCCATTCCCATTATATTATAATGAATATTCTTTCTGTACCCATAAAATCAGTGCAGTTCTCAGACAACCATTCAGTCTTCCATTCTGTCACTGACTTACTTATTTTCAGGTTGACTCAAAATATTCCTAACTCCTAATTTACTGTAAATTTCTAAAAGTGTAGCTAAAAATAGAACAAACTTATTGTCATGTCAGAGCCAACTCAAAGCTGACCCTCCATTGGATTTCTGAGACTCTACATCTCCCAGGAGGAGATTCCCCACTTTCTTCCTTTGGGGTTAGCAGCACAATGTCAATGTCCTGTAGCTAGGCCACCAAGTGAATGGTCAAACTCCACTAAGAAGAAAACCAAGTTTTCCAAATATCCGAGCTACCCACAAGAAGCTAAGTCTCCCTAGGACTTATGTGGGAAGAAGGAAGGAGATAGACTTAGAAATAAATGGCTTCTCAAAGGGTAAAAATCTTCTGTGCTGAAATCCCGACGGCACGTGGTTCAAATCCACCAGCTGCTCCATTGGAGGATAGGCGATCTCCTTCCCTGCTATTTACTGCCTCTGAAAACCTGCTGGATGGTCAGCTATGGGTCAGTTCTGACTCAGTGATACACAACAAGAAAAAATTTAAAAAGAATATCAAGTGAAAATAGTGCACTATGGAGTGACTAACGCTTGGGATGAGAAACCATTTACATAGCATGCAACACATAGAATGCTTGCTTATTCAAGGCTTAAAGGTTAACCATTTCACATTCCCTTTTCTCTCCCTAAACTTTCTTTCCACTCAGAAAGTGTAACAAATAAAGACAATTGTAATATGGTGAGCCTGTAAATTGAATTTTATGAAATGTTTATTTGAAGAGCATGACATAGTAGAAGATGCACTGAGTATTTCTTTGAAAAAAAGGATTATTTGTTTCATTTCAATATTGAGCTAGCCTTTGCGATAAAAGTCTCCTGCCACCTTGAGATATATTCTTTCTGTTGTTGCTGTACGCCTTCATGTTGGAACTGACTCACGCTGACTTACAATGGATTTTCAGAGGCTGTAAATCACACTAGAGGAGGCTGCCCATCTTTCTCCCAGGGAGCAGCTGATGGAGAAAATCTCCTTACCTTTGGATTGGCCGCACAGCCCCTTAAGCCACCAGAGCTCCCTTTAATCACTGCCTCTTTATTTAAATTCTCATGTGGATCCATAATCTCATTCTATCAAATTGTTGATTTAATAGAAGGGCATACAGATCAGGAAGAAGCTCTGATGGCCCAGTTGTAAGAAGCTGCACTGTAATCCTGAAAGCATGCAGTTCGAATCCACCCACTGTTTGCAGGGGAAGGATGAACAGTCTCCACCCATGCTATTAATTGTCTCTGGAAACCTGCTGGAATGTTGGCTATGGATCAGTTCTGACTTGATGACACACAACAACAAATGCAACAACTGTAAGTTGATCTCTAGTCATGTAACTAGGCATAAAAATATCTAACTTTGATATCAGCCTATTTGGAGGGTAAGAAAGATCTGTAGCACCGGGAAATTGTTTAAGTGCTATTATTTGTTATGTACCATTGAGTTGGAATCAACTCACAGCTGACCTTCCAGTGGGTTTTTCAGAGGCAATAAATCACACTGGAGGAGACCATGCCTTTCTCCTATGAAGCAGCTGGTGGATTCAAACCATGTGTACTGGGGGTTGGCAGTGCAATATATAACTACTAGGGCATTATATTTAACAATTTTTAGCATTTTACAAGTGTGATGAACCTATATTCTTTGAATTTCAATGTACATTATAGCCCCCAAACAAACTTTATGAAATAGTCTTTAAATGCTGCATCATTAAAAATATGACATTTATGATATCTTTGAAGAGTTCCCGAGGTTTATACATTTCACTTTTCCTTATCTTTCTGACTCTTCAGTGTAACACAAAGGTCCTAAATTTGCAGAGGTGAAGTGGGAATCACAACAGCTAAGGTGCGCAGGGAGTATCCCAGCAAAGCTGAAGACAGCATTGCATACCCCTGTTATGCAGAAATGATACAACGTATTTCCCAGCCCTCCTCTCTGATGATGACATGCTTTCCTAATTAAAACTGTTTCCAAACATGTGCATGTGCTTTCCTTTCCTCAGAGCCATTTCACCTTGCTACACTATGATCAAAACTTAATAATATAGTTTAAAAGTTTAATAGGGTTATATATATATATATATATAAAGGAAGTTAAATTATGTATGTGGTTTGTTCCAAGTTACTTATTTGAATATTTCATAAAACAAAACCAAGGGCCCAACAAGTCGAGGCTTATTCTTAACCTTGTCTGGACACCCATGATAGCATCTCCAACATTTTTATTACATGTGCTCTTACCCACTTTCCCCTACATTCAAAGATAAATATTTTAAATGTCTCTTGTTTGTTTTTCTGGACACTTTTATTGCTTGCCATGCTGAACTCTTTCAATTAATGTTTCTTAAACTGAATTATTCCAACAATTGTGAGTCCTTGTCTATAGTCCTTATTCCAAAAGGTTTCAAATTATGCTCCATGGAAACTCATTTGAAACATGGAGAATAAAAAGAGGGTCCTAGATGAGGAACGTACTTCTTTATTTGTTTGGTTTATTGAATAAATTGTCTATAGATAAAGTATTGCTTCAACAGTTTAAAAATCTCTTCACTATATTTTAGCTAAGGACTGACATGTGGGACAGAGGCAAGGGATACATTTCAAACACAAGTGAAATCAAATATGTCTAAATGTGAAGAGAAAAAGGAAAAGAATCTCAAGTATTGTTTTCATCAGGAGAGATAAAGACTTCAAACATTCTTAAACGAGGGCTCAGCTAAAACAAGTGTGCAATAGCTCTGAGATTTCCAATTTGGATAGCATTCAAGTGCTACGAAGCCTTTCCTCTATCCTTGAGATTTATTTTAGGCAACTTCCTCAGGCACAAAGTGCTCTCCCCAGGCAATGTTGCAATAAGTAGACCTGGAAATCTTGCTAAACAGGTTCGACATTCAGCAGAAGAGCCATGAATGTGGAGCATTTTCATTTCAGTGCCCAGGGAAATTCAATGGTTTTTTGGTTTACACATTTCACAAAAGCTGTAAATGCAACTCATTATACAATGATAGAGTAGATTGTGATTTAAGAAGGCTGTTTTCATGTGAAGGGCCTAATTCTGACTGGTTTTCATGAACTATCCTTGACGGAGGGATTCACTTGGAACTGGTTAGTCGGACCAGCTGGTCTTATTCAATTTCCTTTTTGGACATGAAATACTTTTTCTCTCCCTCTCTCCTTTACTCACCATGTCAAATATTTACTTCCAGTTTTTATTTTTTCCTCCTAACCCTCTGAAAGTATTACATAAATAAACAAACAGGAAAGACTAAATTCCAAGAACTTGATATGATATACAAATGATGTCTGTTTAGCTAGAAAGCCTGCCAAACTCTTCACAAGTATTACTCTGTTAAATTTTCAAAACACCTTCATGTGAAAGTTAGTATTTTATTAAGGTTTTGTTGACATAGTTAACAAAATTCACAAAGGATTAATGAATTTGCCCACAAATAAATTCAACTCTAGACCTCAGGTTACTCTGATTCCTATATGAAAAGTGACACTCATCTGTTAGTTTGCAAAACTCTGCCACCAGTATGTCAAATACCAGCACAGTCCCCCATGGTAAACAGAATTCAGCAAAGCTTCAGACTAAGACAGATTGAGAGGAAGCACTTAGCCATGTATTTCTGAAAAAAATAAATTAGCTAGCAAGAGCCTTATGGATGATTGCAGAACACTGGGATAGGGCTGGAAACTGAGCCCCTGAGGTTGGAAGGTACTCACGTAGAAC
This sequence comes from Elephantulus edwardii, assembly GCF_000299155.1. Classification (NCBI taxonomy): domain Eukaryota; kingdom Metazoa; phylum Chordata; class Mammalia; order Macroscelidea; family Macroscelididae; genus Elephantulus; species Elephantulus edwardii. The sequence continues at coordinate 2,834,698 of NW_006399779.1, read as the reverse complement.
TGAGGACAAGATGCCTCATGAAGGGTCAACCTTCATGCCTAGAAGTAAATAAATACTTTAGGACTTTCACTTGCTATTGTGGCACAACTTAAAGTGTTCAGAATCAGCTTCAATTATCCAGTAGTAATCAGAATGAAAAGTATGAAGTATGAGTCTCAAAAATGTCAAAATTGTAAAACAAAAAAGATCAATAGACATTCATAAACAGAGTTGAACTGGTATTGGCCATTCTGTGTCAGAAATGAGAAACTGAAGAACAGTGCCGTGTTCTTCATCAAAAAGAACACATCAAGATCTACCCTGATATTTACTCTGTTTTCAGAGATAATATCCATGTTCTTAGAGGGAAGAGCAGTGAAAACTATTATTATCATTTACACTTCGATTACTAATACACATGAGGAAGTAATCAAAGATACTACAACATCTGTAGTCTGAAATTGATTAAAATAGGCAATGAAGAGGTAATGAAAATTACTGGTGATGTGAATGTATCATTTGAAACAAAGTGGGACTGCAGTTGTTGTGTGCCATCAAGTCCACTCCAACTCACAGCCATGCCCTGAGCAACAGTTCTGACCTCTGCGTGTCCTGCACCCTTCCCATGAGCTCGCATGTGCTCAGGCCCTTTGCTGTAGATGCTGAGTCAATCCACCTTGTTAATAGCCTTCCTTTCTTTCTCTCTTCATCTTTCTAAGCATTAAGTCTTTTCCAAGGGTTGACACCCTCTGACAACACTCCCAGAGCACACAAAACAAAGGAAACAAAGGTTTATCATCTTTGCCTCTAAGGAGCACTTTGGTTGAACTTCCTCTAGGACAGACTTGTTTGTTCTTTTAGCAGTATATTCGCAGAATATTCAGTATTCTTTGCCAATACAATTCAAAGGCATCGGTTCTTTGACAGTCTTCCTTATTCATTGTTCAACTTTCATATGTACAGGGAGCAATTAAAAAATACTAAGGCTTAGAGGGAGCTCTGGCCCCTCTGGTATAGTGGCAAGAAGCTGTGCTGCAATACCGATGGCACACAGTTTGAATCCACCAGATGCTCTTCTGAGAAGGAGGGACAATCTCCTCCTGTGCCGGTTGGATCTGATTTGATGATACACAATAATTAAAAAAAAAATTACTATGGTTTGGATCGAGAGAGCTCTGGTGGCCTAGGTAGTAAGAACTAGTGGTGCCTCTGAAAACTCACAGGAGGGTCAGCAATGGGTCAATTTCGACTTAATGGCACACAACAACATGGCTTGGATTAGGTATAGCTTAATTTTTAAACTGATGTGGATCTACAATTAGTACTCTTGGCACCAGCAGTCAAGAAATAAAAAAGATCTATTGCACTGGGAAAAACTACTGTCAGGGACCTCTCTAAAGTCCTCATGAGCAAGGGTATCAGTTTAAAGACTAAGGTACACCTGACTCAAGCTATTGTCTTTATGATTCCTTGTTATGCAGCTGAAAGTTGGGACAATGACTAAGGATGACAAAGGAAGAATTGATGCCTTTGAGTTATGATGCTGGAGAAGAGTACTGAATATCCCAAGGACTGCCAAAAGAACAAATAAGTCTGTCCTGAAGAAAGTGCAACCAGGTTATTTCTTTGAAGTAAGGATGGTGAAGCTTCATCTCACATACTTTGGGTATGGTAGAAGTAAGTCCTCAGAGAAGGACATAAAGATTGGAGAGGTGGAAGGTCAGTAGATGAGGAAGACCCTCAACAAGATCGATTTCCATGGTGACCATAATTATGGGATCAAATTATCTGAGATGTTGAGAATGGTACGGGATACGGCCAGGTTCAGATCTCTTGTTCAGTAAGTCTCTACAAGACACAGTAGTCTTGACAGCACCTAACACAAATGAAATGGCTTGAATAAGGTTCACATTAACCTTTAGTACTTTGGAGAGGTCTTTGACAGCAGTTTTCCCAAAGCAACATTTATTTTTATCTTGACTGCTGCTTCCATGGGTGTTGATTTTGGAATCACGTAAAATAAAGTTGTCTATAACTTCAATCTTTTCTCCATCTATTGTGATGTTATCAGTCTAGTAATGAGCATTCTTGTTTTCTTCATGTTGAGATGTAAACCTTATTGTGAAATGTGGCCTTGGTAATAAAATGGTATCATAGATTGCATGTTAAAATTTGACAAGACCGAGAAATTATTCATGGCAAATATCTATTTTTTTTCAAGGTAACCATGAGAACCTTGACAGGTAGAACACATAGGAATGAAATTGACTACATTTGTGACATGACATAATCGAGAAGCTCAGTACCATTAGTTGAAAGAAGTCCAAGGGCCAAGAGCCTATCAATTACATATATGAAAGTTTGAACTGGCACTGAAGAAATGAAAAGAAGTCTAAAGAAATTGGGAAAGATGTGCATCAGAGTTGCATCTTTCACCATAGTACTTCAATATATATCTGAGCAAATAATCCCAGAAACTGGACTATATAAAGAAGAATATTGCATCAGAATTGGAAGAAAACTCATTAAGAGCCTGTGACAGGCAGATGACACAACCTTGCTTTCTTAAACTAAAGAGGGCTTGAACACTAACAAAAACAAAAGTTATAGCTTTCACTGAAATTTCCACTCTGGCATAAAGGGGAAAAAAAATTCTCACAGCTGGACTACTAAGCAACATCATGATAAATATACAAAACAGCTTCAAGGGTTTCAATTTACTTGGAACCACAGTCAACATCAATAGACTTAGCAATCAAGAAAGGAAATAAAACATTCTACAAAAATCCTCTCTACATTGTGAAAATTCAGAGTTGTCACTCTGAGGACAAAAGTATGCTCTAGTCCAACCATTTTCAATTGATCTACAGGGATGAAAAAAACAGGCAATGAATATAAAAGACTAAAGAAGAATCGATGAGTCACAATGTTGGCAATGAATATTGCATGAGGGTCTCCTTAGAGGCAAGGATGGTAAAACTTTGTCTCACATACTTTGGGCTTACTACTAGGAAGGGCCAGTTCTTGGGGGAAAAAAAGACATTATGATTGGAAAGGTGGAGGGTCAGGGAAAGAGAGAAAGGCCCTCAATGAGATGGACAGATTATGGGCTCCAGGAGGATGGTTCAGGACAGGGCAAGGTACAGATCTGTTGTTCATAGGATGACTTTGAGTAATAGTTGGCCTCAAGGCATCTAACAACAACCACCTCTGAAGAAGGTCATCTTAGTAAATTAGCGTCTCAGATAAAAAGAGGAACAGCAAGATAGACAGGTTAGTGGCTGCAAGAATTGACTCCAACTCAGCAATAAATGTGAGGATGGCACAGACCTAAGCAGTATTTTGTTCTGTTGTGCATGGGGTCACGGGGGTCAGAATGGACTTGAGGGCATCTGAAAACAACAATGAGCTTTTAGGAACTGTTAGCTTAGTTAACACATCTGCTTTCTACAAAGGGATTAAGTTGCTTATAGCCCTTTACATAGATGAGAAAAACATCTAGAATCACTTACTGACCTTGAATTTTGCTTGAAAATCCTCTTTAGGCATGAATATTCTCCCTTTTCCTTCCTTGCTTTTGAGTCAAGGAACAATTTTGGATTCCTCTAAACTGTACAGACTTAGCTTAAGCATCCTCCTTATTTTGTCTTCTTTCCAGATTAGGGTTCAGGGAAGAGAGACACTCAATACCTACTACTTCATATTCCTTCTGAGGTTATTATTTAGGTATAATACAATTTCTAAGTAGAAATAATGAGCCTAAATTATAAATGTCAGAATTTTCTCATTATATGCTTTTTTTAATAGCAAATTGGATTTTTCCCCAGAAAAGTATTAAAGTCATTCATAATATTTTAAATCAGCCAGTTTTGCCAGTGTACTGTTGTCATAACTTCAATTAGTAAATAGTGGTCATGGGAAAGTAGATTACATAAGGGATAAGCTGGTTTACAGACAAGAGATTAAACTTTAGGCTCTATAAGTGGGATTGGAGTTGTGAAAGCAAAACACTATCGTAACAGCACAGGACATTCATTATACAGAACGAATCAGTGATGGTAACTTCATAACAGAATGTCATATACTTGTTAAGTAGCAATAGCACTCTTCAGAAGGCTGTCACATGAAGGTCTAGAGAGGTTCCTGGGTGGTAAGAATAAGAGGTTTCACTGCAAAACTCCTCTCAGCTGGAACCTAGAGGAAAGTTACTAGAGGTCCCTTTGCTGGCACAAGGTGCCTCCACTCTGCTGCACAACAGATACACCTTCCACTGCTATCAGAACTTACAACTGAATTCAGTTAGATGAATATCTTTGCGCTGCCAAATCCACTTCACTTAATGTACACAGGAAGCCTCACATTTCTACATCATCTCTAAACCCTCAAATTATGATTCCTATACAGCTGAGATAATGTGTATTGCCTCTGAAAGGCTCTCTCACATTTTCAAAGATGAGACATTTCATTACAGATAACTTCAAGTCAACCAATGCCCTACAAATGATTTAGGATGGTGTGCTCTTTAGTATTATATTTTTTTCCAGAGTAATTATCTCTCCTAAAATGCTGTCATCTAAAGCTCTGTTAAGTCTCTAGTCTTAGTAAGGTTCTTTAATAGAAGCAACATCCAAAGGCAAAGGCTGTTATCGGCCACTGAGAATAAGATATCTTCAGGAAAGAATAAATTTTACCAGTTGTTGGGTGCAGTGGACAAATCCAGGTCATCACATTTTATATGTTATCCATCCTATATTTTCCTTTGTTGTTGTTGTTATGTGCCATTGAGTCGTTTGCGACTCATAGTGACATTATGTACAAGAGCCCTAAACGCTGTTCTATCCTGTACCAATCTCGCCATCTTAAACACACTCATTTCCACCACTCCACTCACAGAATCGATACATCTCATTGAGGGTCTTCCCCTTCTGCGCTGTTCCTCCACTCTCCCAAACATGATGTCCCTCTCCAAGGACCATTCCTTCCTTGCAACATGCCAAAGTATGTCAGACGAAGCTTCAGAATCCTTGACTCCAAGGAGCATTCCAGCTTCACCTACTCCAGGACAAACCTACTCAGTAATATATTGACTAAGGAAAGGAGCTCCTTATAAAGATTAAGAGAAAGGTTTCATGTTGATATTGACTTCAGTGTTTTAAATTTGTTTCCCTAATTTCAGTCTGGCATTTGAGATTTCAATGTGGTTGGCACAGGATAGAACAAGGTTCACATCTGTTGTTCATAGGGTCATTAGGGACATGATTGGTAGCTTATTACTCTAAATTTTAAAAATCATAGCTTTCTCTTATGTAATGTCCATAGTAAAACCTACATGTGAGATCCTGGGGAGTATGAGATGAAAGGCTACCATGACATTTACCATACTCAGTAAGTGCTATGGTAAATGTTGGCCTTTTACATTATTGTTCTTAATTACAATTCTGTTCACTAAATTCTGTGAATAAATCAGACATACCTTGGAGTGGAGGAGTAAGAAAAATGTCAAGAGGAAGTAGAAATAATGTGTTCGGTAAATAAAAGTTAGGAATGTTTCCAACTTTGGGGAATAGAGTATTAGTAGGATAAGTAAAACACAAACAAACAAACAAACACCCCCAAAACAACAGGAATGTGACAAATATATGAAATGAATTAAGGTGATTAGGGTCTTAGGCCATGCTTTGATCAAAGAAATATTATATAACCCTGTTAAATAACAAATTTTAAACAAAATATTTTAATGTGATTTTTTTTTGAAATGTGGATAATGAGGAAATGCTATAAAACAATCATGTTATAAACCGTAACTAACAATTATTATTATTTCCATATGGTTGGAAGCATGACTGGAATCCTCTTCCTAAATAATATGCCTCCAGAAACTCTATGAACTTTTATAAATGTCAATAGTTATAGAGGGGCTTCAGGCCTTTTGTTCACAGGTTCACTATGAGTCATGTTGGACTCAAAGGCAATGAAGGCAATCAACAACACCAACAGCTTGGTGGCCAAGAGATAAGAAACTGTGTTTCCCACCCAAAAGCATGTGGTTCAAATTCACTAACTGCTCTGTGTGAACAATATGGAAGACCATCTCTTTCTGGGTGCTTTATGGCCTCTGAAAACTTGCTGGAGGTCAGTTATGAGTTGGTTCTGACTTGATGGCACAAAACAACAACATATGTATTTATGGAAGAGGTAGAATTTTAGCTAAGCCCTGGAGACAGAGAGGTTATACATAAAAAAGATGAAGGACATAAACATCAGAAGTAAGAAAATGAAATTACAGAGAGCATTTTCTAGTTACAATATTTGGTGTCCTTCCACATTAACATGAAGTAAAGAAAAGCAAAAGTTTTGATAAATCAAAGTGGAAGATAAGCTTTCTTTAGTTAATGGTGATTCCAGCTACACTAATTACAAGTAACCTCAGTGCTACAAGTTAGATGATGTAGATTCATGGAAATCATATGTATACCCACAATCTGAAATGAATATTTCCATGGGAAATATTTTTTTTTTCAGTCAGTTATTTTGTGAAAGTTCTTCAATCTTTCTTTTCCTTTCTTTTCTTTTTGTAAACAAAGCTATAATATTAATTGGGAGCAAGGTTTGCTATTTTCTTTATTATATCTGTTGGCATTATGAAAATGTGAAAGAGAGGAAAATGTAGAATCTCAAAAATTATTCCTTCCTCACTTTAATTTGGATTTTGTCATATAAAGACTTTCCAACAACCTGTGTTATGCAGATGACATACCTTGCTTGGTAAAAACAAAGAGGACTTGAAGCACATGCTGCAGAAGATTAAAGAATATAGCCTTCAATATAGGTTATATTGCACCATCAAGAGAAAAAAATCTTCACCACTGACCCAATAGGCATCAATCACTCTGACAGATGGAGAAATGATTGAAGTTGTGAATGATTTCATTTTGCTTGGATCCATAATCAACACTGAGAGTAGTATCAGCCAAGAAACAGAAGACATGTTTCATTGAAAAAAAAAATCTGCTGTCAATGTCGTCTTTAAAGGGCTACAGAGCAAGAACATTAATTTAAAAATTAAGAAGACCTAAGCCACGGTCTTTTCATTTACTTCCTAAGCATCAGAAAGTTTGATAATGAATGAATGAAGATGGCAGAAGATAATTTAGTGCCTTTGGGTTGTGTTGCGGCTAAGAACTGAATATTACATGTACTTCCAAAAGAAGAAATAAGTTTGTCTTGAACGAAGTTCAGCCAGGATGCTCTGTAGAGTCAAGAATGCTGACACTTCATCTTAGATAATTTCGGTATGTTGTCAGCAGGGACCAGTTCTTGGGAATGAAGGGGGAAGTCGTGTTAGGAAAGGTGGAGGGTCAGTGAAAGAGAGGAAGACTCTCAACAAGATAGACTGACACAGTGACTGTAACAAGGGCTCCAGTGTAGCAGAGATGGTGAGCATAGCAGAGGATAGGACAGGGTCCATTTCTGTTGTTCACCAGGTTGTCATGGGTAATAAACTATTATATGGCACCCAATGACAACAACATCATGAACATACAGAGGTGCACATGCACATCAGACACCATTATGCCAGTTGTTCTTAAATGGGATGCGTATCAGAACACCTGCAGAATTTAAGAGACAATAATAAAATAAGGACAAACAGAGTGGACATAGAAATATGGACTTAAGAACCATAAATGACATAGCTGAGCCTCTACATCTTGTGGTTCCTAACCTCTACACTATAATAGACAAAGTGCTAGTCTATAGGCCTTTTATTGTAAGAACCACCTTCCCTCT
>NW_006399779.1:2824185-2825801 GCF_000299155.1 Elephantulus edwardii | reverse complement strand
AATGATGAGTCACTTATTAACAACATGAGATATGCAGATGGCAAAGCTTTGCTTGCTGAAAGAGAGATAGATTTGGTACATTTACTGATAAAGAGAAAAGATTACAACTTCCTTATGGATAACAAATACAAAATCTTCACATCTGTATTAATAAGTAAACAACCTGATAAACACATAAGAAAAGACTGATGTTGTTAAGGATTTTACTTCATTTGGATCCACAGTCAATATCCATGGAGGACTCTCACATTGCTGGTGACCCACAACCAACTCAGAGCTGACCAGCTGACCCTCCATTGGGTTGAAGAACAGTCAAGAAATCATATATTGTGTTGGACACAGTGCAAAAAACCCCTTTTTTTATTACAAATGAAACATGTCACTTCAAGGAGTAAAGTTTGCCTAACTCATGTCATGGTATTTCTGTTATTTCATGAGCATGGAAAAGCTGGTGAATGAACAAGGAAAACTGAAAAATTCCCATCTCTGAGTGACAGTATTAAGGAATAATATGTAGAATATAGTATGGACTGTCAGAAATACAAATAAACGTGTTTTAGAAGTATTGCCAGAAAATTCCTCAGGAAAAAGGGTGGAAGACTGTCCCAGGCATGCTGAACATGTAACAGGAGGGATCAGGCCCTAGAGAAGGATATTATGCTTGGAAAAGTAGGAAGCCAACCAAAAAAAGAAAGACGCTAAACGAAATGGATTGGTACAGTGACTGCAGCAATTGGCTCGAGCACAGTGGAGATGATGAGGAGAGGGAAAGATTTCAATCTGTTTTACCTAAAGTAATGGTGAGTTGGAATCAGCTCAATGGAACCTAACAACAACGATGAAAGGAAACTAATTCATCAGCTCCTAACAACAACAACAACAACATGGATAGAAATACTTTAAGCACCCAGAGAGAATAGTGGCTAGATGATGAGCACTGTATTGGAACAGATGAGAGGAAGACCAAAAGGAATACATAATTAGGAATTTTAGGTATAACAACCATCTGAAACTAGAGGTGCATTGCAGAGTGGACTAGGGGGACGAGGGAAAGGAGGGGAGGGACGATACTGTGCAACAATGAATGATTAAATATATGATTAATCTCCTCTGTGTGAAAATCTCCTGGAGGATAAAATATGATCAAATATATCTTGAGTCATTTCTGACTCAAGAGTACATTAAAACAGCAATATAAAAATAAATAGGTTTATAGTTATTTTATGTGAGGGTTCTTGAGTGACATTATTTATGAATAAAATAGAAATTGACAGAATATTATTTTAGATTGTAAAGCATATTTTTTCAGTATTTTGTTAGAAACAGGATGATTTCATAGATGCTAGTAGCATTAAGGATGCATTATTTTTTTTCTGTTAAGTTATATGGTATTGTAAAGAAAAATGAAATGCCACTCTTTTTGGATCCTTCAATTGTGTTCTCTTTTGTTCCATTTTTGTTCTGACACCAACTGTACACGTAGCATTCCCTCCTGTAATATGAACCACCAGGAGCTCAAGCAGACCTCATGAGATAAAAAGACCACCAGGTCTACCTATGACTTCAAGGTTGAAACCTCATAATATTTTTACTTATAACATGACTACAAAATTAGG
>NW_006399779.1:2812944-2822566 GCF_000299155.1 Elephantulus edwardii | reverse complement strand
TTGGCCTTTTCTTATGTCTGCCTACACATTTTAGGACATCCTGTGATCTCTAAGGATAATTAGCGTAAACTCATGGAGGCCATCTCTTGCTTGTTTATTCTCACTACACCTTCAGATTCAATGATTTGCTAGAATGGCTCACAGTACTCATATATAATACTATACTTAGAATTATTGTTTTATTATAGCAAAAAAATATACAAATCAAGAAATGTGAAGGGCAAAGATCTAGAGAGTTCTCACCAGTGTTTTCATGTTCCTCAAATGGGACTCACTATCCTTGACCATATAATGCAAGTCTTTTATCAAACAAAAATCCCGTAGCAGTGCAATGCCCATAGCCTTTGTTAGGGTTCCTTGTATAAACCTAACTGATTGACCCAGATCCCACTTCTTCGCTAAGGTTGGGTGATAGGTGGGGCAGGAGTTTTTCTGGCTGTGCTTGTTGCCTGTACTAACCATACTGAAGTTATTTTATTAACGTATATAAGTAATGGTGGACTGGAGGCCTCAAGATAACAAAAGCACCTCAATTATTCAGGAAATTCTATAAAGCTTTGAAGTTATCTCTAAGAAAACAAAGATTAATTTATTTAAGTAAAATTAACTTTAAACCTTACAGGTATAATGCGATATTGTTCATGTATCTGTAAGTAAAATTTATGAAAGGTTACATATGGAGGCTCAGGGAATTCTAAGAGAAGCCTCTGTTAAGCAGAGGTTATAGTATCAGCATCAGGTACACGATGTTATGCACACTTTGCCATTGAATAGTCCGTAACTCAGAGTGCTCCAACAACAGGGCAGGCCGAAAACCCCGAGGGCTCTCTCAGGCTCCAAGTTTTGATGGAAGCACGGCCACATCTAACTCCCACAGAGTGCTTTGTGGGTTTGAATTATTGACCTGTTAATCATTGAGTGATTAACTACCACACCAAGAAGACCCCTTGTGGTGCTATTTTAAAAAAGTTGAACAAAGAAAACTCACAAAGCTAAATCCATTGCCCTGTGAGTTGTTTCCTTCTCATGCTGATCTTCTGGTGGGTTGCCCTGAATTGGAACCAACTCAAGGGGCAGCTTTAACAGGAAGACACTGGCTGTTTCATCTTTCTCTCAGAGTTGTTGTTAGGTGTGAGCTGCCAGCCTTTTGAGTAATTAACCACTGCACCACCAGACCTACTTGTAAAGCTATAGAAACCCACAATTCATTGGCATCAAGTTGACACTATATTGCATTTTCAGAGGCTGTAAACTGAACAAGAGAAAAGTTCCTATTTTTCTCCTGTGGAACAGCTGGTGGATTCCAACTGCCTGCCTTTAAACTGGCAGTGCAACTCCTTACCTTACCAGTGGGCCACCAGTTGTTGTTGTTGCTAAGTGTCATCAAGTTCAGGACAACACACAATGACGCTATGAACAACAGATCTGAATTCTGTCCTGTTCTGTCCCGCCCTCATCATCCCCAACACACTTGAGTTCGTAGCTGCAGAGACTGTATCAATCCATCTCATTGAAGGTCCTCCTGTCTTAAGCTGACCATTTTTCCAAACATGATGTCCCTCTCCAAGGAATAGCTTCTCATCACAATAGGCCTCAATATGCCTAAAATATGCAGATGAAGTTTAAACATGGTACCTCCAAGGGGCACGCTGGTTGCACTTTCTCCAAGACATATCTGTTTGTTTGTTCTTCTGGCAGTCCATGGGGTATTCAACACTCTTCTCCAACACCAAAGTGCTACTCTTCCGTCATCATTATTCATTGACCAGCTCTCACAAGCATAGTTGGTGACTGGAAAAACTATGTTTTCAATAAGGCACCCCTCACCCTTTAAACTGATATTACTGCTCTGTTGGACTTTGGAAAGGTCACTGACAGATGACTTTCTCAATGCTACCCTGGATGTGCTCATCAAGTTCTGCCAAGAAATCTGGAGAACAACCACTTGGCCAACTGACTGGAAGAGATCTATATTTGTTCCCATCCCAAAGAAAGGTGACCCAAAAGAGTGTGGAAACTATAGAACAATATCACCGATTTCACATGCAAGCAAGATTCTACTGAAGATTATAAAAAAATGACTGGAACAACATATCAATAGAGAACTACCAGAAGTCCAGGCTGGGTTAGAAGGGCTTGTGGTACTAGGGATATTGTAGCTAATGTTAGATAGATCTTAGCTGAAAGCAGGGAATACTAGAGGAATGTCTATCTGTGTTTCATTGACTATGCAAAGGTGTTTGACTCTGTGGATCATAACAAACTGTGGCTGACTCTGAGAATAATGGGAATCCCAGAACACTTGATCATGCTAATGCGAAACCTATACTTAGACCAGGAGGCAGTCATCATAACAGAGCAAGGAAGCACTGCATGGTTCAAAATTGGGAAGGCCGTACATCAGGGATGTGTCCTGTCTCCGTAACTTTTCAACCTGTTTACAAAACAGATTAAACGGGAGGCTGGGCTCTATGTGGAGAAATGTGGGGTCAATATTGGTGGAAGATCTATCAATAAAATGCGTTATGCTGATGACACATCCCTGCTTGCTGAAACTGAGGAGGACCTGAAGCGCTTGCTACAGAGGGTTAAGGACTGCAGCCTCCAGTATGGATTGAGGCTCAATGTTAAGAAGACAAAGACTTTGACCACTGCACCAATTGGCAGCATCTGGATGGATGGTGAAGAGATTGAGATTGTTCACAGATTTAGTTTGCTTGGATCCACAGTCAACACTCTTGGCACCAGTAGACAGGAAATTAAAAGGCGTATTGCCATGGGGAAGTCTGCTGTTAGGGACCTCTCCAAAGTACTGAAGAGCAATGGTGTCTCTCTGGAGACTAAGTTTCTTCTGATACAGGCCATGGTCTTTGCTATCACTTAATATGCATTAGAGAGTTGGACAATGACTAAGGAGGATAGAAGGTGAATTGATGCCTTTGAGCTGTGGTGCTAGAGAAGAATACTGAGAGTACTATGGACTGCTAGGAAAACAGATTCATCCTGGAAAGGGTTAAACCGGGTGGCTCCTTGGAGGCAAGGATTCTGAGGCTCCGTCTAACATACTTTGGACATGTTGTAAAGAGGGACCTGTCCTTGGAAAGGGACATCATGCTTGGGAGTGTGGAGGGACGGTGTAGGAGGGGAAGACCCTCTATGAGGTGGATTGATTCAGTGACTGGGATAATCGGGATGGGTGTGTCGGAGACAGTACGATTGGCACAGGACAGAGCAAAGTTTAGGGCTGTTGTACATAGGGTTGCTATGAGTCACAAGTGACTCAACGGCACATAACAACAACAACAACAACAACAACATGTCTCTCAATTCCCTACTACCAAGACTACTGATTATGTATCCAAGGAAGATGGTATTTTTGACAATGTTCAGTATTTTCTCCATCTATCATGTTGTTGTCTATTGGGTCAGTGGTGAGCGTTTTTGTTTTCTTGATGCTGAGATGTAATCCACTTTGAATGTTGTAGTCCTTGTTCTATTGTAGCAAGAGTCTCACATCCTCCTCACTTTCAGACACTTTGTGTCATTTGCATATTGAGTGAGTCTTTCTCCAATCTAAGGATACTTCCATGATACATAGCTTTCTTGATTTTAATCCAAGCAGTAATCTCTTGCTCTGTCCAGACAAGAGCTTTTTGGTCTAGTTATTGATTTTGTGTACACATAATTACATGTTCTGGAATTCCCATTCTTCTCAAAACTAGTCAGCTGACTTCACAAAGATTGCTTATTTCTCTATTGTTGTTAGGTGCCTGAGAGTCAGATCCTATCAACAATGAAAAATATAAAAAGATTAAACCTTGTCCCATGCTGTGCCATTCTCCAAGCTTCTGCTGCATTGAAAACTATTGTTGCATTTACTTCATCAGAGCATCTCACTGAGGATCTACATCTCTTTCACTGACTATCACATAAGCTACATAACACATGGGACATTACATTTATGTATTATTTTATTACTTTATTTTCAGCAAAAGTCATAATTGGTTATTGTTGTCTAGAAGGTACAATATGAATGATGAAATAGTGTGAAAATGAACATATACAAATTTTGTAATCAAACCAATAAAGAACAAGCAAACAAGCAAAAAGATTCTGAAGATATAGATAGTGTCTTTAGGAAAGAGGGACATTGAGATTCACTTTGTTGTGGAAGTGAAAGCAATTGAGAAGTTTTAGCAAAATACCTTATAATTCTCATTATGGACTTGGAATAGTCCATAAGTATTATAGTCAAGTTAGAAACGGGTAATGATTTGAGATCAGGAAGTGAGGTACCTCCTACTTTGTTTTTCATTTTCAGGAGTGCTTTGCTTATTCGGGGTCTCTACATTCCAGAAGAAACTGAATTTTACCTTTTTCATCCCATTGAAGAATGGAATTGATATTTATATGGTATTCCATTGAACTTGGAGATTGCCTTTGGTAGAATTGTCATTCTCACAATTTTGAGTCTTTCTATCCATGAGCATGGTATATTCTTATATTTCTCCAGGTATCTTTTTGTTTCTTAGTAATGTTTTATAATTTTCTTTGAATAGATATTTGTTCTTCTAGTTATATTTACCCCCAAGTATCTGCATTATTCACAAAAAAGAGATGGAAGCATCCCAAGTGCCCACCATCAAATGAATGGATAGAAAAACTATGGTATAGTCACACAATGGAATACTATACAGCACTGAAAAACAAGGAAATATAATAAATTATTATGCTACATGGGTGACCCTGGAGTATATTATGCTGAGTGAAATATCTCAGTCAAAAAGGAAAATACTGCATAAAGCACTGTTATTAAACAGGACTGACATAGGGGTTGGAGAAAAAAGTAAGAAAAGAGGGGATAAATAATGAATACTGTTTTTGAATAGATGAAGGAAAAAACTATTTAAAAGGAATATATGATTTGGCATTATTTGTATGACAATAGCCTAGAATAAGAAATGCATAGCAAAGTAAACAGGGGAGGGAGGAAATTATGCAACAATGAATTATTGTTTTTTTAAGTGAACTAGGGAGTAGGGAAGAAAATGCAACAATGAATGAATGAAAGAAAGTTCAACTTTTCTATAAAATTTTGTTAAAATCACAGTAATAAAAAACGTATAGACACACAGAAAAATGTCAATCTCATGGTATAGCCAAATCTCCATAATTTATGAACGATTCTCAAAGTAAATATTTGTAAAATATTTTATTATTTTGACCCTTTCCTAATAATTGACTGATCTGAAAATAAGTTCTGTTGATCCACTGCTTAGTAAGAAATTTATTATATCTAAATTGCCTGTCTTCATATCAGTGCAGAGACAGATAGTTTAACCTATGAGGAAATATTTTTTTAGGAGATGGTTTAATTTTTAATCACATTTTCAAGGACCCTTCAGGTTTCAGAAAATGTGAAAGTATAGAATTATTCTGCTCTTTCCTGGGGCCAGTTAACTGAGCAGATTCTTTGCTTTCAACTTGAAGCTCATCAGTTCCTGTGTTTTAGCTAAGGTTTTGTTTTTCTCTCGGTGGTTGGAAATGTATCTCCTTGCTCAACAGAAACCAAGTCTGAACCAGGGCTTACTGAGCTGAGGCAGATCTTGGCACCAGACCCTAGATATTGCTGTGCAGAAAATGCCAAAAAGAGCAGTTTCATTCTTCTCTCTTTCATAAGCCATGAAAGGAAGTAAGGGAAGTGAGCCAGGTTGTTTTTCAACTCTAGTATTCATTGAAAGCTTTACTGGAGCACTTCTGAAACTCTCCAACTTCTAAATTGAGAGTAGACGCAAACAGAGCATAAGATAAAACTATTCAGGATCCCATCGCCATTCTCATACAGGTTCCAGTTCACTCCACAACCTACGGAAATTCGGCAAGAAAACTAATCTCCATCTTGGTGATTATTTCTAACCTTATGCTTCCCGGTCTTCTTAAGGATCCCAGAACAGATTAACTTACTCTGGTTTAAGTGTAACCTTTTACAAAATCTCTTTCATTGCCCCATAGACAAGTGTCCTCCCTATAAATTCCACTATATTTTCACTGTCTAGTTTTTAACACAAATAGGGCAGTTGCTGTAAGAAGGGAAAGACACATCTATGTGTTAGGAGCACCACTTGAAACAGAGCAGCAGGTACAAGGCATGACTCACTTTGCTTTCTTCACCTGCAATGGGGAAACCTGGAATGTGCAGGAAACTTCTGCTAGAATGGGAGAGCTTAATCAAGTCTTTGTTGTTGTTTTTTTTCACTTAGGGTTCCACTTCATCTAGCAGGCAAGAAATGGATGCCTCTTGTTTTTTTTCACTATTTCTGAAAAGAATGAGCCTGCCCCCAAATTAAAAGGAACAGCCTATGAAAGCTGGAGGGCTGGGCTTTCTTTCTTTCTTTCTTTTTTTTTTCCTAAGGACTCAATTAGGTGATACCTTAATGCTGACAGCTGAGAAGCAGGTCAGTCAGGTTCTTAGGTGCTGCTCTATTATACAAGCCAGGTACAGCCAGCCCCACCTAATTTTGCTACTCAGGCACCTTCCTACTCAGTGGGTGCTGTCTCGCTTAATCTATTTTTTTTCTGATACATAGACTCATTCTGACAAGGAGAGTTGCAATCAACTTCGATATATCAGTACCTGCATGTAAACACCTCCAAGAGTTGAAGGTAAGTGCGCCCATGTGGGCTAAGCTGGTTTGATTCTTCTCTCTCTCTCTCTCTCTCTCTCTCTCTCATTTATTAAACAAATGAGAATCAAAGCAGCTTCAACTTTTGAGAGAAGCATCTGGCAAGTAGCTACTGAGACTCTTGTAAAGACAGGTAGTTGTGCCATTATCATTCCAAATGAGAATTTGCACTTTTAATTGCATGTTAACTTTAAGAATTGCTGCCAAATTTGTGAGATGATGAAACCAATCAGAGTGAAATGAACTTTTTATTTACAATGAATGCAACCAGGAGATAGAATTTCCATAAGATGGATCTTCATGAAGACTTCAAAATATTTAAAATGAAAATGGCCAGCAGAATATAAATTTAACTATTGTTAGTTTTGTAGTAACTTAAAAATACTTAGATATAAATGATTCAAGGTATAAATTTCAGTTTAAAAGTGATTGTTTTAAGTATTATGTTAGCATTGGAAAAATAAACTTACAGTACAATATTTGCCATCTTTCATATTTTTGTCAAAAATCACTCAAAGTTGACAAAATGTAGATATACCTTGCCTATCTTGATGTAATTGAAAATATAAAATTAGCTACTACTAAAGATATTCCATAGAATGAAAATTTGGATTAAAGATTTTAAACAACATTTAAATTCTATAGCTATATAAGATTCTATTAGAAAGATGTTGAATTTTAATTTATGTACTTTCTCTAAAAATAGATCTAAGGATGCTATTCGTATGGACAGTGAAATAGAATATTGGGCTAAAGAGCCACGCTTGGGAATTAGGGTTTGTATTTATTTTACTTACTTTCTGTATTTCCTCAGCTTGATATTTACTTACCCAAGAGTTTCTGGGTTATGAAAGTCAGATTTATTGACTAGTACTTAACTTTTAATGTTAAGTAAATTTGTCTTCACTTTAAAATGATTAATCGCAAGTCGCAACAGATTCATCACAATCCCCTTCACTTGCTGCACATGCCATTTTTAAATAATGGAAAAGGTTGTCTGTCTTTTATATCATGCTTTAGTAAAGCTAAATAAGACTGACCTACAAATCCAGTTTCAAGATATACTATTTATAATCTAGGGACTGCTGAAGTGAACCTTATGACTAAATACTCCCAAATCAGCAAGCAGGGAGTACAAAAGTCCATATATGTTTTCTGGATGGGTTATGTGTATCCACCTGGATACTTAACTTTTAATAAAACTATTCAAACATATTACTTTTTATAAAATACATTTTATTATCCATTTTTTTCCCTCAAGGAAAGCCATGTTTTTCTTTGTTTTTGAATTTTGTTCTTCCAATCAATTAAAAGTGAAATAAGAGGCCTAAGGTCCTCTAAAGGGGAAAAATCAGGGTAATTAGTCTTCTTGTCCTTAAAAAAGTATTGAAAGGGGCATTTTTAGAAGTCTGTTACCTTATGTTCACTACTATTCAAGCTCTTTTATTTAAAACAAGCACAATATTGTTCACAGTTGGGAAAGCCATTCAGAATAATTTTCAAAGTTCTGCCCAAAATAATGACTACAGATTGGTCTGAGTTTTCTGTAACAAAGAAAAAGGAAATGCATCTGTCTGAATTGCCATTCAAAGATTTATATTAAAGGAAGAAGGTAAAAAAAAGAAAAAGAAAATCAACTAAGGGAAAAGTAATACAATACTTTTCGTTATTTTAGTCTGAAAATATGTTTTATATGTTCTTATTAGTGTACATGTATTTATGTGTTTGTTTAAAATTTCTGAAACAGATTATTCATTTAAGGAGAAGCAAAATTATGCTCAGAGAGTGTGAGCTCATTCATTTAGGGGCCAGTCTTTTGGGGGGGAGTGTGTGTGTTTGTGTGTGTGTGTGTGTGATATCACCATCTGTCTGCAGGTCTCCCTACAAAGTAGTAATGTGAAATCACCTTCTAGTGTCAAACCCACAGGGGACAAAATAGAATGTATTCTGTATTTAGAGAAATTATTTCCAAGAAACAGTAAATTAACATTAAAATAGTAAATGTGTATTTTACAAGTTGGTCAATTTTAGGAAAAAATACAGTATTTCAGTATATACACAAAAGGATAGGATTTGCACTTAAAGCAATCCAGCGTCTGGAAATTTCCCTCTTTTTCTTTTCCCTTTGCATTAATTGTATATATAGTTTGTAAGGCTTGAGATGCTTTTCGCTCTTGTCTTGTCAGTTATTATTTGTCGTGTATTTGATTCTGACACATGGCAACCCCATGAGTGTCAGAGGAGAACTGTGCTACATAGAGTTTCAAATGGTGAAACTTTTGGTGGTGGATTTCCAGGTCTTTTTCCAAGGTATTTCTGACTGGACTAAAATTCCAGTCTTTTGGTTTGTAGTTAAGCGTGCTGTTTGAACCACTATGGACTCAAAGGAAACAGATTTTTATTCCCCTTTTTTAAGGGTCACGGTGTTGGCACTATCTTACAGTAATGCTAGGTACAACAGAACAAAATACTTTTGAGTCCTGCACCATCCTCACAGTATTGCAACCTATGTGTCACTTGATCTTGATGAGGAACTTCCTGTTCTTTGCTGACTCTCTCTCTATTTTCCTGAGCATTATGTCCTTCTCAAGGAATTGATCCTTCCTGACAACTTGTCCTTAGTACCTTCGATGAAACCTCACCATTCTAGTTTCAAAGGAGTATTCTGGCTATTTCTCCCAAGACAGATGGGTTTGTTCTGAAAGTCCATGATTATTTTCAACATTCTCCATCAGTGGTAGAGCTCAAATCATCAATAATTCGTTGGTCTTCTTTATTCATTGTCTTACAAGGAAGCCCAGTGAATACCACTATCATTCAGATATATGCACCAACAACAAGAGCCAAAGAAGAAGAAATAGATGATTTCTACCAACTTTTACAGTTGGAGATAGATTGAACATGCAATCAAGATGCATTGATAATAATGGGTGACTGGA
>NW_006399779.1:2763580-2810859 GCF_000299155.1 Elephantulus edwardii | reverse complement strand
GGAGGCAAGGATTCTGGGGCTTCGTCTGACATACTTTGGACATGTTGCCAGGAGGGATGGGTCCTTGGAGAGGGACATCATGCTTGGGAGGGTTCAGGGACAACACAGGAGGGGAAGACCCTCTATGAGATGGATTGATTCGGTGACTGGGGTAAGCGGGATGGGTGTGTCAGAGGTGGTGCGGTTGGCACAGGTTAGAGCAGGGCTTAGGGCTGTTGTGCATAGGGTCGCTATGAGTCGGAAACGACTCGACGGCACATAACAACAACAACAACAACAACAACATTAATCAATTGAAAATAGATACAACTTATTTTTAAAAAGTCATCTTAAACCACCAGATGTTTTTGCTGGGGAAGGAGGGGCAATCTCCTCCTGTACCAGTTAGATCCTATTTGACGGTTGTTGTTGTTGTTGTTGTTATGTTCCATCGAGTCGCTTGCGACTCATAGCGACCCTATGTACAGAATCCCTAAACTCTGCTCTGTCCTGTGCCAATTGCACTGTCTCTGACACTCCCATTCCAATTGCCCCAGTCACTGAATCAATCCACCTCCTAGAGGGCCTTCCCCTCCTGCGTTGTCCCTCCACCCTCCCATACATGACGTCCCTCTCCAAGGACCGGACTCTCCTCACAACATGTCCAAAGTATGTTAGAATGAGCCTCAGAATCCTTACCTCCAAGGAGCCACCCGGTTTAACTCTTTCCAGGATACAAAAAAATAATAAAATAAAATTTAAAAAATAAGTCTTGTTAGGAACTCTTAGAAAAATGTTAATGTTTCATGATTCTAGATTCTTCTGTCTCAAGAAGTTCGTCTTTTTATCATACCTCTGCCTGGCCATCTGGCACTATCCTTGTGTAGCAGATGATCTTGAACATACACAAGCAAACCAACCACAATGCAACATAAATTTATTAGGAAGTAAGCCATTTAAAGATTTAAAACTATAGCTAGAGAGTGCCTGAGTAGTGCACTACTCAGAAAGAATACATATTTCATATCTTGTTCTCTGGGGTATGGATCTGAACTCCATTATTCTTTCCTACTTTAAAATGTGATTTGCTCAGTGCAGGATAAGGGTAAAAAATCAACGAAAATCCACCTGGTCCCTGCTTCAGCAAAATTCCAGGGATGGGGTTCATAGTAGTCAATGGTTTCAATATCTGGCTATTTCTACCCTTTTCAAAGGAGAGAAATACTAGTAAGAAGTTCGATCTTTTCTTTGAAGTCAGGAAACAGGAATTGTACTTTTGTCTTACGGCAATCATGGAGTCTGCTTAAGTAAAAGGAAATAAAGTTTACTAAGTACAGACCAGAGAAATATCCAGTCACAAAATAAAAATGGTTGCTCTAATAGAACTGTTTTACAAGGAATATATAATTAGGTATTATTGTCATGACAGGAGTCCAGAACGAAGGCTGCATAGTGGAGTGGACTTGGGGGTATAACAAGGAAGGAATTTTTCTTTTACTTTTCAAAGAGAAGAGCAAATTGGTGGGAGGGGTAGGCAGGGAGAAAAGTACAACAATGAATGACTAGAAACCCTAAGTCTCTGTAAACTTTCATTAAAATTAATACTAATAAAAAAAAAAAACCAGGTTGCTTTGCCAGACCAAAAGAGGGATGTATTCATTTTCAGATGAGGAACTATAGGCTAAAAAAAAATCATAACTGCCTGAAAGGCCATCAGGGGAGGTAAAAGGCAGAACATGTAGAAGTGTGAATTTGATAGTGTTCACAACAAAAAAGTAGGATTATATGATTGGTCGAAACCACATGCTTTTAGTTATTTAGTTAGTTACAGAGTAGATCTAGTGGATGTTGTTGTTATGTGCCATTAAGTCAACTTCAACTCCTAGCAACTGCATAAATAATGGTTATGAATCGTGCCCTATCTTGAGCTAATCTTCCCTTCTTAGACACATCTGACCCCATTGCCACAGTAACTAGTCAGTCCATATCATCCAGCGTCTTCCTCTTTTGCACTGACCGACTACCATTCCCAGTATGATGTCCTTTTTCAAGGACTAGTCCCTCCTGGAAACTTGCCCTAAGTATGTGAGATGGAGCTCCAAATTTTTGCCTCCAATGAGCAAACTGGTTTCACCCTCTCTAGGACAGACCTACTTGTGCTCTTGGTAATTCATGTTCAATACTCTTCTCTAGCGCAACAACTCAAAGGCATTGCTGCTTCTTCTTCTACCATCCTTATTTACCGTCCAGCATAGCAAGCAATTGACAAGGCCATGTCCTGGATAAAGAAAATCTCAGTCTCCAAACTTTCTGGAGAGATCTTTGACAACAGATTTTTCCAATTCAGATCATTTTATTCCCTGACTTGCTGGTGCTAAGAATGTTGATTGTGGCTCCGAGCAAGATGAAATCATGAGCAATCTCAATCTTTTCTCTGTCTATTATGATACTGATTATTGGCCCAGTGGTGAGGAGCTGTTTTTTTATTGTTGAGATGCAATCCATACAGAAGGCTGCAGTCTTTAACCTTCTGTTGCAAATGACTCAAGTCCTCCTCAGTTTCAGTGAGCAAGATTGTGTTAACTCCATTCACACAGGCTGTTCAGTCTTCCTCCAGTCTTAATGCCACATTCTTCTTCATCAAGTTCAGCCTTCTAAATGACCTGTTCTGAATATAGATTGAAAAGGTATGGAGAAAGGCTACATCCCTAGCACTCCTCTCTTGATTTTGAAACATGCCGGGTTCCCTTGCTCTGGACAACAGCTTCCTTGTCTACAACCAGATTGCACACGAGTACGATCAGGTGTTCTGGGATTCCCACTCTTCTCTTTGTTAGCCACATTTTGTTGTGACCCACACAGTCAAGCATCTTTGTATATTCAATAAAACACAAGTAAACTTCCTACTCTCTACTTTCAAACAAGAACCATCTAACATCAGTAATGATAGCCCTAGTGCTGTGGCCTCCTCTAAATCCAGTTTGTATTTCTGGAAGTTCTCTGTCAATGTACTACTGTTCTAGTAATTTGTTACACTCTTCATTAAGATTTTGTTTGTATGTGATACTGTTTGATAATTTCCACATTCTGTAGGATCACATTTTTTAAAATGGGAATAAATGGTAACTTATTAATAAGATATTTTCTGGTAACTGATTAGTAAATTTACTTTTTCAGTCATGTCTGTTTTGGAGGTCCATTATAAAGACATAGATAATGCTGTACCCCAAGATCTTTTGGGAAAAGCAGATATCCAACAGCAGCTACATATGAGAAGGTTACCTATTATCCATGAGGTGTATTGTCCACGACAATATTAAGGTTAATGGGACTTCCATTTGGAAAAGTATATTTCAAAAATCCCTCATGAATCTATATTTTTGTAAAGACTTTAAAATAGTGGCTCTAGTTTTTTTAAACTTTCATACTTCTCAAAATTCTCATAATACTGCAGTGTACGAACAAGGAGAATAAATCAATATTCACAAAAGCCTTAGGCACAGCAATACTGATTTCTGAACAGACTCTGAATAGAATTTACAACATACCTTCGTCTCTTCCTCTTCCTTTTTCTCCTTTTCCTAGCAGATAACTTACAAATCATAACAGAATGCTTGACTCGCTTGGAGTGTTTTCAAGTTACTATTAAAGCTGAGGTGAGGGGTAGCAGGAAAATAAGAGGCAACAAAATGAATTTTTTTTTAAATTTAAAATTTAAGGTATTTATCTTTTTCTTATGGAGAAGGAGAAAAAGCTCAATGCAAATTCCTTACTTAGAAGTATGAGAAAACTAGAATAACGATGGACTTTTTATCATCTGTAGTGATCACTTAATTATGAATATAAACCAGAATGACTAGTTTTAGGAACAGTAATTTAATTATCATAGTCATATTGAAGGTAAATGAGGACAATTTATGAGTTAATTGGATTATTGTCAGTAGACAATCGAAGGGTATAGTGTTTGCTCGTTTACTAGAGACAGAGGTTCCTGGGAAATGGCATATAAATAATTTTAATCAGACTGAATTGGATTTTAAATGCACTCATTGAGGCATAAGTTTAAAGTAGTGGTGATAAATTAAATAGGTCCTAGGGACAATCACTCATATTCTTGTAATCTGTAAATTATGTAGTAAGTTTCTGTTTGGAAATCACATGAGAGAGTTGTTGAAACAGTGTTTTTTGAGAGGTAAGTTGGAAAGCCTTATTTTTCCAATGTTTCAAAAATGGTATTATAAATATTAAAGCCATAAAATTTGGAAATGTCCTTAAAAAAGTTATAAAGCAGCAGCATACCAGTGTACTTTTCTTTGTAACTTCTGTTACATAGATGAATGCATAAGCCTTAATTACAAACATCGAAGATTGAATTCTAACCCTATCTCTCAGTTACTAGCTTTGTCAACTTTGGCAAAGTTTTAATACGATTTTTCCATCACTAAATCATCTAAAAACTGGAGTTAATAATCTCTTCCTCATTGTTGGTTATGTTTGCTTGGTTTTGTCAAATGAGGAAGTGTGTAAAGAATTTGATATGATAAATACAGAAGAATTATGTCCTTTCCAATCATCTTAAAGCTTTTTATGGCATAAACCAAACTTCACTGCTGCTGTCATGAGTGATGACTGTAGATTCAAGTCAAATGAGATTATTGGCAACATTAATTGGCAACATTCCTATCATGATGCTTCCTATATACTTTGGAAATGTTGTCAGGAGGGGCTAGTTTGGGGAAAAACAAAAACATCATGTTGGTAAAGGTAGATGGTCAGCCAAGAAGAGGATGAGGCTCAATACGATGACTGACATAGTGACTATAACTATAGGCTCAAGCAGACCCAAGATCATGAGGACGGTGTTGTATAGGAATTGTTTCTGCTCTGTTGTCCATAAGGTTGCCATGAGGAGTAGTTAACTATAACAGCAAACTCAACTTTATTGACTATCACAGGAAAGTGTATGATACATTAACAAACAGAATTATCACTAAAATAAACATGCAAACATGGTCACTAACAGGTTAAGAAAAAGATCATTATTATTTCAGAAATATCTTTTTTACTCTCCTCCCAATTAGTACATTCTTCTTCCTTCCTTCCTATAGGAAGTACTTTCTTGATTTTGATTATTACTATTTTAATAATTTTAGTCATTGAGAATATATAGAAACCATATACCATTCAACTATTTTATTTCTATTTGTGCAATCTAGTATGTTGAAAATATTTTTCAAATCCTATTACCATCACCACCCTTCTTTACTGCTCCCTAAGTTTCTGCAAGTTTTCAGTCACTGTTGTCAATGTGATTTCGTAGAGATAGTTGATAAAAAGCCTGATGCTCAATGCAGAAATTTTTTACTGCATAAGTGAATTTAATTTATGGTTTAAAGAATATTTATGGGGATATTTTTCATTTAATATTTGGTGTTGGTTTACTGTTTTGTCTCACAGTAATAGTACTAAAGATTCATCCAGCTTTCAGAAAGCATTGGAGTCTGGAGAATTTGAAATTATGTTCTGCATTGTCTCCCTTTTGATCAGGATTCTTCTATATAATCTTTGATTAAGACATTCAGTAATGATAAGATCAAATGAACAAGGAATGACAAGAATTAAGCCCTTAAAGTAAGAAGAAAGAGTAGGCTATAAGGATTAATGGAAATCAGAATTACCAGGCTGTATTTGTAAAAGTTCTATTACATTGTGGGTATTGTGATTAATTTTCTAAAACAAAATATGGATGATTGAATATAAAACCAATATGCTTTGCAAATTTTCAAATAACAGAAATCATGATAAAAATCTTTGTAAAATATTCAGTAGTGGTAGTAATGAGCATCATTCAATTCTTGTCTAATAGAGGAGTAAATTGTTAATATCATTAAAATATTATATAAACAAATAAAATCATCATTATTATTTGTCTTTTTTGACATGTTTATGAAATTACCAAAAGATGAGTACCTTTTTAAGCTCTACACTATGTTTGTGATATTCCATGTTGTTGCTTAAATTCTTATTTGCTTATTTACCATGTATAAATATTCTGCAATATATTATGTTACTGCTGGATATCTAGGGTGAATATTCTTGAGGTTGAATATTCATAAGGCTATGAAAGTTCTTGTATATCCATTTGCCTTTCTAGCTTAAGTAGAATTTTCTTAAGTGAGAAGTAGAAGCTTTTATGGATCACAAAAAACATTAGGAATCCTTAGGTATGGATTTCTTTAAGAAGCTTTGAATGATAGCGTATGAGGATGGATTATGGTTAGAGTTCAAGTGGCTCCACTGTTAGACATAATTGAGCATTAGAAGAGGAACACTTAAAATCCACTGCTAAACAGGGAGAGTGTTTAAAAGCTTTTCTGAATTGAATAGAAATTAACATGAAGGAGGCTGAAAATATTCCTGATATTCTCAGGGAGAGTTCAGCAGAACATGTCAGGTCAGACAGGACCTAAATAATACTAATTGTATCTCATCAGCCTGGAGGATTATAGAGGAAAGTAAAAATCCAGCTCAAGGAACTAAAGGGCAATCCTCAAAACTCACTCTGGAGGGCTTTGCATCTAAAGAATAACTTTTCATAGTAGATAGCCTTGAGTGTTACCTCCTCCACTTACAGGCTGTGTGACCTTAAGTAAGTCACATGGCCACTCTAGCCTCAGTTTTTCTGAAAATGAAAGTAGTCCAGACTATAGTTTTATTTTAAGGGATCTTTTGTGAAGATTAAAGGGCATAGTTGTGAATTTTAGAAACTGTTGGAAATTGTTCTTTTTAGATGCCACAAAGCAGCTTCCACTCAGAGCAAGTTTATGTTTAACAGATCAAAACCTGTTTGACAGAGCACAGTCTTTCCAGGCTTTGCTGTGCATAAAAGCCTGTTAGTGCAGTCTCTATTTCAGTCCAGCTTGAGCATCTTTCCCTTCTTCATTAACACTATTTTTCCCCCAGTATGAGGTCCTTTCCAGGGATTGGCTGCTCCTGATAATATCCCCCAAATATATCAAAGTTTTAACACCCTCACCTATAAAGGCTACTCTAGCTTTACTTCTTCTGAGACAGACATATGTGTTCCTTTGGCAGTCTGTGGTATATAGTCAATTACACAGAAGTTATTTTTATGAAAACCATGAAGTGCTTTCTTTGGGGCAGGCACTGTTTAGGATGCTTCTACCTACAACTTCTCATTTAGTCTTCAAAGGAACAATATAAAGTCACTATGCTTACTGTGATTATTTCTCAGAGATTAATTATGATAGTCTATATTTTTATATAAATCCAATTCCCAAATATTTTCTCACCCCATCTTAATTTTTATAACTTGTATCACTTTTGTGCTTAAAAGACAGAATGGTACACTTAATTTGCTATGGCTTTAAATCCCACTTCTGCCAATATTTGTTTGGGTTAATTTTGTTCAATATTCTCTTCCCACAAATCATCTTTCTCATTTATAAATTAAGGAAGTTATATTGAAATATTTCTATTATTCTCCTTCATTTGATATTTTTAAAAGGGCATGATGAGGTAAATAGTACCATAACAAAGAAAAAAAAAGAATGATAATTTTAAATTAAAATAAATAAATTCAAACAGACACTTTTAAAAATGTTATCAAGTGAAGTTTCTGGATCACTGGCTTTTAAGAACTGATACAATTAGGTTATAAGTAGTAATTTAATTTTCATAATGAAGATTCCAAATTACACTAAAGATTTTGTTTCCTTAAATATATCAGTGAAATCTGCCAGAGGTACATAAAAACTTGAAACTTTCCCAAAGCTAAAGACTGTTGAAATATTGGAATTTGATTTGACAAAGTTCTTATACAGTTTTATGGTATTTTCCTAGAAGGAGGGAAAAATAAATTTTTGTGCAAAAAAATACAATTCAGTAACTCTAGGTTCAATAAATAATTTTTGAAAACTCATATTTTTAAAGAAAATATTTGGAATTATCTGAACATTATGTTTTTAGCATTTTATCAGTTATTCCATTTTTATCACTCTATCCACTTTAAAGTATTAAAATACTTTATTTAATAATAAAAACTACTATTTTCTTTCAGATTCCATTTATAGCACCACCAACGAAGGCTACAATGTTGATCTTAGGCAAAATTCTGTTGCTCTCAATGTTTTTTTGTTCACTACTATTGGGAAGCTTTGGAAAAGAAAATTCAGAAATAAGCACAACCGAAACCAAGACTGAAGTTTTACAAACAATGAGAAGAGGATCAGTTTCCTTGGAAAATGAAGAAGAATTAGACAAAACAAATAGTGAAACCTCTAACCCCTATACAACTCATATTCCTATTTTTGATTCATTAAACAAAGTCCACACAAAGACAACTTTACCCAGGGATTGGTCAACAGATAACCCTTCTGGGAGTATATCACCAACAACCACATCTTTAACAACCCCTTCTGTGATCCATAGTATTGTTTCTAAATTGCCTTTGAACTCGTCTGTTCTACATGAACATATTTTACCAGTATCAGTACCTCCTAACGCTACACAACCGGATGTGCCTTCCGAAAATTTCACTTCATCTTTGACTACTCTGACTAATGATGCCATGAATCCTCTGGACCACAGTTCCATGACAGTTAGCATCCTGCCTCCGGCACCAACCACCACATCCGTGACTACCTTGATTACAGAGCCCACTCCCTGGCTTACCACAACCAATAACAGTCTGGCTGAGTTCACCCCCTACCAGGAAACCACAACTCCACAGCCCACTCTCAAATTTACCAATAGTTCAAAAATATTTCAAAATACTGCTGACCCCCAAGAAGAAGGTAAATATAAGCAGATTCCATTTTCCTTTTGTGCAAACCTATCTCTAAAAAATCATATAGATTAAATTTAAGAAATGCAACATATTGGGGGGAAATATGATAGAACTAGAAAAATAAAAATAGTTTTGAGATTAAATTAGCATATACAAGGGAGCCATACAGGATAGTTTTAAGTCATCCCCACTCTATAGCAACGAGTTAGTGTTTGCTCTTGAGTTGTTTTGCTAATGTTTAAAGTAGTTTAACTTCACCACTGGCTCAGTGAGAGAAAGATCCTCTGTATCCTCCCATAAGGCGTTTTACAGCCTTGGAAACCTGATGAAATGTCAGCAGGAACTCGAATCAACTTGAAAATGAACAGACTGAAGAGATATGGAAACTGAGGCAGGGTCATAGTTTGTGGGTAAAAATTATCACTGAACATTCATTTGAGGATTATGAAAGCAAATTCTGCATGCCCAGTTTTTAAAGAAGAAAAATATTAATTTTATACATTATCTGACACTCATTACAAGAGAACTGGACTCTGATATCTTTTTTCATATATATATATATATATATATTCTTTTAAAAATAAATTTCATGACAGGAAACATTTCTTAATTTTTAGCACAGGAGCTAAAGGACACTATTAAGAATGAAATTTAGTTTCAAGTGTCCCAATAAAATAATAATTAACTAATTTATTTGTTTGCTTGTTCTTTTCCTTTAAGGAACATTGGTGGTGTAATGGGTAGGAAAGTTACACTACAAGTGCAAAGAAAGATGGTTCAAATCCAGTTGCTTCATGGGAGAAAGAGAGGCAAATGACAAGAGAGGCTGTAAATCACAGCACTATCTGCTGGAGGGTAGGAGTTGGTTGCAATCTGAGAGCAATGTGTTTGAGTAAATTTTAGGGATTATACTAATATTTAAATGGTAAATGAAAAATAGCTTTAAGACTTAATGTTTCATTTACATTTAATTATTTTTTGAGATGGAATAATATTTTCTCCTCCTGAATTCTTTTTTTAATTGTGTGTGTGTGTACTGTCAAATTGGATCTGTTACAGGAGATTGTCCTTCCTTCTCCAGTAGAGAGCATCTGGTGGATTTGAACCATGTGCCTCTGGGATTGCAGTGCAGCTTTCGGCCACTTGGCCACCAGAACTCCCTATCTTTTCCTGAATTTTAGAAAAATTAATCTCTCTCCTGTTGACAAGTTATAATAAACACAGCACAACTTACTTATAGATTTTATTAACAATATAGAAAGCTAAATTATATCTACAAATTCTTGTTTGAAAGTTGTTGTCAATGAATAGGAAACATTTCAAATGATTAAATTTTATCTTCATTAGGGTCCCTATCAATTTCTTTTCTATGTAATATTTTTAGTACTACTTTAAACACATTCTTTAATTCATGCATATTCTTAAATTTTGCAAATACTCCTTCATTTGTCTCTCTTCATCCCATTCATTAGTCTTCAGGCCAATGAAATAGATTAGTTTCTCATTGCCCATTTAAGCTGAATTTGTAAGTAGGAGATAATTCTGTAATAAAAAAATACGCGGATATTTACATAAATTAAAGGACTAGTCTGAGTTGCCTTTATTAAGGATGCTAGTAAACTGGGTACATTTGTATATGCATGATGAATACTGAGTGTATATTTCTATCATTATTCACTTATCTAAAAAATAGAGGCTCATATAGGGTCACTATGAGTCGCAAATGACTCGACGGCACATAACAACAACAACAACAACAACAACAAAAACTAGAGTAAATAGTATTTTTATTTTAATAATAATTTTACTATGCTACAATGTGAAGTTTAATCTGACAGAATCTTACAATCCTTATGGAATCTACATGGAATCAAGTAGAATCAGAGAACCTAAAGCTCTGCTGGGTTGTTGCTGTTTATTGCCATTGAGTAAAGCATGACTCATAGCAACCCTATGAGCAAAAGGCTTGAATGAAACCTTCCTATAATTATCATTGTTTATCCAAGTTCATAGAGTTTTCAGAGGCATGTGACTTAAGAAGTGGATGCCACTTCTGCTTCCAAACCTGTCTTAAACTGGAAGCTCCACTAAATACTGTCCACTATGAGCAGCCATTATGGCATTTGATCCCCCAATGGCACAAAGTTAAAAATCCCAGCAAACCCAGATTACTTCAGTGCAGCAAATTGACAGAGGAGTGCTGTACAACATAGAAGAATGTTCCTCTAAAATAAAATAATGCTAGACCCTTGGACACAACTGACTTTTAAATACAAGATATAGATAGGTATAGATTAGATATAGATTAGATGAGAAAGAGATTAGAGATTAGAGATAGAGAAAGAGATAGGGATAGGGATAGGGATAGGGATAGGGATAGGGATAGGGATAGAGATAGGGATAGAGATAGAGATAGAGATAGATACACACAATACATATATATAAATAATAAATTTCTTTACAAGTTAACAAAAATGTAAAAGTATATATAAAAATATACAACTTAAGGGAATATTAGGGTCACAGAGAGTTGAACAGAGACATGATTTTATACTCTAAGAGGTAATAAGATTTTTTACTATTCCTCAAAAGTTAAAATAGTATCATATTTTTAAAATAAAGAAATGGTGATATAGAAATTATACTGTCACATCATGGAAAACAAAACAGTATAAAACGAATGGATTTGCATCTTTCGTGAACTCAGTGCATAAGCATGACAGTGATCTCAAAACTATAATGTATTGATAACTTAACCTTTAAATAATAGAGCAAATAAAGGAAATGATAGAGAAAAAATTTGGATCCCCTTAAACTTAAACCTATGTATCTGTTTAAGATGTGCAAAGTGGGGAAAATGTCTTGCTTAAGTCCTTTTGTTGTACTAGAAATATCCTGTATCAAGTTATCCAAAATTAGGATACATTGCTTTCTTCAATAAAGCGCCTGTCACTTGAAGTTTTGGATATTCCATTTTCTAATTCTCACTTATGCCTCTTAGCTTTTTTAAAAAAAATAGGCACAAATTCAAGGTTTATTTCATTCTTAAGGTTCATCACAGTTTCAGGCTTGAAAAAGTTTTAATTAATGCAACTTCTAGCATGAACTCTTAATGGAGTATATACGCGGAACTGCAGTCGTAATGATGTTAAGTAAGAAGTCCAGTATAGAAAGCAAAGATTTCTGAGTATTTCAAAAACCAAAATGATTAAATATGGTTTTATTAAGAAATACAATTTGTCCACATATCCTAAATTATAAGTATGTATAAAAAAGAGACACACAATAACTATGTCTCATTTTTAAAACATTTCTATACTTTTGTTGGTATATGGAAAGCAATATGTAATACCTGTTATTTGACTAATAATTTTCTAGCTTTACATGCAAATTACCTTTTACCTTTGTTTGTTTGTTTCCTAGAGAACAGAAATACAGGAGTAGTATTTGGGGCCATTTTAGGGGCTATTCTTGGTGCTTCATTACTTAGTTTTGTTGGCTACTTATTATGTGGGAGAAGGAAAACAGATTCATTTTCCCATCGAAGACTTTATGATGACAGAAATGAACCAGGTAAGGAGCATCGTCACGGCTTAGAAGGATTCAGTATTAATAAAACACACTAAAAATGTATCTTGATCCACTCTCTGATTCCCAAAAGAATGAAAACAAGATAATGATAAACTTGCGAGAAATGAGAAAACCACTTGAATCTATTGTTCAATGAATCCAGTTTTGTTTTAAATAGTAATCCTGGAATCTAAAACATGGCTATAAAATTAAAAGATAATGATATGATATTAAGACCGAAAAATCATCAGGTTTGCTAATAAGTAACTTAAACAGTTATTCCTTGCTTTTGTTGGATCTTTTAATAGCAATATTTTGCGTAAAGTTTATTCTCCTTTGATGTTCTTCTAAAGTTTATACAAAACAACAGCTACCATTTATCTTAAGCAGGGGACTGTGGCTGGATTCCACTGTAGAGACGTGAAGTGCAGCTCTCTGTGGACTAAGCCACCAGAGCTTCCCATTTAGTCTGCTGCATGCCTTTTATTCATTTATTTAAATAAAACTACTACCATAGTCTCAGGAAGAAATGTGGCATAAAACGTGTAGGTATTCAAAATGTTAAAATTAATATCAGTAAACCCTTAACAAAAGGCATATCAACGTAATCATCTAGCCCAACTACTAGATTTAGTAAATGGCCTTTCAGACTGCCACTGTGAAATAATTCTGTTTTGTCACTTTCTTAGTTCTTCGACTAGACAATGCACCGGAACCTTATGATGTGAGTTTTGGGAATTCTAGTTACTACAACGCTACTGTGATTGGTTCAGCTCCGCCTGAAGGCCGGGAGCATGCACGTGATGGCATTCCTATGGATGACATACCTCCACTTCGTACCCCAGTATAAAACCAAGAAGAAAGGCTTTAGGTAAAAGGTGTTCACCTACACCCTGGCCTCACAGAGCCATCTTTCCAAAGATGACGCAGGATTATTGCCTTGTGGATCACACCTGTGGTACCAATCAGATCAGGAGGCTAGCTGCTAAAGCTTACAGAGTGAATCTTTTCTTGCAATAATTGACTATGTTAAAATATTCATTTAAAAAACCTTAATTTGGCTTTCTATTTTCTCAAGAGAAGAGATTTATGAAATCAAGTTAAACTAGATACTTATCATGATGTTGCTATTATTGTTATGTGTCACAGAGTCACAACAAACTCACCGTTTTTAAAACTTCTAGCAGGTTTTCAGAAGCTGTAAAGCACATAGGAGGAGACTGCCCATCTTTCTCCCAAGGAACAACTTGTGTATTTGAACCACCTGCCTTTGGATTTTAAGTGTAAATCATTAGCCACTAGGCCACCAGTATCCTTCAATGATACTAGGGATTAAAAAGCCCCCAAACCCAAAAACTCAGAAACTAAAGATTGAGTCCTTACCACTTCCTCTAAAGGACTACTACCATACTTCAAGGCTGGCATTCTTTTCATAGGAAATTGGAAGGATGTCGCTTTTATTTGTGGCTCAAAATGCCATAGACAATATGGAACAGCTCTCATGTTACCAGTAAATTAGTTAACTGCAATGGAGATACCTATATTCCAGGATATTGAAGGTTTCTACATCAGCACATAACAGCCATTCCCTTGGAATTGCCAGATTGACAGTGACTCTGCGTTCAACTGAGCCATGGTAAAAAGACTACTAACTGGGAAAGTAGTCGTTGTTGTGATCTACTGTTGAGTTGGCATCAACTCATAGCTGACCCTCCAGCAGGCTTCCAGCGACAGTGAATTAGGAGAGAGGAGACGGCTTATTCTTCACCCAGGAGCAGCTGGCAAATCTGAACTGTGAACCTTGCAGTTGGCAACACAACCAATGAAGTAGCAGACTGTCTAAATATGTCAATGAATTTGGAATTCATATATATATATTCAGCTAAAGCCTTAAAGAATCAAAGAAAACCATCGTAAAAAGCCAGACAAAGCATATACCTGCACGTAACTTAATACACTTTTAAGATGTTAGATTGTACTATAAGATTTCATATTTGTCAGAAATTATTGTTGTTCAGTCATATATAGAATAGATTGTGCATGTTTAAGGTATGACATCTGGAGGGGAAAAAAAGGAAACAAACAGAGACCAAATTTCCTCAGCATCAGCTTGATTTGAAAACAACTCCCAGCTGACCCTCCAGTGGGTTTTTAGAGACAGTAAATCACATGGAAATAGACTGTCTTTCTCCAAAGGAGCAGATGGAGAATTCAAAGCATGTGCCTTTGGGTGAGCAACACAACTACTTCCCCACTAGAACTCACTCCAGCAATATGGGAAGGCTGATCTTGATTGGAGTGTTATCCTTTGTTTGTAATTACTACTTGCTTCTGGCAAGAAGCAAATGAACAAATGAAAACCAAACAAACAAAAAATCAACAACGATAAAAACCACAAAAAACCCCAAATCCACACAAACCCAATGCTTTAGTACAGAGAAAAGTTGAGGCTTCAAGCATTAGCAAGTTTTATCAAGAGATAAAATTGCACAGAGACAATATGTGTAAAGGACACTTTAGTGTAAAACTGCTGCCTAGGTGTATGTACAAGTGTGATAAATAAAAAGAATGAAGCTCAGTAGTTTTAGAGAATGAGAACATCGCTTTAAGTTCATAATGACAGCATATACTTACCCCATATTGCCATAAAAATTGCAAAGAAGACTGTCCCTCCGTTATCAAACAGGTATGTCACCTTAAGGAAAGGGAAAATGTTAGTCTCAGCTGTATTAAAATAACTCAGTGGTTACTACTGTATTTGG
The DNA here is from genome assembly GCF_000299155.1 of Elephantulus edwardii. Taxonomy (NCBI): domain Eukaryota; kingdom Metazoa; phylum Chordata; class Mammalia; order Macroscelidea; family Macroscelididae; genus Elephantulus; species Elephantulus edwardii. Next base: position 2,795,739 of record NW_006399779.1, on the reverse strand, counting down.
GTACTTTGATTTTTCCCCCCAATGTAAATATATTATTTAATACATTGTAAGTATAAAATCTTTTTATGAGTTCTGTAACCATTGTGTTTTTCATGGAGGGAATTGAGGGACCAGCATTTTCTTCTTTTATTCTTCTTTCTTTCTGGACTTCTTTGTACTTGACTTCTAATCCTGCTTAGAAATAGCTGAAGAACCTTTTGAAAATATTACTGGGCTACACATGGTCACTAGAATATGATACTGTATGAAGACAGATTTGTAGGAGAGGAGAGCCATTCAGACTTGGATTATCTATATGCAAGTTTCCAAGAAAGGAAACATTTCAAGAACTTCGCAGCCAGCCACCACGTAGTTGAAAAACATATCCCTACTCTTGCACCTCTTTCAGAATGTGCATGGGTCTAATGGAGGCTACAAAGATAATGGATCACATCTTGTGTTGTTTTTAAAATTCATTTCCTTCAAGTAACTTCTGATTCAAAATAACCATACAGGATTGAAAAGTGCCGCAAAAGATGTCCAAGAAGGTAAATCCTTAAGAAAGTAGACTGCTTCAAAAGGAAGCTGACTGCCTCATCCTTCCTTTGTAAAGTGACTGGTGGGTTCCAACCAGCAACCTTCTGGTTCATCAAGTGCTCTAATCACTGCACCAGCACTGTTTAAGTGGTTATTTGTTTCATAAGCCATTGAACATTTGAGATGTGGTCCGCCTGTGTTTTGCTTAGATATCACCTGGAATTTTATAAAGAACAATGTTAATAAAATGTTCACGGTTGCAAAGATTAATAAAGTGTCAGTGCAATTCATTACTCCTTGTTTTTGTTCATAATTATCTCAGTATAATTATAAATTAGTGACGAAGAATAAACTAACAGAGCCCAGGAAGTAGATGTCTAAAAGTCCTATAAACACCACAGAAACTATTCTAAGGCTTCTGTTTAATAGGAGATAGAGACAAAATATTGGGTGAGAACATCATGAGGAAAGCTGGAATCTAGCAATATCTTCTTTGCTCAGTCTAAAGACCAGAGGTTGCTGAACTTGATGGTGAAAAATTCATTTCTGTATTTTGGTTGTAAAATCTGAGCCATCCTGCAAAAACAACGTGTAAAACAGATAACTATGGGATTTATTTTTCTGTAAAATAACCTTATTAAATGTATCAATATAAAAAGACATTCTGATTTTAAAAGCTTGTAGATGGATGCAAAATATTCAATAGGGCTCTGAAATTCAACCACCTTAAGGACTGTGGTTTCTAAAAATGCCTTCAGAATTGGTTTTTAGAACAATACTCAGTATGTATTATGCACAGGAGGAAAGGTATCATAAATAAATTCTTCTACAGAGATCATAAATTTACACCAAGCAGGAATCAGACTTTTTTATGTTCCCAAAGGCATCCCACAGAGACACCTGAGGCTGCCAAGCAATTGAACAGCTGTCTGCTTCCTCTATAAACAGATCGGCTGCAAGAAAGAGCCTCACACTGTGTTAGAATACAGACGTTACACACGAGGACTGAAAAGTTCACAAAGACATAATGGCGCTCTCTCTCCAGAAACAGCTGTGATATTGAGAAGGAGCAAATAAAAGAGCCATACTTAACAACAATTGTGACTATAGCTATAATTTGTAATTATCTTTCCTGAAAATCTGCTCCTCTTCCCCTTTCAGCGCTCACCAAATATGTAGCGATTGTGCTCTGTTCAGTAAAACTTAAACACCAACTTTTTTTATTTAGATATATTTATAAATAGATATATAATATATAGGGATGTTCAACACTCTTGGCACCAGCAGTCAGAAAACCAAAAGAGGAATTGCACTGGGAAAATCTGCTGTCAGGGATATCTCCAGAGTACTGAGAAGCAATGATGTCGGTCTAGAGACTAAGGTGTGCCTGATCCAGGCCATGGTCTTCACCATTACTTTCTATACACCAGAGAGCTAGACAGTGATTAAGGATGACAGAAGAAGAATTGATGCCTTTGAGTAGTGGTGCTGGAGAAGAATCTTGAACATACACCATGGACTGCCAAGAAAACAAATACGTCTGTATTGGAGAGATTGAAACCAAGTTTCTCCTTGGAGGCTAAGATTTTGCATTTCCATCTCACATATTTTGGGCAGATGGCCAGAAGCGACTAGTCTGTGGAGAAGGATAACATACTTTGGAGGGTGGAGGGACAGCACAGCAGAGGAAGACCCTGGATGAGTTGGATTGATACAGTAACTGAGGTAATGAGGGTAGGTATGTGGAAGTCAGTTGAGAATGGCTCAGGACAGGGCAGACTTCAGAGTTCTTGTACATAGAGTTGCTATGAGTAGCAGGCAACTTGATAACATATAACAACAACATTCATTTCACAGAAAGACATGCATAAAATGGTAGACTAAGCCACAATAGGAATGAAATAGTTTAAAAGGTTTCCTAACAGGCAATGTAGCAATATAAAAACATTGTTTTCTATTTACTAGACATTCTGTGGGAAAGTATCATAAAAACAGTGTTCATGGGGATAATGAGTAGTTTGTACTTCTGGGGTTCTTAAGTGGTGCAAACTGTTAATATGCTTTTTTTTATATAACAGAGAAGGGGAACGAACATTCAAGACCATCTAAGGGTATCTTGGGAAAGGGCCAGTGATCTGGTTCCAAGAAATTAGTGCTTAAAAACCCTGAGACAAACAGCTTGCCTTTGCGAATAGGGGAACATACAGAAAATGGTTTATATGGTGTTATGAATCCACCAGCTGCTCCACAGGAGGATGGGCAATCCCCTCCTATGTGCTTAACTGCCTTTGAAAACCCGCAGGAGGGTCAGCTATGACTCAGTTTGACTGTGTAGCTCACAACAATGGGAAGAAGCTGATCGCAATCCCCAAACATGCAGATAAAATCTATCAGCTGCTCTGAAGGAGAAGGATGGGCAATCTCCTCCCAGGTGATTTATTGCCTCTGTAAACCTGCTGGAGGGTCAGCTTTGCATTGGTTCTGACTCAACAGCACACACCACCCCCACCACAATGTGAATTAGAATACTTAGGAAGATGAATGTAAATTGGATTTTAAATAAAGCTATGTTTAAGCACAGCTTCTCCTCTTTCTGTGATGTCTTTTTTTTTAAACTCTAGAATTGTTGTTTTATGCTACCAAGTTTAAAGATGCTGAGTAGCAACTCTGTGAACAACAGATCTGAACCCTGACCTGTCCTCACACCCCTGAAGTGATGGTTACAGTCACTGTGGCAATCCATCTTGTTTAAAGTCTTTCATTTTCAATCCTCCACCTTTCCCATCATTATATCTTTTTTCCAAGGACTGAACCCTTCTAGTAACATGCCCTAAGTATAACTAGAAGAGAATTGTTGTTGTTGTGTAATGTCGAGTTGGAATAATCCCATAGCTGAAAATCCCATAGGTGGGTTTTCAGAAGTTAATCACACAAGAGGAGATTGTCCTTCTTTCTTCTGCAAAGCAGATGGTGGCCTTGAACCGTGTGCTTTCAGGATTGCAGCACAGCTTCTTGCCACTAGGCCACCAGAGCTCCTAAAATGAGATTATACTATAAAAAGAAATAAATACTTTCCATTGAGACTGGAAGTTTTCAATCCTGTGTTTCCTCCACTGTAGCCTCTGGATCTTTCTCTAAAATTGGTTGGTTGGTTCAGATAAATACGAATCTGGAAACTGCTGGTTTTATTTCCTATTAGATCGGTGGGATCCAGAGGACAAGGGACTTCAAGATGACTCAACCTTACAGACTAGTCTATTACCTCAAGTAGATGGGAAGTGGTATGCTATATCTATTAATTACCTCAGGTAGATGGGGAGTGGTAAGTTGTATCTATTTCAGCCCTCTCCGAACACTTGGGCAGAGCAAAAACTCTTCACTGTGGAGCTTTGAGTACAAGCTGCTTTAAACATAGGTCCTAGACCTGGAATCGCTCTGGTGGCTGAGTGCTCCCTGCTGAAAGGCAGGTGGTTTGAATTAACCAGCTGCTCCACAGAAGAAAGACGGGCAACCACCTCCTGTGTGATTTACAGCTTCTGAAAACTCACTGGAGGGTCAGCTATGAACAGGTTCCAACTCTCCAGCTACACCACCCAGCTCCTCCCCCACCCCAGTCATCATTTGTTCAGGACCCTGTCTTATGAAAATATCCTAGGAACTCTGTATCAGGATCAGGAAGAAGCTTATCAAAGTGCAGACGACTAGACCTGGTCCTTATCCTGCAGAGTTAGACTTTCCGGTTGCGGAACACAGGATTCTCCTTGTTAAATGCTTTGGTGATTCCTAGGCACAGTCTTATATGGACGTTTCCATAATGGTTTTCAATAAAGAAATACCACTCAAATGTTCTTGCAATCTCTAAAGCAGTCTATAGTCTGAGACTTATCCTAGGCTTTGGATACTACTTTGCTGAACAACCTCTTCGTATTCATCGCCAAAGAGTCTTCCTCTTGCAAAGTGACTGGTGGATTGAACCACCACAGAGGCTTGGCCTTTGGGTTAGCTGTTCAAGTCCCCATGGACTAGGCCATCAGGGGGCACCACAAGAAAACAAACCAAAATTAATAACTGTTCAGGATATAACACTAACCACTATTTAGAAATTGGGTCGACTTTTGTTGTTTTCATGGAGTCAAAACCATCCCATAACTGACCATCCAGTATGTTTTCAGAGCTGGTAAAGTACGTGGGAAGAGACTAGCCCCTCTTTCTCCTTTGGAGCAGCTGATGGATTTGAACTGCATGCCTTTGAGTTGGCAGCACAATTCCTTACCACTAAGCCACCAGAGTCATTTTTAGGGTCCACATTAGAGTGATATACAAGAAACAAAAACTTGTTGTTGTGTACCATCAAGTCAGAACCAACCCATAGCTGACCCTCCAGGGGGTTTTCAAACACAGTTAATCATACAGGGGCAAGGTTGTCCACTTTTCTCTCACAGGGCAGCTGATGGATTTGAACTGTGTACCTTCAGGGTTATAGCACAATTTCTTACGACTAGGCCACCAGAGCTTCCCAAGGAAAAATTTGCAACTTTTTTATTCAGTCAGTTCAGTTTAATGAGACTTTTTAACAAGATAAGGATAGTATTGTCTTGATGCTTTTTAACATGTGTGCAAATAATACTAAATTAAAGAAAAAACCAAATCTTCATAGTTTGAACTGACTTCTATTCACTTTTTGATGGTATGAACTATGCTGAAACTCCAGGAGGCATGTGATTTTGGCAAGAAGCTCTTCACCGAAGGCCCTTAATTTGGGTGAAGAAGGACATTCTAGAAGAAGGACAGCTCCCAGACACGGAGAAGAGGAGGGCCCACACTTACCTTGGCATAGACACAGCTGTCATTGAGTCTATGCAAGGAACAGTTCTTGTCACAGAGAGGGCACATCAAGACTTCAGTGGCCGCACAAATTTCTTGGCTTGAAAAATTAAGAAAAAGCAAGCATGAACCTCAGGGTCCAGAGAAGCACTTAGCTTCTATAATGACAGAGAAAAGGAAGCAAAGAAAATAGTAGGGGTGGCAGGCAGGTGACGCAGAACATGATAATGTAACTAAAAATATGTTAGGCTATTTTTTGATACAAAGGTTTTTGATTGTTGCTATGACTTTAAAGTCACTCTGGCAAGATTTTGTAATGATAATGGGGAAGTTTCAGCATCCCAGAGGATTTTATTTTTTTTTAAATGAAGACATGGACACGGGATTTCATGGTCCTCAGGATAGCTGTTGTTAGGTAGGACCGATAGAGCTTTTACCAAGCTCACAGGCAGGGAAGTGAGTGAGCTGGAATCAAACCCAACTATTCTGAGGCTTAAGTCTAGTGTCACTAGGCTCACCTCCCACTCCTTCACCAATATAGCTGCTTTTGTCACAAAAATGAGTAACTCTCATACTTTGCACAACGTCATAAGCCACACTATAGTCAACATAATGGTCATTTAAGGTTGTGACCAGATGTGATGGGTTTTGAAGTTCGTGACCCTGTTATTATGACAAAGTTTGTAATTAACGGTGCTATATTCTCTATTAGAACGTAGCTATATGACACACAGTTCTACAGCTCTTGCTCACGATCTTTAAATTTTCATCATAAATTAAGAATGACTTTGTGACAGGAGAATGGCATCTATGTCAATTTCTCAAAAGCCTCAGTGCCTGAGAGTTCAGAGAAATTCGCATTTTTTAACTTTTTATTATAGCTTGCATAAAAGTTTCCAGAGGAAGTTGATTTTCCATTCCCCCAGCAATGCACATTTTGCTTTCTATTAGTTGCAGTTTTGCATATTGTAACATCAGTCTTCTCTTACCTTCCCTACTATTCTAATTTTCATTTATCCTTTTGTCCTATTCTTTCCTGCCTTCTGAGCTTTGTCCCAGGACAAATACAACTTGTTTTTTACCCTGTATGGTTGAATGATAACGTGGAGTGAAGTAACGCCCTTAGTTCACCCCAGCCCCACCCCAGTTTGCTCCCACTTTGTCTTGGACCCTCTGCTGTGGCCTCTTTCAGGTCAACAGTGGTCACAGAAGTTTTGAAGATGTTTTTGTTTTATAGTATAGACAGCCACTGTTTTTAGATGCCACCGGGTTGAGTACCACTCATATGAACAGCCAACCTGACCCCTGCCCTATCCTGTGCCATCCTCATCATCTCTGACACACCAGAGCACATTGCTGAAGTCACTGTGTCAATTCATCTCCTTGGGGTCTCCAGGGAATACAGGGCCTATAAGCAAAACCAAAACTCAAATCCACTGCCCTGCAGTCTGTTCTGACTTGTTGGAACCATTCATCGGCTTTTGGAGGCTGTAAAGAAAAATGGAGGAGACTGCTTATCTGCAAGGCAGTGAATTTGAGTTTTGGTTTTGCTTATAGGCCCTGTATTCCCTGGAGCCCCCAAGGAGATGAATTGACACAGTGACTTCAGCAATGTGCTCTGGTGTGACAGATTCCAACTGAGGGAGAGAGAAGGTTAACCTTTGGGTTAGTAAGTCAGCTCTCTGTGGACCACATACACTTTGAGAGTGCCCTAAGATGCATACAGGTGTTTAAGCAAACAAGGATTTTCTTCCCCAACCAAAAGAGAGGGCTTTCCCTTAAAGTTAGCATCCTGTGCTAGCTCTGTTGGTGCAGGCCTCAGGAAGGTAAGCTGCTAACTCAAAAGTGACTCCTTGTCACGGGTTCAAATCCACCACCAGCTTCATAAGAAAACGATGGGCACTCTCCTCTGGTGCCATTTACATCCTCCAAAAAGCTACTGGAGGGTCAGCTACAAGGAGGTGCAGCTTCAACCTCAGTGAATGAGTGTGGCAAACTGTTAAGAGTCATTCCAAAAAGTCTCTGAAAGACAGAAATGACATGAAAGTTTCACACAGGCACAGTGATAGTCCAGTTAGGCCCAATGTCCATGCCTGGACTACCCCCTCTGAAGGGTTCTCACCCTTACACAGCTGCCCCCGGTGACACATCTTTAGTGGTAGGCCAAGCAGGACTATACCAACAGTTCCCTCACACGCCATGCCTCAAGGCATCACAAGTGTCCAGAATACAGGCCCAGAGATTCCAGTTATCAGGATGCTTCACCAAATGCTAAAGGCAAACACGCCTCTAGGTCTGCTTTCAGTCAGGTGAAAAGTTGGCTTCCCAGGGAACACAGGGACTGTGGAACAATGCAGTACTCTCCCAAACAAGGCATGTTCCTCCTTGCCTGACTGCATTCTCCTTACCCTCGTCAAGTCTGGAGGCACCTACATCCACAGGTATGAGCATAAGTCACAAATAAAATGAGACCTGATTATAGAGCTCAGGTGGCTTATTCCTTAGAGAGTTGCCCTCGTAACCCAAAGATGGTGACCCCGTGGTGGTTCATATCCACCAGCATCCCTGAGAGAGAGGTGGGCAATCCTCCGGTTGTGATTTATAGTCTCTGAAAACCCACTGGAGGATCATATAAGAGTTGTTCCGACTCTATGACAATGAGTGTGAAGGTTTTTTAGTCAAATTTAAGGGATTAAATTTTCGTTATTAACACCATCCACTTGAAGTGTATCTGTTGCGTCATTAGATACCTAAGACCGGTGTGTCTGTGTTCATTAAGTTTTGTCTTCACTGTAACCATCTCTAATGATTTAGAAGAAAAACAATAATGAATTTAATTAACTTCTCCAAGGCCACAGAATTAGCAAGAGGTCCTTCAGAGAGACACATATTTTTCTGATTCTAGGTATAATTATTTGTCAACTCCACTAAATCTAAAAGGCAGCTAGACTTATTCTATAGTTAAAGAGAACATTGTTTTAAAAATAACAGTAACAGTAATAATTTTTCCTTCTCTCACTTTGACACATATCATTTTGCTGGTAATCAGGATTTCTATTTGAAGCAGGGAAAATCAAAACATACATTTTAGTAGCCCAAGAGAGAACTGGTAGTGTGTGACTATTTTTGTAATGCTATTCATCTGAAGGAATAAGAACAAACTAATTTAATTCTTGAAGAAAGTTTTTTTTTTTTTTAATTTAAACCAGAGTACTACCACAATTCATTATTTCATGAATAAAATAATTTTTTCTATATTGAAATCTTATACTAAAAAAAGTTATTAAAGTTGGTTTGGTCAAACTAAAACCTGGATTTAGAAAAGCAATTTATCTAGAATTATAGCCATCAGACTGGGTGCTGCATTTCCTGCCAGAGTCCTTTAAACCCATTTTCTGTAAAGTTAGTCAATGTTTAATTGACTATATAACATTCTCACTGTCGTTGAAGTGGAGTCAACTTACAGGCGACACTGCAGCTGGTTTTTGAGATGGTAAATTGCATGGGAGGAGACTGCCCGTCCTTCTCTTTTGGACTTGCCAGTGGATTTGAACCTCCGGAAAGGTATGATCTTTGTGGTAGTCGTGAAAAACTCCAGAGAATTAACTGTCAGAGCTCTCTGGATATTTAGTAAGTTGTTGCTGTTTGGTACTGTCACCTGGAATCCGCTTCATAAAGACCCCAGGAATATTAGAAATGAACTCTGCCCTATCCTGTACCATTTTTATCGTCTCAGCCACATTAGAGCCCTTTGTTACAGTCACTGTGTCAACACACCTCGTTGGGGGAATTGGTGAGACTGAGTTTCATCATCCTTGCCCCCAAGGAAACATTCACGAAATGATTTTTGAAAATATAAAATAGAAACCTTAATATCAACAGTAAGTTTCTTCAATTTAACCACTAGAGGGCACAAGAGTGCTCATTTTGAGTGTTTCTTCATGCCTTATGCATAAACTGACAATTTAAACCTCCATGAAAATTGTGGCTGTGCTTGGTGGCATAGTCCCTAGAGATTGGCACCAACCCAGAGCCTGTGCCTTTTCTGACAGTTTGAATTTACCAGTGATTCCTCAGAAAAAAGGTAGATAATCTTTCCTCATGCAATTTACAACCTCGCAGAACCAATGAAGAAGGGTCAGCTATGAGTCAGTTGTGATTTGATGGCATTGAATTTTATTTTTACCCTTTCCTAAGAGAGGTATGATGATTTGGTTGAGAGTTACTCTGCTAACAAAAAAGGCTGAGTGTCTCTGGTAGTTTGAACCAATTCCAGAGTAGAAGAGTAGAGTTTGAGTTTTCTTTTTTATATTTAGTGCTGGTGGTCTAGTGGTAAACTGTACCACAGTTTCAAAGTTATGTGGTTCAAATCGACCATCTGCTCTGCAGAAGGATGGGCAATCTCTTCCTGTGTGACGTACTATCTCTGAAAACATATTGAAAGGTTAGCTATGGGTCGATTCTCATTCAATGGCACACAACACAACCACCTAAATGGACATATGAATGACTGGTCTGAAGAAATAATAATTATCACAAATGTATGATAATGTGTATGATAATGGTAGGAGGGATAGACCCATTGATTTGGAAGTGGGAATTTGGACTTATTATATGGTGTTTATTGACCATATGACAAGATTTCTTCCTTTTGTCCTGGGTTAGAATTCCAAGGCCTCGAAAGTAGGCCACACAGATCCACCTATTCTTCAAATTCTAATGATATATCTCAGACACAGATTTGACCAAGTTTGTCTATTCCATTACAGACCATTACACATACTGTCAGATCATTAACATAATAGTCGTTGCTGTTGTTTTTAAGTGGCATCATGAGCTGACTATATCTCATAGCTACAACAGATCTGAACTCTGCCCTAGCCTGTGCCATCCTCACCCTCTTTGCCATGTCAGGCTCACTATTACAGTCACTGCGTCAATTCACTTCTTTGAGGGTCATCCTCTCTTTCACCGACCCTCTACTTTTCTCAGCATAACATCTTTTTCCCAAGGATTTGTCCCTCCTGGTAACATGTGTGAGGGTAATGAACTTCATCCTTGCCTCTAAAAGAGGACCTGGCTTCACTTCTACCAAGGCGGATATGTTTGTTTGTTCTTCTGGCTGACCATGTGTGCAAACGGTAACGTAAAACTTGATTGTTATATCTTCTGACATTAAGCTACAGAGCAATGGACAAATGTGACATACATCACAACTTTTAAAAACATAATCAGATAATGCATATGCGCAGTTTTTACAACTTTCCAACTCAAGCAAGAGAGATTAACAGAAGAGTATCACCATAAATACAAAATAAGCCCCATTTCCTCTCCCTAACCAGTCATGATAACACCTTAGACTCAATCATGTCTGACACTTTGAATGGAAACTTTTAGTGCCATGAAATTTTGAAAATCAAGATATTCAGTGCTGCTTATCTTGTTTTAGAATAGAAAATCTGACAGGATCTTAATTATAGTGTGACAGAAGTAGAAGTGATATTATACCATAAAACACTGGTTTTAAAAAGAAAATGTTTGCTAATGCCGTTTGAAGCATTCACTGAATGAAAGGTTAAAGAATAATTAGCTAATACAAAAGGGCCTAATTTACTTCATTGGTACCATAAATCAGTAGAACAGGCGATTCAACTCCTATTATTTGGCTTATTAGTTTTCATCTTCAAGGGGTACATGAAAGAGCCTATATACTACATGATAAAACTTGGGGATCAGGTTCTACATGAAACCAACTCAAATGAGAAATTATAAAGTATAAATAAGTGCCTTTATCTCTTAAGTCATTATAGCACAATGCTTTCCCTTTCTAGACATCAGAACTCCAAATTACAACTTTCCCCATAAACCTCAGAGATTAAAGACTCAACAACTTGCAAGAAAAATCTCAAGAAAGGTAATAGATGGTTCTCATAGGAAAACATTTACCCAGGAATATGCTGCCTGCTGGGGTGGCAGTGAGTTTGCAAAATGATAAAATAAATCTGTGTAGGTGACATTATTTTAGCAGCAGGTGTTTCTTTTTTATTCTAATTATCATTTTGCCTTCACAAAGAACAAGAGAACTGTGAGATACCAGCTCAAGAAACTTGGCTAGGAATAGTACTAAACTCTAAAGAAAATTAAAGTGCTGTATATTTTGGGGCAAAATTGATATACACAAGCCATATTTTAAAGGAATATTAATGCACTGCTAACTTCTATTGTCACAACCGAGAAGCAAGCCCATGGGTATTAACAGATGGGTCAAAGAAGAAGAGACACTGAGATTTGAAGAACGGCAGAGTAGGGCTTTTGCATATTTTATACATCAGCATAGGAGACTGAACGTGTTGATAACGCTGAGAAATGTTAACTATGACATGCTACTAAGAGAGTGACTGATGCTTTTGCTGAGAAATAATGCATTGTTCTTATTCTCAAATTTTGAAGTATTTAAACTTTAAAAGAAGAATCACAATTCTTGATAACTTACACTGATCTTCAGTAAAATTTATAAATATCTGTTCATTCAGAGATTAAGAACAAAGACGAATATGATTTTGTGTCTTGTACTTAGGAAAGGAGAGAGACTTCTTTGCATCAGATTTATGGGATGTAAATGTTTGTTCTCACTCTTTGCTGTCAAGTCAGAACCAACTCAGCAGGTTTCAGAGGCTGAAAGTCACACAGAAGGAGATTGTCCATCTTTCTTTCATAACATTGTAGTGAGTTTGAACCTAAAGAAAGGTTACTTAACCTCGGGTTAAGTAACGCAACTTCTCACAGACTGATTACATCACCAGAGGTCCAACATTTTGTTTTGATATTAATGTGTTAGGTTCTCTTATTTGCAAAAAAGGATGCTGATCTCAAAGACTGTAGCAGGCAAGGTTTATATCAAATGAAAAATGCAAGCAGAAGGTCTTTGTGAATTGTCTAAAATTGTTTTATCTATTATAATTATTTGAACTGATAACGAATAATAATATGTATGATTGTGTACATTATATATTATTTTCTCTCTGTAATTGTTGATTTCTTACCTGGCATACTCAGAAAGAGATTGCCATGGTAATAACCAGCCTGCAGAAGATCAAGGACTACAGCCTCCTATATGGACTGAAACTCAACATCAAGAAAACAAAGATTCTAACCACTGGGCCAATTGGCAGCATCAGTATGGATGGTGAAGAGATTGAGATAGTTAACAGTTTTACTTTACTTGGCTCCATGGTCAACACTCTTGGTAACAGCAGCCAGGAAATCAAGAGACGAATTGCATTGGGAAAGTCGGCTGTGAGGGACCTCTCAAGAGTACTGAAGAGCAATGATGTCAGACTGGAGACTAAGGTGCACCTGATCCGGGCTATAGTCTTCGCAATTACGTGCTATGCATCAGAGAGTTGGACAGTGTTTAGGGTTGACAGAAAGAATTGATGCCTTTGAGCTCTGGTGCTGGAGAAGAGTGTTCAATGTACCATGGACTGTTAGGAGAACAAACAGGTTTGTCCTGGAGAGGGTGAAGCCAGAGTGTTCCCTACAGTCAAGGATTCTGAAGCTTCATCTGACATATTTTGGGCATGTTGCAAGGAGGGACTGGTCCTTGGAAAGAGACATCAAGTTTGGCAGAGTGGAGGGGCGGTGAAGGAGAGGAAGACCTTTGATGAGATGGATCGATTCTGTGACTAGAGAGGTGGGAATAAGTGCGTTTGAGATGGCTAGGTTGGCACAGAATAGAAGATCATATAGAGCTCTTGTACGTAGGGTCGCTACAAGTTGCAAGCAACTCGATGGCACATAACAACAAAAAACAACAACAAAACCTATCCACTAATATTGGTGTATGGATGTATGCAAATAACCTTTCATATAACGTTCCTTCTCACCAAAAAGAAAACCACTACCACCACCACCACCACCACCACCCCCGCCACCACTACACAAAAACAAACCAATAAATAAACTGTGGCACTATCACATGTTTCTTCTATGAAGTACTACAATGAATATTGTAGTTTGTTAATTGCATACCTTACTTGACTTGTGTTCATGGTAAATAATCCATAAAAGAAAACACATAAGCCAACAATTGCTGCAGGAATCAGCATTCCAGTATACCATCCCAGCCAAGCAAAGTAGAGGCCAATCTTCTCACCAAAGTACCGCCTGCATGAGAAAGGAAATCCTAGTTTGAGTCAAAGTAACATAACTGACAGTGCAAATACTGATGCTACTACATCTAGTCAGAATGTCAGATGAAAATTCACGACTCCATAGCTAATTTTTCTTCAGCTCCATCCAAGTAAATAAAACACCTACTTGTTAGAGAATCGTGATAATAATGGTGATATTATCTTTAAAACGTGTCAAATATAGAGCTATGCTTCCATGCAAAAACTTTTTCATGCTTTTATGTTGTTACTGAGAGTACACACAACCAAACCTATACCAGTTTAACAGTTTTAACATGTTTTGTTTGGTGAAATCAATTTCATCCTTTGAGTTGTGTAACCGTTCCACCCTCCTTTTCTCCTCATTACTTAACATAAATTCATTGTCTTCTAATGTTTCAAGTTGTCATTGTTCCTGTGGTCCTATATAGGCAGTTCTTAAAGAAAATGACACTCAAAGCAGTTTTAAGACTTCAGGGTATATTTTCAGTTTAGAGATGATTTGAAGGAAATGGTCTAAAGAGTTCATTTAATATTTATGACTCAAAAAAGGTCTATGTTGTTGTTGTTGTTGATTGCCTTTGAATTGAGCATGACTCATAGCGACCCTAGAAACAAAAGCCTGAAGCCCATCTAAAAGTACCGACATTTATCAAAATTCATAGTTTCCAGAGGCATGTTATTTAGGAACTGGATGCCACTCTTGCTTCCAAACCTGTAATAGAATCTTATTGGTTGAGTCACCTGCGATGCACAGCAGCTCTGATCCCTTCCCTGTCCTGAGCCAGTCTCACTAACTCTGACACATCAATCCTATTGCCCCAGTTACTGTTATCATTCCATCTCATCTGGGGTCTTCCTCTCCTGTGCTGTCCGTCCACCCTTCTGAGCATGATGTTCTTCTCCAAGGACCAATCTCTGCTGGCCACGTACCCAAAGTAAGTGAGGCAGAGCTTCAAAATCCTAGCCTCTAAGGAGAAACTTGGTTTTATCCCCTCCAAGACAGGCCTATTTGTTTTCTTGGTAGTCCCCTAGTTTATTAAAATATAGTGTTCTGCTCTGCATTTTCACCCTTCTGAGTAGGATTCTTCTTCTTGAATATAGCTGAACATTCTTGGAGGCAATAGGTTTCAAAACCATACCCTCCTCCAATTCCTGACTCCTTTTGTTCCAGATGAATAGAGCATTGTCATGCTTCGGAAAATCATTTGCAAGATGCCGTTCTAAATCATACTAGGATATGGGTCTAATGAACTAAACATGTTATTAAGCCAATTAACTGAGATGGCATCATGACCCTAAACCTTCAAACCAAGAAGAAAACCCCAGAGGTTCTTGATTGTGCATAATCAGACTCAACAGCTTCTCTATTGTTATTGGAAATATTGCCATCACATAATTATTACCAATCAACTTTCTACAAGTATACAACTTATTGAAAACCATTACAATAGTTGACTACATAACCCTGCCCTTAATAAGTACAATATATCCATCAGGATGAACCTTTCACCTCCTTCTCTCTCTAGACCATGGAAACAACTTCTAAACTTTGTTCTTTATACATTTATCTTTTTTTTAATCTTTTTTAATGTAACAGAGGACATATAGTATTTGTCTTTTCTTGAATGACATGTTTCGTTAAGCATAGTGTATTCCAGCTCTTTCCAAATCTGCACCAGGTAACAATACTATATTTCTCTCCCTGTCTGAGTTTTATTCTATTGTATGCATGTACTTTTGTTTACTCATTCATCTGTTGAAAGACATTTCATTTGTTTCTACTTTTGGCTATTGTGAATAGTGCTACTTTTGAAGCTAGTATGCAAATCTGTTTGATTCTCTGCTTTTAAGTGTTGGAATATATTTCTAGTGGTAAAAATTCTTGGTTATATGGCAATTTTATTTTTAGTTTTGTTTTTTTTAAGAAGCTCTACACTGTTTTTTTCTTTGGATGTACCATTTTGTATCCCACCAGCAATGGATAATGTCTTGTAACCCTTTTCAACCTTTTATTTTAATGTTAGCCACCATATTATTGTTATTGTTGTTGTTTAAATGGTAAGAAGCTATGCTGCAGTCCTGAAGGCACATGGTTTGAAACCACCAGTTAGAGAAAGATGGTTGTCCATCTCCTTCCATGTGTTTAACTGCCTCTGAAAACCCACTGGAGGGCCAGCTATCATTGGTTCTGACCCAACAGTACACAATAACAATAACAACAGTAACAATTATCTATTAGCTTTTTAGTGGAAAGGACTATTTGGTCTTTTAGAAATGCAGGTTTTAGCGAGCTCTGGTGGCCTAGTGGCAGGAAACTGCACTGCAATCCCAGAGGTACGTGGTTCAAATCCACCAGATGCTCTGCTGAAGAAGGAGGAACCATCACCTCCTGTGCCAGTCAGATCCAATTTGACGGTACACACATTAAAGAAATAAATAAATAAATAAATAAATGAACGAATGAATGAATGAATGAAATGAAATGAAATGCAGGTTTTTAAAGGCAGTCTCCTGGGCCTACCCAGGAGTGAGTGGACCCCTTTCTTCATGGAGCCAGGAGCTTGCTTTGTCCACATGCTACCCAGGGGATGTTAAGGGCTGCTAAAAGGAGCAAGTCAGGTGTGGACCAGAGCTTGACTGCTGTGTTAGCGGTGGTCCCTGCTGAGTACATGAGGGCAGCAGGGTTCCTGGAGACCCCACCCTCCTCCGCAGCCCTCTCCCTCTTGAGGGCCTGTGGCTGTACTAGGGCATCATCATAGCACTGATTACGGTGCCTGGAGAACTGTCATGGATTTCATCATCTTCCATTTGTTTCTTTAGGGAAATGGTTGTGACAAAGGACAGTTGTTTTCGGTTTTGGTGTTGTTGGAGTTTTTCTTTTCTTTTCTTTGTTCAGTGAAGCTCCAGGTTCACCAGCCACATTAGCCTATAGAAGTATAATCAAACATAAATGTGTGAGAGAGCATACAGGACCAGGCAGTGGCATATGTGAACTCAATGGGCTGGGTAGGAGAACCCCCGGCCAGTTAGGACATGGGGCCAATACCACACAGCTACAGGTGAGAATGCAGAGGATAAGGGGCCTGAGAGGACCTGGGGCCAGGAATCCAAAGAGTGAGAGAAATCTTCTAAAGTGTCCAGAGCCAATTCACTAATATTTGTGGATCTCCAGCCGCTCGAGGCGAGGCTTTGGGAAATAACCTAGACATGCCATCTGGAACACTGTCTGGGACAAGCTGGATGTGACTTTGCTGATATCACTGCCACCTCCCATCTTACAAAAGATAGAGCCTAACAGGTTAATAGCTTGGAAAGAAATCCCAGTGATCACCCAGGCCAGCAATTTCAGCTTCAAGGAAAATAAGGTGCTACGATTAATAGAATCCAAATCACCAAGCAAATGATGAAGCCAAACCAGAAGATCCAAGCTTCAAGTTCTGTGGCAGCAACATTATTAGAAGAGACCTTTCTGGCTTCAAGCATCCAGTGACTTTTTCCATCTAAGTTTTTCTGATTCCCTGATAGAAGGTCCAGCTTGAGTCTTCCGGTCACATTCTTCATGGACAAAATGTCCAAGGGCAGAGGGAGCAGCACAGTGCCAAAGCGGCCAGCACAACTCTTGCTGAACCAGTCACAGCATATGTAGGTGACAATGGCACTCACTCTGAAGAACAGATGGAAAGGGGACTGAGAGTTCCTGGTCTTGGCTTTCCTAAAGCCCAGCTCCTCTTTGCTATCCAAATCCAGGGACACATCCTCAGTATCATTCCCTAGGGCCTGTTTCTTCTTCCCTGGCCCACTTTGCTGCCCAGGCCCCAGGCTCACTCTCTTCTTAACGTGGAGAGCTGGAGGGTTACTGGGGGATAGTGCAGGAGTGGGGTCTGAGCCTGTGAATTGCAATGCCTTTGCCATCTAGAGCCATCATGTTGTTTTGTCATTAGATGCCATTACTGGAATAGGATCTGCAGCTACTCTATGCAACAGAACAAAATTCTGCCTAATCATTTGGTATACTCAGAAACACTTCATGCACACCTTTAAGTAGCCTTTCAATGAACAGAAGCTTATCATTTTTATGAGGGCCCATTTACTTATTTTTTTTTATTGCTTGGCTTTTTGCTGTTGTATTGTGGAGGTTGCTATTGTTGGGTGACATCGAGTCAGCTGCAACTTATAACAACCTTAGGAGCAATGGATTGGAACATTGCCCTATTCTGTACCATTCTCATGTCCTCTGATATACTCAAGCTCATTGTTACAGTCACTGTGTCAATCCATCTTGTTGAAGATCTTTCTTGCTCTGACCTTCCACCGTTCCTGGCATGATGTCCTGATCCAAGGAATGGTCCCTCCAGAAAATATCCTAAAGTTTGTGAGAGCAAATTTCATGATATTTACCTCTAAGGAGTACCATGCTTTTTTTAAAAGAAAATGCTTTTGTCATTTTATGTGTAAAAGGTGAGGGTACTGAGGGGTGCTTTCTGACTTAACTTCATTCTCTAATACATACTCTGTATTGTATCAGCTAAAATTTTTGCATGTCACACCAGGTGTAGACCTGGTCATTTTTCATTAAGCATAATTTTTCAAAATCCTTTCATTTACTTCTAGGAAACATGTATCAATAACTAATTCATTAACTTATGCAATGATAATGCTATACTTTGAAACTGAAGTTTATTTTCTTAGTTAGTATCACAATAAAGACACTCATTTCCTTGAACCAATGCTCCTCTGTGGGGTGAAACAGGGTTTCAAGCACATGTTGCTAACATATAATATCTTTATAAGAATTATGATAGGAGACATCATAGACAAGTTCCTTATATAGACATCATTATACAGAGATTTTCAATTAGACATTATTAAAGGCTAAGAGAGGGAGCATTAGTGCTTGATGGAGTATAATTATCTAAGTCAAAAGTAGTTTCATGGATATTTTAGGAGAGATTTTTAGTGATTTTAAAATTTAAATAATTTCATGCATATTGAGAATTATTCTTTAAAAACTACCACTACTTTTCTAAGCAGGTTTTCTTGCTAAGGATTTTTTTAAAAATTTTTTCTAATTTTTTGTGTGAAAAATGTGATTTGAATGAAAGGAAATCTTAGCTACTAAATACATGAATTAATTCTAAAAGTGGGGAAAATCCTCCATGAACATATGTCCAGAATATTGCTCTTGTTGTTAGGTGCATTTTAATTCACTATGACTCATGACAGTCCAATGACTAAAGAATCCAAACTTTATTTTACCTGCAACATCATCATGATCTTGGTCTTGTTGGACCATTTTTTCAATCACTGTGTTAATTCACATTGTTGAGTCTCCCTCTCTTTCTCTAACCATTTACCTTTGCTCGAAAGATGCCTTTTTTCAAAGACAGGTTGTTTCTGAAAACACTTCAAAATATGTGAGATGAAGTTTTATCATTCTCCTCCTAAGCTGCATTCAGGGCATACTTCCTCTGAGTTTGGTCTTTTGGTATTCCATGGTGCACCCAACACTCGTTGCCAACACCATAATTCAAAGGCATTGATTCTTCATTCTCTCTTATTCATTGTCCAACTTTACGATGCATAAGAATCAACTGTAAACTTTAAATAATTCCTTGACAGCTCATTTTCCCAGAACAACATCTGTATTTATTTCTTGTTTCCTGCTACCATCAGTGTCACTTGTGGACATAAGTGAAATGAAATCCTTAATAACTTCAATCCCTTCTTTATCTGTTCTAATGTTGCTTGTCGGTCTGCTCATGAAGATTTTTGTTTTCTTGATGCTAAAATGTAATCCATATTGAAAGTTGTAGTCTTTGCTCTTTTGTAGTCTGTGCTTTAAGTTTCCTTCACCTTTACAAGCAAGGTTGTGTAATCTGCATGATGCAAGTTTTTTATGAGACTTCTTCTAATTCTAGGGCCATATCTCTATGGCAAAGTCAAAGTCAATAGCTAGGAAATTCATTTTGGATCATAAACTCTTGGCATCATAGAATGAATACAGAATCACTATGATAGAAATAATTGGTTGTCACTGAACCAATGCTTCAGGAAGAAGCATAAGAACAAAACCCAATAGTATTTAAGAAAGAAGTCCAAATTGTCCTAAAGGCATAGGCAAAAATAAAAAAATAGGGCCATAGGAATTGCTGAAATATCAACTGAAGTGCAAACACATGCAGCCTTGGACATAACTCACTAGTCCATGACAAAAAATTTGGAAAGCAGTTTCCTGGCCAACTAACTGGAAAAGATTCAGATTTGTTCTCATGTTTTGCTTTTCTTTAAGGTGATCCAGTAGAGTGTGGAAATTATCAAACAACATCACTAAATTGGCTCAGGGTAGAGCAGGGTGCAGAGCTCTTTTACACAGAGTCTCTATGAATTGCAAGTGACTAGACGGTATAGAATAACCATGAATATCACAGGCTAGTAAAATCTTGCTGAAGGTTATCTTAAAAATAGCAGAAAGAGCACAGCAATAGAAATTGAAGCAGGATACAAGGAGCCATAGAATTAGAACATCACTGCTGCTGTCAAATGAATAGCAGGAATACCAGAAATTTGTTTTGCTAGGTCTAGAATAGAACTTTATTAAGAAGAAGCTGAGTAACAAGACCTCACCTTTAATCCAATAAGAAATTCCCTTATTTAATGTAAGAGAATAAAAGCTTTGCATATGGATCTCCTTCATTTATAACCAATATATAGAAACAAGCCAAATTCTGAGCAGTCGTTTTTCCTTAGAAAACAAGCCAATAAGAGAACTACATCCTTAAAATTGTTTTCTTATTATTACTGAAAATAACTATAAATAATTAATGCTTTAAGATTTTTAGACTTAATATTCTTTATTATTTTAGCTAGTTATAAAAATCTGGGATGTGAAAAATGTATATGTGAGATTCCATTGTCTAATAAGTCATGTCTTTCTCATAAAAATATCAATTTTGTAATATATAAGTTCCTAGCAATTAACAATATATTGTTACACACTTCAATGAACTTTATCTAGGTGGTCCTCTCATTCACTTTATCTAGGTGGGTCTTCCATTCTTCCTTCTTTGATGTCTATAAGACAAAGTATATACTTTTTCTTAGCAAATGTTCTTCTACATCTCTACTGCCAAATAGTTGGGTGTTGTTGATATGTGCTGCCGAGTTGCCTGCAATTCATTGTGACCTTATGTACAACTCTGAAGCCTGTCCTGGTCTAAACCAGTTTCACTGACTTTGACATACCTACCCTCACTGCCCCAGTTACTGTATCAATCCATCTGATCCACTGTCTTCCTTCCCTGAGCTGTCTCTTCACACTTCAGAGCATGATGTCCTTCTCCAAAGACAGGTTCCTTCTGATCACATGCCCAAAGTATGTGAGACAGAGCTTCAAAATCCTAGCCTCCAAGGAGAAACTTGTTTCACCCTCTCTAAGACAGACCTATTGTTTTTCTTGGAGGTCCATATGTTCAAGATTTTTCTCCAGCACCACAACCCAAAGGTATAAATTCTTCTGTCATCCTTAGCCATTGTCTAGCTCTTCTCTGCATAGCAAGCAATTGCAAAGACCATGGCCTGGATCGGATACACCTTTATCTCTAGACTGACATTTTTGCTCTTCAGCACTCTGGAGAGGTCCCTAGCAGTATTTTCCCAGTGCAGTTCATCTTTTGATTTCCTGACTGCTGGTTCCAAGAGTGCTGATTACAAAGCCAAGTAAACTGTCATTTTTAACAACTTCAATCCCTTCTCCATCTATCATGGTGCTGCCAGTTGTCCCAGTGGTGAGAATCTTTGTTTCCTTGATGTTGAGCTTCAAACCATATTGAAGACTACAGTCTGACTTTTCTGCAGCAAGTGCTTCATGTTCTCCTCAGTTTTGGTAAGCAAGGTTGTGTCATCTGCACAGCGTACGTTGTTGATGAGTTTCCTGCCAATCCTAATGCCACATTCCTCCTCATAAAGCCTCACTTACTGAATGATCTGTTCTGCATATAACTCATACATATAGGTATATAACTCCATATATTGAAAACAGAGGGTACCTGCAGAAATTATTTGAAGTAATACTAAATACTACTTATTATTAGTAATAAATCATAATTTTATTCATATTTCTTCTTATTATTTATTATATATTTTGTTAAATAGCACCTCTCACTGTATTACTACACCTCCAAAATAATAATAAAGTAACAATCTTTACATGGCATACTCAAGAATTTGAGAATTTGACACAATTGACTGACTCAATTAAAACAATTTGATGCTCAATATATTCAAATGTTTAATATAGAAAATAGAGGATGCGGTGCTTGATATTTCCCCTTTGCACCTCTTGATCCATTCTCTATCCTTTTCCTCTCTGCCATGAGCTCCAGGAGGCTCATCTACATTGAATTTATCATGTAAGCTCCTGTCTTCTAGTTTCCTGATAAGATTATTGGCCAGTTAGAAAGGAAGAAATAGAAAATCATGGAGAATGAAAAGTATTAGTCATTTACTACCCGAGCTTCCACCTTTTTGGGTCATGAATTTGGCAGTACTGGCTTTCTTCCTAAGGTCATAGTTTCTATAAGATATAGTTTCTCTAAGGCAGCTCTTTTGCTATGCTTACAGCTTCTTGACAACTGCTAACTGCTCCCTCTCTTTGCCCTTCAAGCCTAGGATTCTAACAGCTTCCAGCTGCTACCATTCGTAGGCATTCCATCACCATTTTCTGGCTTTCTTCAACTACCTATTTTATCAGTTTCCTGTTGAGACACTGAATCACACAGTTATACATTATTTTTGGTATGTGCACATATATTTCATAAAATGCTAACATTAACTGATAAAGTGACCGCCCTTGTCCTTTCATTATACAAATATTTACAGTTAGAAACTTCATTAATTTCTTAATGTAGTCTTCTTGTTCAAACAGTTATTAGAAAAAGAACAAATTTTCTTCATCAAAAAATTATTAACCATGAACGTAAGAGAACTGGAAACTGAAGATAGTGCAACATTAGAATATATATGCTCCCTGAAATCCTGGAAGTCCACAAATCTCTGTTATAAGCTCTATTTCTCTCATTGGCCTCAGGTTGGACCCTCTTAGCTGCCACTCGGGTGGATTTTTGTAGGCTGTAAATCTCATGAAAGGAGATTGTCCATCTTCCTCCTATTCATTCAGCTACTAGTGGATTAGAACAGACAAGGTAACACCACTTCGAGGTTAGCAGCTCAGCTCCCTGTGAACTACGCTGCTGCTTTGCCCCCAGATCCATTTTCTGCCTCTTCGTTGATTTGATTTGTTTTCTCCAGGAATGTAGATTACATAGATACCCTTATGACTACTTCTGGTTAATTTGGACCAGATAGTAATGGACAGCTTGGAGGTAGAGGGTGAAGTTGGAACTTGTTCCACCCTTACTCTTCTTCAGGGATGTCTCCATGGTAGTCACCTCCATGCGGTGGTTGTTGTTATTTGCCGTCGAGTTGCTTGTAACTCATAGTACCCCGTGTACAACATCTCTGAACCCTGGTCTATCCTGAGCTGATTCACCCACCCCACATTACCACAGTCACTGAGTCAACTTATCAAGGGGGGCTTCTTTATTCCAAGCAATTCCAACAATTCCCAGGTATTGTGCACTCTTTTCTATGGTCTATCCTGCTTTCCAGATGGTGGTAATTTTCACTTTCACTGTTGTCTAGATTCATCATTACCTCTGCTTAACCCCTCAGTTGTTCCATGACCTCTGTAACCAATTGCTTGCATTGAGTTTCTTATCTGGGAACATTAATAATGATCTATTTTGTCATAATTGTATCCTAAACAATACAGATTTTTTGGTGATTAAACGAAATAATTATAAGTCTTAAAGTATTTGCCTTCTACTGTTAATCTGCTTGCTGTGAGTACCTGATTAAGTCCAGGGGTTGATGCTTATACCACATTCCCCAGCGTGCCCAGCGCTCATATAATAGATGTCTGTTATTCTGAGGTCCATGGGTTTTGATGGGTTGTCTACTCTTGTAGGCGCCCTAAAATAGACCAAAACAAGATAAATTAGTATTCATTTTCTAAGTGAAGTATTATTTAAATCATAATTGTTTTCTTATCGTTTAAGGAATAATTTAAAAGTTTATTGAGAGCTTCAGAAATTGTAAGGACATAGCAAATGCCCTTATATCTCTCTCCTTATTAGAAATACTATAACAGCTCCTTAGAAAACAGTAATATCAATTTCATTTATTTTAAAAAATGCACTTTAGGTTTCAAAGTTTGGAATTTGTAGCCTTTAAAATATATTTTCTTTATCCTCACAGAGTTGTTATAACCTTTAATTATGAAAAGGTAAAATAATACAGGACTGGATCATTGTTGAACATAATTAGTACTTATAATTTCATAATTATATATTCTTTGGCCCAAAAGGACTCTGCATGCTCTCCTTTTTCTCTATTGGTGGTGAGATCCCCAAATATCTATCCCCTTAGTACAGGTAGTCAGGAAATAAGGAGACACATTGCATCAGGAAAATCTGCAGTTAGGGACCTCTCCAAATTATTAAAGAGTAATGATGTCAGTTTAAGGACTAAGGTGCATATAATTCAGGCCATGGTCTTCTGATCACTTGCTATGGATCTGAGATCATGGAGAACTCAGTAAAAAAGGATGACAGATGAAGAATTGATGTTTTTGAGCTGTGATGTTGGAGAAGAGCACTAAACCATCTCATGGATGGCCCAAAAAACCAAACAAATATGTCTTGGAGAGGTTATAGTGGGAGTGCTCTTATGAGACAAGAATGATGAAACTTCTCCTCACATCCTTTGGGCATGTTGCTAGAAGGGGCTATATCTTGGAAAAAGACCTGATGTTAGGATAGGCGGAGTGTTGGTTAAGGAGAAGGAGACTTTCTACCAGATAAATTGGTGAAGTGACTGCTGCAATGGGCTCTTGTGTGTCAGGAAGTGTGATGATGTACAGGATAGAACAGGGTTCAGGGCTTTTGTTCATAGGGTCACTATGAGTCATACTCGACAGCACCCTAACGACAATAACAACATCATTGTTTCAGAGTTATCATCAGGATTAATGAGAATATACACATATAAGATTTAGTACATGAAAAACACGAACAGATTAGATCTTATAATTATTATTACTCTTTTTAATTAACTACACTAAAAAGAAGAAAATATTGTAGTCCAACTTTCTGACCTTGGAAAAATGCTTTTTGGGTGTTTTGGTGTTTGGGTTTCTTTTTAATACTTAATTGTTTTTTTCTCTATTTACCAATCTAAAGATTAGAAGAAATATTATTGTCTATCTCAAAAAATTATTGCAAAAATAAAACTAAGTAATTAATGTAAAACATACTGTTTAAGTCAAATAGGAAGTGCTCAATGAGGGCCCAGTCCTTAGAGAGAGATACCATGTTTGGAAAGGCAGAGCATCAGTGAAAGGAAGGAAGATCCTCAACAAAATAGACTGACATAGTGTCTGTAACAACGGGCTCTACAACAAGAGGGATGTTGAGGATAGCGTTAGGTTTAGATGTTTTGTTCACAAAGTTGCTATCAATCAGTCATTTTGAAGGCAACTTACAACAACAACAATGTGATCTCACCTGTAGTATGTTGCACTGCTAACCAAAAGGTGGGCATCTACAGCTGTTCTAATCTACCTCTGAGCCACTAGGAGAAAGGACATCAGTCTCCTCCACTTAAAATACACAGCCTGAGAAACCAAATAAAAGGTTAACTGGAAGAGAAAGTCACTAGATGGCAGACAGTGAGTGAGCAAGTGATTATTAATATTCCTAATCTATGAATTAACAGCATAAAAGTTGAAGTTTGTGAGTCTCTGAACTTAAGCTTTTAAGGCAAAGAGTCATAGCATTTGAGAATTCAGAAGAAACGTTCAGAAGAAAACCACATTCTTATTTGGAACACGAGCAACTCAAAGTCAGTGCTGTATAGTCTATTCCAACTCATAAGCCACCCTCCATCAGATTTCTAAAGCTGTAAATCACAAGAGGAGGAGACTGCTTATCTTTCTTTCAAGGAGATTCTGATGGGTTTGAGCCACTAGAGATGCCTTTGGGTTAACAGATAAACTATGCCATCACAGTACTGAAGAAAGAAGTCAAGAATTCGGTGTCTCTGTAGGGTGACTCTGAGTAGTCTACCACTTGATGGCACCTAACAACAGTTAACATAGGGTGAATGCAGTCCCTAGGAAGTTGTGCTGCTGAACCAAAGGTCAGACCTCTCTGGTTGTTCCTAGGGAGAAAGAAGGGTAGTTTCCATCCAGGCAAACTACAGCCTCAACCCTGCTAGATGGTCAGCTGTGAATCAGTTCTGACCACATGGCAATGGGTTTGAGGTTTTCTAATATAGCGGTGAGAAGTACATCAAACAAATTCAAATGATATCCCTGTCTCAGCAGGAAGTGCTCACCACAGCTGGCAAAGAATTATGCAAGTAATGGGATATTATTGGTTTGGGTTTTGGTCGGTTGAATTTTGGGTGATTTTTTTTCTTTTTATATGCTATCTTGTTCGTGTATTTTAAATTTTTAGGTCTCTCAAAGTCATGGTTATCAACCTAGTACCTTGCTTGTTTGTGCGTGGTGTAGCACAGAGCTTTGTTGTGCTGGAGCAGAGACTGTCATCCTCTCTTCATCTCACTGGCATTATTACAGCATGGTCAAGCTTAAGTTCATGTGCTTCTTCAAAGGTGGGGAATTTTTTTGATCTGCTGGAATGAGGGCAAACTGCAGAAGGACTCAAGGGACGAATAGTTACTGAGCTACCTGAGGATTCTACAAGGCTATAAAAAAGATCCAGGGTCACATCTGACTGTACCCCAGAGCAAGAGCAGGTAGCCTCAAATGAAAAACAAATATTATCTAGCATTAAGTATGAAGAATTTTCCTTAATAAAACTAAACTCAATGATGTCAAGTCAGACTCAACCCATAGCTGACACTGCAACAGATTGTCCGAGGCTGTAAATTGCATAGGATGAATTTGATAATCCTTCTTGTACAGGTTGTTGGTATATGCAAACTGGCCAACTTGAGGTTAGCATAACTCTCTTACACTTGTGGTGTTGAGGCATTATTGTTCAAAATGGCTTTCCTAACAATTTGACTTTGACGATTCCATGTCTGGGAATATATGAAGAGGGCATGTGAATCTATTTACAAAGGGAGTGGTTAGTCTCACCACTAAATTGAACAGATTCAGCAGCAGAATTTGAGAATCTCACCACCAGTAAAGAAGAAGCAGAGAGAACAGAGAGTCCTTTGGGGCCAAAGATTTCTGTACCACTCAGAACCAGGCCACCTGGAGCAGCAGCAGCAGCTGCAGCAGAGAACCAGAGACCTGACATGAGACAGAGCTGACCTTGAGACTGCTGCCCCATAGGATCAGAGTGAAGAGCCTTCACCACAGCTTTCTGGCGGACTAGGGGGGAGAGCCATACTTGGCATGTCTAAGAGCTTTATAATACTGACTTGAAGCCATGAGGCTGAAGGCTCAGGTGCCTGTGAGCATGTTTTAGAAGCTGTCCTGCTGCCAACATGAATTATAGCCTTTTGTCTACTCTAATACACCTCTTAATCCTGAGTATGGTTCATGGGCTCTGTAAACTATTGCAATGGATTTCAGACCCAGTAAGCAGTAGGACTGGTGTTGGGATTAGTAGAAAGAGATACGGGGAACCTGGGGGACATGTCTGACTTCTTGGGATTTGGTTTTATGTTGTGCATGGCGATGATGGTGGCAACTCCCCCTTATGGAGTTGGCAGAGGTTGGATATGGCTGTCCTTATGTTACCCTTGCACTTTTTACAGGACTGTATCACCAACACTTACTCAATTTTTATTTAATAGAAAGAAAATGGTTTCAATGATATTAAAGTTACCTCATGTGGGGGAAATGCCGCTTCATATGCACCATTGTTTATAAGCTTAGAGATACCTGAAAAGAGAAGAAAAAACAAAACAGAACCATTCTAGAGTCAGTTTAAGTGAAGATTTTCCTCTGATGCTATCGCAAAAGCTTATTGCCTTCCAGCTGGAACTGATTCGTAGGTGGCCCCTCCTATAGGTTTTGGAAGGAGGATTTATGTGTGCATGTGTGCATACCTGTAAAAAGAAGGAAGAAAAATAGTACTAGAGACAGTTTAAACGAAGATTTTCTTCTGATGCAACATATACACACCCCATGTACACTTCACACACCCTTCTCTGTCTGTCTGTCTCTCTTTCTCTCTCTCTCACACACACACATACACACACTGCATCAATTAACACTGAAATAACACAAATCTCTATACCCAAGCTACCATGAGTACAGTGAGCTGTGAAAGATTCTGATGCTAAGAATCAAGTTTTATTCTTGCAACATTAATAAAGGAGCTCACTCTGCTCCTTGCTGTGGAGTGGGGAATTGACCCCTAGCTTTCATTCGAGCTCCTGAGGGAGTCAACTCCTATCTTTGTCCCTTGCTGGGGGATTAGAAGTGAAAGGGACGTAGTCTTTGGGTTAGCTGGTGAACTCTCTACAGACTATGACACCAAAATGCCCCACTTTTCTTTTTTTTTTTTAAGCAGTAAAAAGTCAACATTTGGTTTCACATTGCCATTTCATGAGATGTGACATATTTTAATATTCACTTACTTGGAATTAAGTGAGTTTAGGACTTTTTTCCACCTGGACCAAGTAATATCTTTTAGATTACATGCTTCTTCTTCTGATAAGGAGCTGTTGAGTATGACTCATAGGGGCCCTATGAATAACATATCTGACCTTTGTCCTATCCTAAGCTATCTCCAACATGCTTGAGCCTATTAATGCAATCACAGTGTCAATCCATTTTGTTGAGGGTCTTCTCTTTTGTAGATTTTCCACCTTTCCAAACATGATGTCTCTCTCCATGTTGCCTCTTCCAGCAACAAGCCTGAAGTATTAGAAACAAAGCTTTGTCATCTTTGACTCCAAGGATCACTTTGGTTGCACTTTAACCAAGACTTGTATGTCTGTTGTTTTGACAGTCGAAGGGATATTCAGTACTCTTCTCCAGCTGCACAGCTCAAAGGCTTCAATTGTTCTTCTGACATTCATATTCATTGTCCAATATTCAGATGCATAGAAAGTGATTGAAAAGACCATGGGCTGAATAAGGCACACTTTAGTCTTTAAACTCTTATCATTGTTCCTCAATAATTTGGAAATATCCTTAACTGCAGACTTTCCCGTTGTAATAAGTAAACCACCTTTCTTGAGAATGGGAACAAATATGGATCTGTTCCAGTCAGTCTATCAGGCAGCTGTCCTCCAAATTTCCTGGCATACACCTGCAAGTACATCCAGAGCTGCATCTGTTAGTTGGAACATGTCAATTGATATTCCATGGATTCCTGAATCTTGTTTTCATTTCGCTTTAAAGGCTGTACATTTTAATGAAAATCAGTAGGGGCTGGTTGCCAACTGTTGATTTCGAAAGTTTTAGGGCATGAGCAAAAATTGATCTCTTAGACTCCTTGATTTTTCAGGCTTACGATTAAAAGTCATTTATTTGTCTTTTGTTTTCCTTCTCTGCTTATCCTTAGGGAGCTGTACTACTAAAACAAAGGCCACTCCTTCCTGACAGTGCTAAGCTGTCAGTGGATACACAGGAGAAAGTTAGGCAATCTCCCTTCCTTGACAACGGAAATCCATTGGAGGATCAGCTATGAGTTGGTTCTAAAACTAGAACAGTGCATTTGAGAGTTTTCAGAATTTGTGTTCATTTTCCTAGGTGAAATTTTCTCACTTTCCTTTTTACTATACATGTTGTTGTTTACTGTAGAGTCAGAACCAACTCATAGCTGACCCTCCACCAGTCTTCCATTGCATGGGAGGAAATTGCCCACCCTTCTTCCTGAGAGCAGTTGATGGCTTTGAACCATGTGCCTTTAGAATTGAAGCACAGCTTCTTGTCACTAGGCCAGTAGCTCACTCTTAAACTTTCACTTGCGAAAATATACATATTTACATTTAGCCATTAGTTAATCTTCTTTAGGTAACTTCAATAGTAGTTCATACATAAATGTATTTAGTTTATCCATTTTTTTATCTTTATGACTTAGAATAGATTTATAGCTTTGTGATTTTCCTTTTTCACTTAATAATGCACTGTAGATATTATTTAAAAAAAAACAAAGAGGGAATTACTAATTTCAACCTCCATAAGTAAAGTATCTAAGACACACCTATCCTGATTACCCCAGTCACTGAATCAATCCACCTCATAGAGGATCTTCCCCTCCTGCACTGTCCCTCCACTCTACCAAGCATGATGTCCTTCTTTAAGGATTGGTCCCTACTTGCAACATGTCCAAAGTATGTCAGATGAAGTTTCAGAATCCTTGCCTCCAAAGAGCAGCCTAATTTAACCCTTTCCAGGGCAAATCTGTTAATTTTCTTAGCAGCCCATCGTATATTCAATACTCTTATCCAATACCACAACTCAAAGGCATCAATTCTCCTTCTATCTTCCCTAGACATTGTCCAGTCTGTATCAGGCACACCTTAGTCTCCAGAGTGACACCATTGTTCTTAAGTACTTTGGAGAGGTCCCTAACAGCAGATTTTTCCCAACGTAATATGTCTTTTCATTTCCTGGGTGCTGGTGCCAAGAGTGTTAACTGTGGAGCCAAGCAAACTAAAGCTGTTAACAATCTTAATCTCTTCACCATCCATCCTGATGCAGCCAATTGACCCACTGGTGAGAATCTCTGTTTTCTTGATATTGAGCCCCAATCCATATTGAAGGCTGCAGTCCTTGACCTTCTACAGCATGCACTTCAGGTCCTCCTCAGTTTCAGCAAGCAAGGTTGTGCCATCTGCATAATGAAGATTGTTGATGAATCTTCCTCTAATCTTGATGCCACACTTCTCCTCATATAGCCCAGCCTCTCAGATAATCTGTTCTTCATATAGGTTGAAAATGTTCACATAGCTTTCAAGGGACATGGTTCATGAATATATCCTGACTTAATTGTTAGTCTCCAAATATGGACATGAGAGATGTTTCTACTTCCCCCTTTTTTTTGTTCTATGACAAGCAACAATGATCACATTTCTACATATGCTGTTATTCAAGAGTTCTGATTATTTATTTAAGATACATTTCAAAAGTAAAATTTCTGTGTCAAAAAGTTTGCACATTTTATATTCTGAGGCATAAGGCCAACTATATTTTTGTTTGTATTAGCAAATTCCTATAGAAAATCTATGAACTTAGAGAAAGGACAATAGTTACAGAACAAGGTTAAAGTCTTTTGGTTTTAGGTTCAGTGTTAGATGGCACCAACAACAATGACAACATATATTGCCAAGCCCTTGTCTTCCATTTTGGACTTCCATTCCTCTGTATGATGGATGTGTTCTTGTTTTGGTTGAGGATCTGTTTGGATTGTTTTATTGTTTAAGTCTCTTGCTTAGAGTCAACAAGACTTCTAGGAGGACACTTGCATTTAAGGCCAACCTCTTGCCCCCATTTTGGAGACTGGATAACGTGACTGTGTAAGACAGGCTCTTATGTTTTGGCTAACGGTTATTGTGGAATGTTTGGTTGTTGGGTTTTTTTGTTTGTTTTGTTTTAATTAAAGCCTCTTGTTTAGAGTTAACAAAACCTCCTGGAGGGCTCTAATATTCACTAAATCAGGTCCACGTTATTATATTTTAATCCTTTGCTACTATATTTTGGAGAAACATTCTTCTAAGCTGTACAGTACTCTTCTGTGAATTTGCTGTGCTGAGGTAATCTGGGTTTGCTCTTATGCAGAACTTTGAACAATAGGGATCACAAATTCCATAACGGCTGCCCATGGTGGACAGTGTTTGGTGGAGCTTCCAGTTTTAAGACAGGTTGGGAAGCAGGAGTGACATCCACATTCCTAAACCACATGACTCTGGAAACTCTGTGAAGTTGGAGAAACAAGAGTTATAGAAAGGCCTCGATGGCAATCAACAACAACAACAACATTAGCAAATAGTATTTATAGTTTATAGTATTAACATTTTTATAATATTCTACAAAAAAGAGTAAGAGTTTTCATTATATTTTCTTGTCAGAATAAACCCATATCTGACCCTCTGGCAGGTTTTCAGAGGAAGTTAATCGCATGCGAAGAGATTGCCCATCCCGTACAGAGTTCCCTTTATATCCTCTTAGTAACAATAACTTACATTCTCTTACTAACTGAATGCAAAGCTTCAATTTTGAAAAACATTAATTCTAGGAAGAAATACCAGCATATTCTATTTTAAACAGGATCTCAATTAATGCTCTTACCCACTTTTGATATTCCATTTTCATATTTGGTTCGCTGCAGCACATGATAGACTATTCTGCTTCGGGTAGCATTACTGAAGAAGGTGTCCTTATTGTTTATTATGAAGCTGTTACAAGGAGGGAACTGGTTTTAGTACTGAAAGTCGTGAACAGAATTCACAACAGTTACACGCTAGTTAGCATATCTTCCAATTTACCCATTAAGATAAATAGGTGCATTACCATACAAACAATTAGAATAAAAACCTATCCTCTTCTTCTTTAAAAAGTGACAGAGAAAAATACATTCATAAAAATATATTATA
>NW_006399779.1:2759967-2763480 GCF_000299155.1 Elephantulus edwardii | reverse complement strand
CACACTGGTTTCTATAAATTTTGTACTACTGTAAGCAATGTAGTTCCCAAGGGAACACATTAAAAATGGTAATTGTCTCCTACCGCCTGCCTTTATAATCAGACTTAATAGCTTTCAAGCTTTAGCCACGAGGAACAACAGTTCTCTCTTCCCTTGATACTCTCTATTACCCCCATCCTAGGAAGAATAAGGAGGGACCTTGTGAAATTTCCAAATGAGAAGTCAGAGAATATGAAGTGCACACGGGTGATTTCCAAGAGGAAATGGAAGACCTGTTTTGGTATTTATTTCTATTAAGATATTTTTTTTAAGTGTTTCTCAGCATCTTAAAAACAGTTTCTGATTCCAGCTGGATTGTCAATGTTAATGATAAATGATTTTTCTCAGACACTTATAACTGATTAAGCCTTTTTTTATCCTTGCTTTTTTGGTTTTTTAAAAACAATTTCATTATACAATCTTTCAATTCTTTATATAATATACCAATTTTTTTCCTTCCTCTCATTGTCTTTTTAATCCATAATTACATATTTTCCTTCATACACATTGTGCTTTATACAATCTTTCATTTACATTATGCTTTTATACAATTATTCATATGCATTGGATTTTGTAAAAAATCATATTCAAACAGTTGCCAAATTCAGTAACTTTTCTAATTGAACTGCCTGCTCCAGACTTGGTGTTCTCCTGATTGTTTTGAGTTCTCATGTTTTCTTCCAATTTCCTACTTTCTTTTCCATCCCAAAATGCAGAGTAACTCACTACTTAACAAATATCAGTGGTTTCCATTACTTATATAATTAAATTTATTTTCTTCTACTCTTGCATTCCACCTGATCAATCAGCCTAACTCCCATGACTTCG
This sequence comes from Elephantulus edwardii, assembly GCF_000299155.1. Classification (NCBI taxonomy): domain Eukaryota; kingdom Metazoa; phylum Chordata; class Mammalia; order Macroscelidea; family Macroscelididae; genus Elephantulus; species Elephantulus edwardii. The sequence goes on along the minus strand of NW_006399779.1, from coordinate 2,762,613 downwards.
CTTATGTCTAATAATTAAAGTGAATGACATATCTTCATTTTACATTTTCAACCTTAATTTTCTCTTCATTCTGCTCTTTTAGCTCTGTTCTTCTAACCTTCTCTACTTTCCTCCAAATTTTCATCTCCTGAAGATTTCTACCTCCTTCAAAAACATTTCTGATCCTCTTTTCCAGATGTAGATTTGACTTCATGTATAAAAATGTGCACAGTTGACCTCTGAATAACTTAGGCAGTAGGGATACTGACTCAACTACTGTAGAAAATCAGTGTAACTTTTGACTGACCAAAAACATTACTATTAGCCTGGTGTTGACTGAAACTCTTACCAATAACAAAGCCCTGATTAACAAATATCTTATATGTTACATGTATTCTATACCGCAGTAGCATAAAAGCAGACTTCAATAAACAACAAAAAGGCAATTTTTTTGAGATGATAAGCTTTTTACCAGTTGTTCTAGCTCCACAGAGCCCTGGTAATGTCATGAATTATATATTGGCTTGTAAAAGAAAGGTCTGGTGTTCAAATCCACCAGCCATTTCTGGGGAGAAAAGATAAGCAATGTGTTCCCCTTAAAATTTATAGCCTTGGAAATCTGATGGAGGATTAAAATAATTTGGAATGGACTCACTAGCACTGGGGTTTGTTTATAGCTGTAGAGATGGTTGCATAAATGTCCTATTAAAAAATCATAATGATCTTTATTAGAGTCATGACAGTGACTTTCATAAACTTATTCATTCAAACTGATGGTGCAGGCAATTGTACCTGTAGACCTCAAGCTACAATGCCATGACTGTTCTCAGTTTCACAGACCACTTCCAGAATCACTAATAGTGCTTTGTATGGAGCTATGGTGTTCTATTGGGTAGAGAATTGTGCGACAACCCAAAGGTGGGTGGTTCAAATCCATCAGCTGCTCTGAGGAATAAAAATGAGCCATCTTCTTCCATGCAAATTGTTGTTGATGTTGTTATGTGCCACTGAGTCACCTGTGACTCATAGCAACTCTATGCACTAATAGCTCTGAACCCTGTTCTACTCGGAGACAATCTCATTGTCTCTGACACACCTGCCTCTATTGCCCTAGTCACTGTGTCAGTCCATCTCATCCAGGGTTTTCACTTTCCCAAGTATGCTGTCCCTCTCCAATGAATAGCCTCTCCTAGCAACATGTCCAAAGTATGTCAAGCTGATATTACAGCTACAGTCCTGTATCATATTGCATCTCTTGACATATATTTTTATCTTATTATTTTATTTACTTTCTAGTTAACTTTATTATATTGGGAATAAACATGAAGGCAAGTGTCCTGTCATAATTTCCTTTCTATTTCTGCCCCCAGGAGTGAGGCAAGCCAGGCTTGGCCTAGGGTTTAAGGCAGGAGGTGGCGTTAAACCCCAAAGGGAGTGGGGGAAGGAGGCAGCCATGTTTTTCCTGGTTGGCTCCTTCCAGAGTCTCTGTGACTTCTCCTTGCCAGAGGGAGCATGGTGGTGCGAGCACAGGAATCATGGCAATCTTTTGGAGTTGATTGCTTTTCTGGGCTTGTGTTTGACGTGCAGGTTTACTCTGCCCCCAGAAGTGAGGCAAGCCAGGCTTGATCTAGGGTTTAAGGCAGGAGGCAGCGTTAAGCAGGTTCAAATTGTCTTCCTGTCAAACATTCTTCTAGGTGGTATAGCCCTGGTCTCTGCGATGCGGTACAGAGGTAACTCGTGGTTGCTGTGATGCTGAACACTGGGACACTGATGTGCCAAACGTGGTAATGGGTACCCATGGTAGACAGTGTTGGCTGGAGCTTCCCGACTAAAACAAGCCTGGAAGCAGGAGATGCATCCATGTCCAAAATGGCTCCGGAAACTCTTTGTACAATTTCGTTCATAGGGCTGCTGTGAGTCGTCTATGACTCGATGGCACCTAAGACCACCAACAACATCTCCAACTTGAGCCACCATAAACTTAATAGATATAGTCATGTGGACACTCAATAAATAGTAGCTGACCATGAAAAGATTGAAAATATCACAACGAATACCCCCAAAGAATTCCACTTATTTTTCAATCAAGTACATACAGTTAAAAATTAAAATACGTAGTGTAATTAACAGATAAATAGAAATATGATTCTGTTGTTATATACTTTTGAGTTGAAACTGAGGCATAGCTGATATTCCAGTGGGTTTTCAGAGGCAGAGAATCACGTAGAAGGAGATTCTCCATTTTTCTCCAGTGAAGCAGTGAAGGATTTGAGCCACGGGCACCACAACTCCACTAAATGACCCGGATGGTTATGGGTTATGTTGCTGGTTTGTTTGGGATGGTGTGTTTTGTTTTTTTGGGGTTTTTTTTGTTTTTTACTATTGTATACTGTCAAGTTGGAACCAACCCATAGCTGACCCTCCAGCGGGTTTTCAGAGGCAGTTAATTATATGGGAGGAGATTGCCTGTCCTTCTCCTGTGGAGCAGCTGGTGGATTTGAATCATGTGGCTTTAGCATTGCAGCTCAGCTTCTTGCCAGTAGGCCAGCAGTGCACAAGTTTCCTATATATCATTATAGTCAAGAAGACAAAGATTCTCGCCACTGGACCAATTGGCAGCGTCAGGATGGATGACGAAGAGATTGAGAGTGTTCACAGCTTCACTTT
>NW_006399779.1:2736161-2759387 GCF_000299155.1 Elephantulus edwardii | reverse complement strand
GGAAATGACTCGATGGCACATAACAATAACAAGAGTTTATTAATTAGAACAACCCATTCTTCAACCATGTTTGTTAATGGTAATTAGGTAAAATTAAATCATTACTTTTGTCACTGTTAGTAAAATAACAATTATTAGGGAAAAGCACGGGCATGAGAACATTTGTATGAAACACAACATGAATAAGGAATAGTGTGAAATACAATTTGTGCTACCATAATAATTAGACAAGTTGGGAACGGTACTATCAGAGCAGGGAATTACATTTTTTTTATTTATGGCTTCAATATTTTATTTCCTAAAGATGATAAAGAAATTAGTAATGTTCTATGATTGTTTTTAATCTGTAAATTCTAACATAATGCAACATTTTATGACTAACTTGGTAAAGTATGGATGTATAACTTTTATTCATAAATAAACACTAGGAAAGGAAAAATACAGTCTAGTGGTGGTAAAACAGAAATGGAAACTCACTGGTGAATCCGAGCTCGGCTGAAGGGGCCAGTATAGCATTCTGACTCCTCCAGGTCTGGAAAAGATGACTTGTCAAGAGCCATTGGATTATGAGGCAACCACTTCATAATATTTTTCAAACCCCTTTTCATCCTGGAAGCAAGTTAAATATTAGAATTAGATAAATTTGCATTTGAGAGTTACCATATATGACACATCAGTCCCACTGTTAGGTATAAACCTAGGACACTTGAAAGGATCAACACTAACAAATACCTGTAAACCAATGTTCACTGTAGCACAAGTCACAATAGATAAAATTGGGAAACAATCAAGATGTCCATAATTAGATGGCTGGATAAGCAGAATACAGGATTTACATACTGCAGAATATTTCTCAGTCATAAAAATAAACAAAGTTCTGATACTGCTGCAACGTGGAAGGACTTGAAGAAGAGTATGGTGAGTTGTTATGTTGTTTTATTGAGGCAGAACCAATCATGACTGACCTCTAATGGGTTTAAGAAGGCAGCTAAGGGCGCAGGATACTCCAGGGGAACAGCTGGTGGGTTTAGAGCACATGCTTTGTGTTGGCAGCACAGCTGCTTACAATAGTCAATGAGAAAAGAGCATGGGCAAGGTCTAATGGTGATTAATTTTTAAAACATAATGCATGAGAATGACTGTATGAAACACAATGTGAATAAGGAATAGTGTGAAACACAATGTATGCAAACTCTGTGGCAAAGCAATAGAAAAGAAAAAAAATAAATATTGTGTTATTTCAGTAATATAAATTTACAATAAGAAAATGCATACATATCAGATTAGAGTATAAATGCAAAGGAGAATATCCATGGTTGTTTGGGGTTTTTTTAGGTAAGTAGAGTTTCTGTCTGTGAGATGCAGATTAAGCAGTTTGTTTCCCTGAATTGTGCAAGTGAAAAATGTGGAATGGCAAACATGACAGAAACTCTACTAACTTAAAAAAAAACCAAACCAAAAACTGAAAAAACCAAAACACCATGGATGTTTTATTGTGTTTTAAATACACACACACACAAACACACACACACACACTTAAAAGAGAAATGACCACCACATACAATCAAAACTGTTAACTTTGGACAATGTAGAATTCAATTAAGTCAGATTTTGCTCAATGAAATGAAATTTTATTTAAAGCATTTGATGTATTTAATCTTATTTTATAGCAAGGGTCATGGATCTAGATTCATATACTATGTAAATGTAATATGTTTTCTTAGAATTATGCTTGTTAAAACAGAAAATCCTTTTTAATTGAAAAATATAAAGAATCTTTTCTTTTACTTTTCCATAATTTTTGGACTCATGTACTTATAACTTGTTAGTCAAAATTGTGTCTTCTAGGTTGCAACACCCCCATGATTCATCTTCAAGGATATGAACATGTACGGCCAAGCACAATCAATAAGAGTGCATCTAAATTCCAAAATCAATCTCCATAATAGTCTATGTGTTTCCTACTGCCAAAGGGGCCCTTTAGAGTAGTGAGAGAAGATCTTCACCCTGAAACCCACAGCGTCCCTTTTCAGCAGGAAGTAGCTAAGAGAATACGCCATCCCCTTTTCCTTATGACTCAGGGTGAAGTCTCTCTCAGGGAGGAGTGATAGGGAATGGCAAAGGACACACTGACAAAGAAGATTAATCAGAACTGGCTTTGACAAGCACTGTGGCATTTGGACAAGAACAAACTGGGAGGAGGGTAGAGAGAATAGTGTAACAATGAATAAATGGAAACCCAAAATCTCTGTAAATGTTTATGAAAATTAATAAAATATAGAAAGAAAAAAATAGAAAAATATAAAGTCGGTTAATATTTAAAGCTCTGCATATACTATCTTGTTTTTGTTAGGTGTTAATGAAGTGGCTCTAAGAGACAATACACAATAGTTAAAAACTCAGTCCATTCACGTACCATCCTGAGGATATCTGCTGTGCCATTGTAGCAATCTAACTCATTGAGAGTCTTTCTCTCCTTCACCAACTTTTTACTTTTCTAAGCTTAGTGTCTTTTGCCAAGGAATTGTCTCAGATAATTTGGAAATGTTATTGGGAGAGGCCAATCCAGGCAAGGGCACAGCACAGTAAGTCTCCTCTCAGATACGTAGATATTCTCTATGATCAGGAATTTTGGATTGCCATTATGAAAGCTAATGCTAACAGAGCCTAAAGTTAAATAACATCTGAGTCTAAGATTAGTAGATGATGGCACAGGACTGAGCAGTGTTTCACTCAAAACCACATAAATTTGACATGAGTCTGAGAAGACTGTGATGTCAGACAAATACTCTAAGTAGAAGGCAATCTAAAATCTTGTAATGTGATGCTTGGACCAGCTTCATCAGCTTCATATAAAAAACTCAAACAAATGAATTAGCTCAAGCCTAAACCCCAGGTTTATTAAGTAGAAAACTTCATTTTAATGAGATTATAAGTCCTCTTATGTTCTTGCTTAAATCATAATAGTTAACAAAGGACATTTAATTCTCAAAAAAGATGTGTGTCAGTGATCTCCAAAATATTTTAGAACTTAAGTGGGATACTTTCTTCTAAACCACTATTAGATCACAACAAATTGTGGCTCACCTTAAGAAGAATTAATCCCAGAACATTCAATTGTGCTCTGAACAGAACAAGGAAACACTGCATGGTTCAAGATCGGGAAATGTGTACATCATAGATGAGTCCTATATCCCTACCTTTTCAATCTATATGTAGAACAGATGATTCGGGAGGCTGGCCTTTATGTGGAGGAATGTGGCATCAGGATTGAAGAAAGACTCATCAACAGCCTGTTTTAGGCAGATGACACAACCTTTCTTGCTTAAACTGAGGATGATTTGAGGCATTTGCTGCAAATGGTGAAGGGCCACAGCCTTCAGTTATATATTGAATAATACTTAACATCAAGAAAACAAAGATTGTCACCACTGAGCTAATTGGCAGCAACATCATGACAGATGGAGAAGAGATTGAGATTGTTAACCGCTTCAGCTTCTTTGACTCCACAGTCAACAATCCTGGTACCTGCACCAGGAAATCAAAAGATAAACTGCATTGGGAAAATCTACTGTCTGGAACCTCTGCAGGGTACTGAAGAGCAATAATGTCAGTCTAGAGACTTAAGTGCACTTAATCCAGGCCATGGTCTTCATAATTGCTTGCTATGTATCAGAGAGCTGGACAATGACTAACGATGATAGAAGGATAAACCATGTCTTTAAGTTGTGGTATGAGAAGGATATTGGATGGACTGCAAAGAGAACAAACAGACCAGACCTCTGCCGTAGAGGGTGAAACCAGGCTGCTCTTTTGAGGTAAGGGTTTTGAAGCTGTCTCACATACTTTGGGAATATTTCCAGGAGAGAAAAGCCCAGGGAAGAAGGACATCATGCTTGGAAGAGTGGAGGGAAAGCACAAGAGAGGAAGACCCTGGATAAAATAAATTGACTTAGTGACTAAGACCATGGTAATAAGAGTGTCAGAGACAATGAAATTGGTTCAAGATAGAGCAGGTAGGTAGGATCACTATGAGTCAGAAGCGACTCAACGACACATAACAGAAAAAAAAATATTAAAATGCAGATACTGCTTCACTAAGCTTGATTGAGTCTGAGCTTATGCATTCCCAATTAGCTCCTAGGAGATGCTCATTCTCCATCCATGCGCTGAATTTAGAGCAACCAAGTTTAGCACAGGTTAGCAGTAAGATACCACATATGTCATTAGGATATTATTTGTGGAAATCTGACAGCAGAATATTTTGGATACAGCTTTCGAGAACAGTTAAAAATCAGTACTGTTGCTCAGGAGCTCTGGTGGCCTAGTCCACAGGGAGTTGTGCTGCTAACCCAAAGGGTGCCCCTCTCTGCAGCTCTAAATCCACCAGCAGTTGGCAGAAAAAGGTGCAATCTTCCCTGGGTGATTTATAGCCCCCCAAACTCGCGGAAGATCCACTTTAAAAATCTTAGCATGGTGGGAAAACAATGGTTTAGGAATTAAGAGATAAAGATTGGAGTGTTGTGTAAGCCAGTTACTGAAAGAGGGCCAACAAGTCCTTATAGCTTAAGGAACATGTAATTCTATCTGTCCTATTTCATTAGGTTGTTGGAAGGAACAAGTGAAATGAACCATTATGACTCACTTAAAAATACTGATGTCCTAAGCACTCAAGGCCGCATTATTTCTGACTAAATTACATACTTTTAAAATATATGTGAATTGTTTTTCTGTTTTGTTATTGGATACTTTTCCTCATCAACAGAAATACACAATAATATCTTTATTGTCTTCTCTCTCTCATACACACTCATAAACACACACACACACAAATATAAGGGAATATTTTTTTAAATAAGTCTGATAAGGAACTGTGATTAGGCCTGTATTTGAGTCCTAATTCTGACTCTTACTAGTTTAGTAAATTAATGGGACAAGGTATTTAATGCCTTTAATTTTAATTTATTTTCTCCTATTTTAAGTGAAGCAGTATTTTGAGAATAAAATGGGTTTCTGAGTGACACTTAGCAGAGTAGCATATAGTAAGCAGACAATGTGTGTTTTTGACAAAGATATTTTATTACCATTATTACTATCACTTCTAGGGAGCTCTGGTGGCACAATACTTGTTTAATTTAAAAAAAAAAAAACAACCCACAAAAACTAAAACCAAAAAACTGCTCTTGGGTATACTGTCACTATCTATTCTTTTATGTTGTTGATTGCCATAGAGTCTAGCATGACTCATAGCGACCCTATGAACAAGAGGCCTGAAGCCTTTCTATAGCTATTGACAGTTCTCCAAGTTCCCATAGTTTCCAGAGACATGTTGTTTAGGGAATGGATGCCACTCCTGCTTCCAAACCTGTCTTAAACTGGGAGCTCCACCAAACACTGTCCACCATGGGCAGCCATTATGGCATTTGGGATCCCAATGGCACAAGGTTCAGCATCACAGCAAACCCAGATTACCTCAGTGCAGCAAATTGACAGAGGACTGTGCAATGTAGAAGAATGTTCATCTAAAATAAAATATAATAGCACACCAAAATAAATCAAGATGCCATCAACACATCCAGCAGTAAGCAGGCACACAATGAGACAACAATCTGCAGTTGTAAAGTTGTATTATAAATTTAAAGTTGTATACTATTTCAACTGTTTTGACATTCAGAAATGTAGAAATCTATTTTGGAAATCTACTACATAGCAATAACTGGCCAAGACAAAGTATTAATATGAGAAATTACTATATTATATTATAAAACGGAGCATATTAGGCTAGTAAATAGGAAATATGACTTAAGAGTAGTCTTTCATCTTAAAAAGATGCCCTTTTAATTACTAATTCTTTTAATATCCAAATGTTTTGCAAATAATTCACAGTTTCCCATACAGTCCTACCAAATTTCTTTAACGTCAGCATTCTCTTATATTGTATTCACAATTATGCCTCAGATTTATAGTGGTAAAGAAACTTTCCTGCAATGGGTCTGTCATTCAGTGTCTGTCTGTGATATGGTTCTTCCTACTTTTATATTATTCTGACTTGTTGAATATTACAAGGTTCTTCAGTGTAGCTGATTCTACAACATTCTTGTGTTTTTGTTTTTGTAAACATAATTCCTTTGTAAAGAACTGGAACACAGCTAAATGTAATAAGGCTTTTGTTTGAGATCCCATTAAATCAAAGCTGATTTATTCCAGTGAAATTATACTAAGGTAATTCAAGTGAGAGAGTACTTTTGTTTCAAGTTTAACTGAACGTTTGACTGAGTGCCTTGTTGTGTTACAGTTTGTAAATTTGTAAAGGGCATCACTCAAGATTGAAAGACTTGAAGGACTTTTCAACACTAAAGGGAGAGCGGCAGTTTCCAATCAAGGAATAAAAATATGACTGCAACATTAGAAGATGCTGCATGGCCTTGGAAAACCAATTGATCATTCTGGACCCCAGTCTTTTCTCACCACCTTTGCCAAATAAAGTTTGATTGAGCCCAAATCTCTCTTCTGGGTCTATCATTCTATTGTGTCTTCATTAAGTCACTCATCATGGTGACTACTTATTTAAAAAATTAAAATCTCCTAAGATTTTACTTGCAATTAAAATCCTCCTTCTACATTTTATGATTAGAGGATTTCTATCAATAAAAATGGCATTGGTAAAAAGTCCCAAATGGTCAGATTTTAAATATTACTCAACTGATCATAAGTCATTTTGAAAGTCAACTGAAAAAATTAATAAAGTTTTTCTCCCATAAAACTACAGCTGTTTATATGTATATTTAAATGCTATTTTGTTAATTTTTTTTTCCAAATGATAATATGATCATAATAAAATTGTACATCACCCACCAACCTGCCCATTGATTTGCTCCTCCGGTCACTGTAATAGCATTTTTTCCTGAAAAATAGAAGAAATCAGGTGAGGAAAATAATTTAAAGACAAAAATCAAACTACTGCAATAAAAATTCAATCATTAAATATTTCAATGTTCTGAGTGTCCTATGTTAAGAAAGACTTTTGAGATAAGCCTGTATCATGAAAAATTGTGAGCTTATACCATTTTGAGAATTCAGTTTACTACAGAAAACTATATTTAATAAACATATACCTTTCTTTGAATAGGTAATTTTTAATTTTCTGTATTCTGCCATACAGTACATATTAACGAGGTCATTTGCTCAAATGTTATATAAAGCTACGCATCTGTTATCCATCCATTCATCTAAATAGACATACCACAGAAACTCTTAATGTGTCAAAAAATGTCCCTATATAACCATAATCATTTAGTTGGAATGAGAGTTGCACTCTCATGGAGTTTCCTTTTCTGTTGAGGAGATGAGTAATCAGTTAAAATTAAGTCAGACGATGTAGAAAACCAGAATGTGCTATGGAATTTCCTAAGAAGGAAATCTCTTAGTCTTTGTGGGTGTAGGAGAAGGGTGACAGGTACACGCTGCCAGAGAATGTGCTAGCTGGGCTACATGGTACAGAATAAGTGGGAGTGATTCTCTACTTAAAGCAAAGCAGTTAAGATATGCCATTCTATAAGAAAGTTGTTGCTAGCTGTGGTCAATGCAGACTCACAGTGAACCTACTATGTACAACAGAACGAAACACAGCTTGGTCTGGCAAAACTCTCAAAATCATTGTCATGTTTAAACCCATTGTACCAGCAACTGTCGGTGAACTTTGTTGGGAATTATCCATTGCACACATGATGTTCTTCTTCAGGAAGTGGTCCTTCTTGATAATAAGTCCAAAGTATATGGAAAGTACTCTTGCCATCCTTGCTCCTAAATAGCATTCTTGCTGCACTTTTAGAAAGATGTGTTTGTACTTTTAACAGGCTAGGGTATTTTCAAATTCTTCACCAGTGCCATAATTCAGGAGTGTAAATTCTTCTTCAGTTAGGGAGCTCTGGTGGCCTAATAGTCCAAATGCTTGTGGTTGATGTTGGTTGTTTTGTGTTGTTGAGTCACAACCAAGTCATGGCTGACTCTGGAGTAGATTTTCAGAGGCAGTTAATCACATGGGAGAAGAACGCACATTTTCCTCCCAGGAATCTCTCTCCCAGGGAGCAGCTGGTGGATTCAAACTACATGCCTAAGAGTTGGCAGTTCAGTTTCTGGTAAGAACCTTCCCTGAAAGCTCAAACGTACACAGTTATAATCCACCAACTGTTCTGCAGGAGAAGGGTGTCCATTTTCCTCTCATGTAATTTACTGCTTCTGAAAACCTGCTGGACAGTCAGCTATGAATCAGTTCAGATTTGACAGTACACAACAACAGCAAACCTCCAGAGCTTCCTTGTGTATTGCCAAGTCAGAAGGAACAGTCTCAAAGTCATTCTATGAAGCAATCACTAGCCTAATTACAAAACCAAGTTATTATCAAACTAGAAAGCTAACAACCAAAATCCCTCATGCAAAAATCCTTTTAAAAATCCCAGTCAATAGAATCCAATAGTATATAAAAAAAGAATGCCTCATGACCAAGTGGGATTCTTAACGTGATGTGCTGGGAACTAAAGGTACCAGGTTTGAATCCACCAGCTGCAGTGGAAGAATGATGGGCAATCTCCTTCCCTGAGATTTGTCACCTCTGAAAATGCATTGGAATATCACCTATGAGTTAGTTCCAACTTGATGAAAATGAGCTGAGTTGAATATTGCTATTTGCAAAATCCTACAACACCACTAATACCAATAATCCATGAATTGAGACATAGAGACACACAGGTAAAATATGTCTGAGAAAGCAAATGGGACTTCATCCATAAATACCAACAGTTTTGAGGGAGGAAATGTCAATACAGATATTTATATATGCTACAAATAGATCCACAAATATAGCATAGCATACAGTGACTACCAGCCATATTAGAAAGAAATATGTCCTGGAGAGGGTGCAGCCAGAGTGCTCTTGGAGGCAAGGTTGATGAGACTTTGCCTCACAGACTGTGGGCATGTTACCAGGAGGTGTTAGTCCTTGGAGAGGAGCATGGTTCTTGGAAGGGTGGTGGGCTGGTGAAGGAGAGGAAGACCCTCAGCCAGGTGGGTTGATGTACAGTGACTGCCGCAATGGGCTCTAGCGTGTCGGGAAGTGTGAGTATGACACAGGATAGGACAGAGTTCCAATCCATTGTTCGTGGGGTCACTATGAATCATACTCGACTCAACAGCATCTAACAATAACAATAATGATACAGAGGCAAAGTTAAGAAAACCCATTTACCACAAACACTTTCAGGGAATGAATTACTGGATTAAAAGTCACAGGATCATGGGCTAGAGGTTTACATAGTCCATAAAGTAAATGTTCTATACCCTAATTTGCTGAAAGCAAGTACAGCCTCCTCTGAATTCAGCTTGAATTTCTGGCAGTTCCCTGTTGATGTACTTTTCCTGTCATTGCTAGATAATATTTAGCAAGATTTTATTTTTATGGAACATCGATGAGATTGTTTGATAATTTCCATTATTGCATCACCTTTTTTTAAAAAAAATCATTTTTATTGTTGTTGCTTCTGTAAGTCAAGGCTGTTTAGTCAGCTTCAAAGTAATATTTGCTTATGTCCTAAACACTATCCCTATGGAAAATTTATGCCCTCAGCTAAGCATGAAAGCAAGCCAACTTAGGTATCTAATTTTAATACTGCCAGCAAAATCCCTCCATAGTTGCCAAAAATTTAATTTATGTTTGGTGGATAAGGACTCTGATTGCATCTTTCAAAGCCTGGAGGGTTTCAAATAACTAAGAAGTCAATCAATATCTCATATTTTAGCATGAATACCTTGTAGACTTCTCATCAGGTTTGAAGGTGTCAGCACTCTCAGAGTTGGGCAAGCACCGAAGCCAAGAAATTCCTCTGCATTTTCACATTGTACCTTAATGTTCTCTCATACGCTTTACCTAGTAACTGTTTTACTTGGTACCTTATTTACTCAAAACTTCTTTAACCCTATTTTAGCAACTGAGAAAGTATGCTGAGCTCCAAATTAGAACAAATGTTAATATCTGTAACATGAATTAATACTGTAGACATCGTACAGAAGTGTTGAAATGTACTTTGAGAAATGATAGAGGGAATACATCCTACACATAATACAAGACTCCACAAAAGGAGACTGATGTTCATCCACTTTTTAATTTGCTAGAGGAAAGTCTTTAAAGTTAGTAGTCTTCTTGCTTGCCTCATTTTTCCCTAGGAACTAAAGACAATGATAGAAATCTGAGGGAATTTCTTACTAAATTCTATGTTATACTATATTAGAGAATGATATTACTATATTTCTATATTTAAGGACATTACACATTTCCATTTATTGCATTCCACACAAAAAAAAACCAATAAAAAGAAGCTATCAACAAATATGAAATAAGAAGCAATCTTGATCTTTGGAATAATGCTATGTATGGAAAATTAAGATGACTGTTTACTATGCATGAAAGAGCTGGACAATGAACAAGGATGATAGAAGAAGAATCGATGACTCTTAGTTGTTATGCTGTAGAAGAGTATTGAACTGATAAGAGAACAAACAGGTCTGTCTTGGAGAGGATAAAACCAAGCTTCTCCTTGGAGGCAAGGATTTTTAAGCTCCTTCTCACATACCTTGGGCATGTTGCCAGGAGGGACCAATATTTGGACAAGGACATCATACTTGGAAGGGTGGAGGGACAAAGCAAGGGGAGAAAAACCCCAGATAAGATTAATTGACACAATAACTGGGGTAATAGGAGTAGGTTTGTCAAAGACAGTGAAATTGGCTCAGGATAAGACTGGATTCAGAACTATTGTACATAGGGTCACTAAGAGTTGCAAGTGACTCAACGGCACATAACCACAGCAATATATAGATTTACCCTGCAATAATATAAAGCAACCAGAGATCAGCAGATTATCACATTAGGCATACAAATTAAAAGAGAACAAATGCCCAGGGGAAAAAAATAAACATGGGAAGAAAACAGTTTCCTTTGCACAAAGTGCTACATTTATTTTTTTCTAAGGTATTTAAAATGACACATTTATCTCAATCTACATTAAAATAGAGAGAAAACGAAAAGTACCTGAAGGGCATCCTGATGTTCAGTCTTTCTGCATACTTGCACAGTGTGTCCCAAGGAATGTGAATTTTAATAAACATGATATCAGAGTTTGCAACCGCGGGCTACAAAGAACAGCAAAATAGGTCCTGTTATTGACAGTCAAAGCAGATAAGAAATCAGTCTACAATTTGGCTAAAGGGGAGCACATTGGACCATGGTTACTCACAAGTTATTGTCACTGATTTAATAGTCATTTGTATTTATGAAGAATGCATATTACAGAAAAAAACCTAAATAAAAACGTAATAATACCACTGTGATTAAGAAAATATTCAGAATAATATTTTTTTTTCTTATCATTCTTTTGAACCAGATAATTATCATGATTCTTAAGTGGAGTTCCTTGATTCATAATAAATAACTCACAGTGCAGGAGAGAAAGACCCTGGATGAGATGGGTTGATACAGTAACTGGGGCAGTGGGGGTTGGTGTGTTGGAATCAGGGAGACTGGCTTAGGACAGGGAAGGGTTCAGAGCTGCTGGACATGGGGTAGCTATGAATCACAGGCAACTCAACGTCACATAACAACAACAACTCACTAAATGACTAGTGTGGTATCACACATCACTCATGTTCACATTCTGCCTTAAAACAAAGAAACAGAAAATAACCCCTAGAAAGCTACTTCTTGAAATATTCAAATGTAGAAAGCTCACAGAGAAAGAAGCAAGTATGATTATGGTGGCCATTCTAGCACTGATAGGAGCTAAACATCTAAGGCTTCCTTCCATTTAGAAACATCTGCTAGGAAGCTACAGCTGGGTTCTATTATTGATGTTCAATTACTTCTCAACCAGATGGAATTTCTCCAGTAATATGCTAATTTTAAAAGCTCATTAGTGTGGAAGAACTGTATCCATTAATTTATAATAATGTTTTCAAATTAAAGAGATCAAGTTTTATATTTCTACACTCCTCAGTTCCACAGTCTAGATATGATAGTCATGTGAGCTTGTCAAAACAAGATGTCAAATTGCTATGACCAACTGTAATTTGAACAATGACAACAAGGGGACAGACGAGTGTGACTTCTACTAATTATGCATGGGGGAACTGCCCCCAGCATTAGCATCCACCACACAAAATTAATCCCCATTAGGACAGACATGTCTGCTCTTGTGCTTATGCACTTATGTACTGAGTTTAAAATCCATTGTAGAGACTTCACAGACAACACACACCATACTTAGAGCTACGGAGTTTTTTAGGGAAGTTGACAAGCTATGATTCAATACTTCAATTGAAGATACAATTCTTCAATGCAAATGGCTTCTCAAATACAATCTCTAATAAATTATAATTCAGTCAAAACCAAGACACAATCCTTCAAATCCAGAGAGCATCTCAACAGCAAGGTACAATCCCTGATCTCTGGCTCCCAATGACAGACAGGTGCAGCATTCCCTGCGTCTTCTTCTCGTGGTGGTGAAATTCCTGGTTTATGCCTCTGACTCTGCTTGATTTCAGTGAGACTAGCCAATCCTGTCATGGATTGACTAACAAACCCTTTTAGCATGATTTATGCAGCTGTTGATGATAAGGGTTGGGGAAGGAGATGTGTTTGCAGGGCAGGCAGAAGTGAGGCCTTTGGATCAGATAAAAAACAATGGCCTAAAACTTAGAACAACAGGCCCAGTACACCCCCCTAGCCCCCCACCCCCCCAACATATCTAAACAGCCTTATTTGCAAACAATGGAATAAGTAGAAGACAGCCTTGCCATTGGCCATATCTCCCAACATCTGCCAGAGTTTGTTCCACAAAGTATGTGAGAAAAGATGGGAGAGGAGTCTATGATCAAATACCTTTTTGAGATTCTGCTAGAGAATTTCAGATTTACTAACAGGTACATGTACTTGTTGGAAATGTCTAGGAATGGAAAGAAAGGTATGCTAAATTTCTAAACTTATTGCCAATGTAGCACTTTCCCTGTTCTTTCTTTATAGTCTAAAAAGAACTAGCATTTAACAAATAAATAAAATTTGAGAAAATACCAGAAAAAAGAGTTGCATATTGATTGAACTGCCAAACATTATCCTGACTTGTATTTATTTCTTGAAAGCTAACAGAAACAAATGACAATGTCCGAACAAGGAGTAAGCAGGGCTCAGATATCTTCGTCCTCCATCCCTACTCATCTTATCTACTGGCTTTTGAGGCCAACCCGAGGCTCACAAACATGAGCGATGGTTGGAAAAAATAAATGTTTCTATTTTTTTTTTATGAGCACTGATTCATGCAAACTATAATTTGTTTTAAAACATTTTTATCACTAATCTGAAAACTTATCACTAACAAAAGTAAAGGGAAACATTCTGAGGCTGTTATTACTGAACTGTCTTGAAAAATGTTCCAGACTTATCTGAACAACTTCTTTATAAGAGTTAGAGACAAACAAATGCATTTAAATGATACAAAACCATAATAATTTATTCATTAAAATCACTCACTCATCTAGGCCATTTTTCCTTATAATTATCCCTGCCTTATTCATAAAAAATTTCTTGTATTGCAAATGAAAGATCCTTAATTTAAAAGTATAGTGTTGGCTACTTGTAATTTAAATATCATTGATAACAATCTGTCTAGTTAAAAGACATCTTGACTTGGGTTATAATATTTATGAGACTGAGGTAAGATAAAGACTGAATAACCATAACCTGGAGAAATGCAGTAATGTTTGATCACTGCATTCATTCTCCTGAATGGTTCTATTTGGGGTAGGGGAGAGAAATGGATTGTAGGGTTCTCTATTCCGGAATAACCAGATCCTGGGGAAAAAAATGATTCCTCAGGAGATAAACCTTATTCTAGTCTCATTCTCCTCTAGAGACTCCTGATTTCTGAGACCTAGGTATATTGATCCCCAGGCTACAGCACATAAACTATAGTATGAATAAGAGTGAAAAGTATGTATGTGCACATGAGGAGAGATCTGGACAGACTTATTCAGAGTAACAGAAGCCAGGGAAAACTGGGTTGCTTACACGTGTGTTGTTACCTGATTGTTTTACCTTATATTCCATTTAGCAGGAGGCCGTCAACCTTTACTTTCTCTACTGCTCCCTTATACCTCGTATTAACCATCATCAGCTCTGACCTGAAATCTTTAAGTGCTTTCTAACTGAGATTATTTTTTCCCCTCACATTCTTGCCCTCAATGTTCTATTCTTAAAACAATGACCAGAATAATCCTTTAAAATATAGTTCGTTTCTTAACATTCCTGCCCCCCAAGGGATGCAGAGTGAAAGACACACCTTTCAAATGATCATTTACAAAACAGTCCTTAATTCTTGCTAACCTCTCTTACTACTCTTCCACTTGGTCACTTTAATTTCTCATCTGCCACACTCATCATTTGCTTGCCTTCTCAAGTCTACCAATAGCCCTTTGAGGTTTTTTTGTTTTAACTGTTCCTGTTACATGGATCCTCTTCTCCACAGATCTGCTTGGCTAAATCTTTACTTCTTTTAAATTTTATAGATATCACTTACTCATTGAAATATAAAAGGACCATCCTCTTTAATATTACTGTTTGCCTGCTACCCTCCTAATTTTTACCTGCTCTATTATTTTTCTTTAGTACTCATTATCTTCTAACAGGTCTGTTTAGGAGAGAGTGAAACCATGTTTCTCCTTGGATGCTAGGGTTTTGAAGTTTCATCTCACATATTTTGGGCACATAACCAGGAGGAACAGATCCTTGGAGAAGAACCTCATGCTTGGAAGGGTAGAGGGACAGCACAGGAGAGGAAGACCCTGGATGAGATGGATTGTTACAGTAACTAGGGCAATTGGGGGGGGGGTAGGTGTGTGAAAGTCAGTGAGACTGGCTCAGGACAGGGCAGGCTTCAGAGTTGCTGTACATCGGGTCACTATGAGTCTCAGGCAATTCAATGGCATATAACAACAACAACAACAGCAATGAATGTGGTCATACCTATGGTTATGTATATGCCTAGCGAGCACAAATCTTTTATTTATATATGTATATGGGTTTGGTTGGGAGTTCTAGTAGCCTAGGAGTGAGAATTTGCACTGCAATCCCAAAGGCATGTGGTTCAAATCCACCAGCTGCTCCAAGGGAGAAGGATGGTCAATTCCTTCCTGTATAATTAATTACCTCTGAAAACCCACTGAAGAGGGTTGGTTCTGACTCAACAATACACAAAACAATAGGTGTATGTATCCCAAGCACTGAGCATGGACAGCAAGACAGGCATTCAGAGTATACACTAAGTATTTGTTGGATGAATTATTTGATTTGTGAGAAAAAAAGTAATTTAAAATACTTATTCTTTGTAATTGGTCCCTAACCAAGAACCTCCCAGCAGCTCTTTGGGAGAAAGATGGACAATCTCCTCCCTACTTTAAACAGCCTGGGAAATTAATAGAGGGTCAGTTATATGCCGTTTCTGATTCCACATGAGAGAGAGTGAGTGAAGGAAGAAAATGATAGCAGAAAAAAAAAATCAAATGGGGACAATCACTGGGAAAAGAACATCAAACATGGAAAAACAGAGGGCCAGAGAAAGAGAAGATTCATGAGACTGATACTGTGACTGAAACAATGGACTTATGCACAGAGGAGATTTTAGGCATAATACAGGATACGAAGTTTTGTTCTGTTGTATAAGGGGAGCGATGAATCAGAGTTCACTCGATGTCCT
The DNA here is from genome assembly GCF_000299155.1 of Elephantulus edwardii. Taxonomy (NCBI): domain Eukaryota; kingdom Metazoa; phylum Chordata; class Mammalia; order Macroscelidea; family Macroscelididae; genus Elephantulus; species Elephantulus edwardii. The sequence goes on along the minus strand of NW_006399779.1, from coordinate 2,743,593 downwards.
AACAATAAGGAAAGTACATTACAAGAGGGCACAATATCAAGATTCAGACTAGCATCATTAACAGCTTGCTGAGCACTGATTAATTCATTCTTGTCAACCTTTCAGTTATAATAAAAAAAACCAAACCCTAAAAACTTCAAAAAGTGGGGGTGTTAAGAAGATAATTTCTGCATTATAATTATTCTACCTTCAACAAGTGAAATGTCAAGTGAAGTACACACACGCACACACAGAGAGCTAGGATATTTCTCAATTTGAGTGCCATTGTTTTATCAGTTTGCATGTCTTTTGTTATAACTCAATCTCAAAGTTCAGATAGCAAGGCGTATTTACCCATTTCTCTATTTGATATAAAGACAGAGACTGGGTGAGACAAAAGAAAGATTCTTTTCAAGCAGAAGGAACTGTCTCCTCTTCTAAACACCCCCAACTTGATTTCTCTTTTGTTATACCCCTACTAAAAAAAGTAATTTCATTCTCTCGAAGCTGTTGGGTGAGGGACTGGCAAAGACATGAGATGGTTTTGGCAGAGAGAAGGATTATATTCTCCCTCAGAACTGAAAGCTCCCAACTGGCACTATTCTGTTCAGCTCCGATGAAAGCAGGTTTCTTAGAGAGAACAAAACACCCACCACCTTCACACATCACATTATTACTTAATTATTCCACCCCAAATCCCCAAGAGGTCGAACACTCACTCTTAAGAAAGAAGGAAGCTTAAAAATGGTATTCCACCTCTGTAAATTGGTATAGGAGGATAAAAGAAAAAAGGGGGGCAAAAAAAATGGATGTGACAGCTCATGATTTTAAATAAAAAAGAGAGACACATTGCTGGTATCATCTGAAAATCTCCTTGGATTCAAAGCCCCTAAGCTAATGGTTACAAACTATGTACCAGTTCATTCACGGGGCTCTCAGACATGCATCGCTATCAGCTGTTGGTGTTGGTCAGGGACAACTGCCCACATCAACATGCAATTCAACAGGTATTTGAGACAGGATGTGTGCTAGGCTGATTCATTAGGATTTATTCTCATTCATTGGGTAACTACAATTTTTTTTTTAAAAAAAATAGACCTCTTCAAAAAATAGCCATTTTGCTGAATGCAAGTTACCAGATATTCATTCCCCTACATTGAGGTAAATGAACTATGATTCTTATGTCTAAATTGATCTGAAAATCACATCTAGTCATTTTATTCATCAACTTTAACTATTATTCCCTTTTGTCAAATGTCAATTCTCATTTTAATTCTTGAGTTTTACTTTTTTCCATCCTTCTTTCCTTTCTTCACTGTCCAGATTAATCGTCATTGTAAGTCCTCCTCAGGAACTCTGGATGCATGGTCTATAGAGAGTTTGCAATGCAAACCCAAAGCAGCATCTCTCTGGCAGTTTGAATTCTCAGGAAAAGAGCAATCTCATCCCATCTAGAAACCCCACCGATGGGTAGTCTAATTTGATATCAGTAAGTTTGAGGAATTTTTTTATGCATCATTTTATTTTCCTTGAGGGGACTTTGCAATCTTCTTGGATCATAGGTGAAGTTAAAGATGATATCTTGGTAAGTAAAATTTTTAATTGTGTCCAAACTTGAAGACTAATGAAGCCTGAAATCCACCTTGAATATAATCATCTTTATTCTTAAAAGTCACTGAAGCATCCTTTTAGTTTTGCAAATGTTAGTGAAGTGAAAAAGAGTATTGTTATTATTGTTATGTGCCATCGAGTCACTTGTAACTCATAGAAAGCCTCTATATACAATAGCTCTGACCTCTGCTCTGTTCTGAGCCAACCTTATTGTCTCTGACACACCTATCCCATTACCCCAATTACTGAGTCAATCCATTTCATCAAGGATCTTCCTCTCTTGTACTGTTCCCTGACCCTCTCGAGCATGATGTCCCTCTTCAAGGACTGGTCCCTCCTTGTAACATGTACAAAATATATCAGACAGAGCTTCAGAATCCTTGCCTCCAAGGAGCTGCCTGACTTCACCCTCTCTTGGATGAACCTGTTTGTTCTCCTAGAAGTTCATGGCATATTCAATACTTTCTTCAGCACCATAGCTCAAAGGCATCAATTCTCCTATCATTCTTAGTCATTGTCCAGCTTTCCGATGCATAGCAAGTAATTGTGAAGACCATGGCCTGTATCAGGAGCACCTTAGTCTTCACACTGACAAATTAATAATAATAATATTATTATTAATAATAATAATAAATTTTGTAGCAATCTATCTTTCCTAGGTATCTACTAAGGGCACCGATCCAATTTAATAAAGAGCTTCTATAATCTTCTACTTTGGAAGATGAAAATATCCCCAAACCTAGTTTAAAATGGACATCTATAATGCCAAGACCATGGAAAGACCATGGAAACCACCCAAATGTCCAACAACAATCAAATGGATTGAGAAACTACGGTAAACCCACATGATGGAATACTACATGGTATACAGGAATAATGATTTTGTAAATTTCTACCCAACTTGGGAGGGACTGGATAGCATTTTTCTAAGTGAACTAACGCAGTCCCACAAGGACAAATACTGTATAAGACCATTATTGTAGAAATAGATAACTAGTAAAACATGAATGAAAATCCAAGGGGGGGTGGTAGCAGAGGGGTGAAGATGAAGGGGGCATGAATCATGGGGTTGCAAAATTTGATGGGTGGAGGGAGGGGAGGGTAAAGTAAATGGGAAAGATCTGGTATGAATAAAAATGTATATGAACTTTTTAAGTAAACCAATATAACACAAAACTTTTATTTAAAAAACAACAACAACAAACCCAACAACAACAAAACAGACATCTTTTCTGGAGGACTCTGGCAGTTAAGACCTTTCCATTGTCAGGAAAGCAATTCATTTACCTCAATGGAGCGGAAAGAAGAAAGTGAGACACATTTTGAGGTGGCCTAGTTCCAATGAAACGTGAAGTTATGTGGTGTTTTATTTAACTGTGGAAAGAGAATCCTAAGCACATGTGTAAAAAGCTCAGTATAAAAAAGCTCTCTGTTCACAAATAGCAACAGACAAATGGATGCTGGTCTCCTGAGGACCAGTCCTAAGAACAAAACAACAAGAACATCTCCGCTTGCTGACGAATAAAATGTGAAGGCTCAGGAATGACTAAATTTCTCCTTAAAAGTAGAACAAGGATCCATCTTAAGAGAAACACTCAGCATTCTTGGTAAAAATATGAAGGAGCAGAGCAGAAGACGACTTAGAAGAAAATCTAGAGCTTTTGCCAGAAAAACAAAGCAGAAGCTGAGGCTGTGGGCTAAGTCATTTCTCAAACACAATTGTATAATTTTCATGTCTGACTCCTACAAACTGTATGAGTAATGAAGGTAGCAGGGAGGTTTATTACTCATTGGATCCCCAGCGGCTTGCATAACGTCTGTCTAAATTCTGTCTGCTAAATGAGTACATAGTTGGAGACATGTGGAATACATAGTTGAAGATATGTGGGCAACATAACAGTAACACTAATGTTAGAACTGCTACGAAATGTTATGGAAATAATCTGGGAGTGATTCATTCTGTGTTTATGGAGGAAAAAAATACAAGAAAATAAAAGGAGAATTCATAATATTTAAAAAAATACTCCTTGATTTAATTATCAGTGATACAGTCTGGTTTAAAGATTTTCAGAAGAAATATTAAAAGGAAACACACTACATTCTATAGAAAGTCAAGGTCAGAAATCCATTTGCCAGTTCTTAAAACTACCTAAGTTGTGTGTCAAACATTTCCACTTTTAAAACACTCAAAGCATTGACATAATTCTTTCAAGTTTTTAATAAAAATGGGAAAAGAAAGTGGTGTCTGTGGTATAACTCTTGCAACTCTTGCCTTCCACACAGATACGCAGGATGGATTTCCCAGCCAACATGTCCTAAGCACAGCTACCATGTACCAGGTGGTTGAAGTTTTGTGTTGCTATAAACTGAATGAGTTTCAGAGGTGCTTCTAGTAAAAGAGAAACGAGGAAGAAAATGCTCACAATCTCTTTCTTAAAATCAGCAAATGAAAACCCTTTAAATCACAATAATATGATTTTATTGTATATGAGACCACTCCAAGTACAGGTTAACATGAAGGCAGTTAACAATATCAATAAATATAATTCCTAGGGTCATAGCAAATTATGTATCAGTACATATCAACTGTTGTTGTTGTGTAACATAGAGTTGGAATCAACCCATAGCTGACCCTCCAGCAGGTTTTCAGAAGCAGTTAACTGCACGGGAAGAGATGGCCCATCCTTCTCCTGTGGAGCAGCTGGTGGCCTCTGACAGCGTGCCTTGGGGATTGCAGCATACTTTCTTGCCACTAGGTCATCAGAGATCTCCTATATATGTTCTAGGAATGGAGATATATATGTATATGTCTCTAATATCTATATCTATATCTAGGATATATATATTCTGATAAGAGAGAATTCCTTGGATCACAATAAAGTTATATATCATTATTTCTGATAGTGTACTTTTCTGCAAACTAACCAGAGGAGATTGATCTGAGAAGAAGAGAATTCTGAGGCTATATCTGCATAACTGTGAACACTCTATTCCATTCTTAGATATTTAGAAATATCTGTTTTAAAAATTTGTAAGAGCCATGGTGGTAACTTATATTAAGTTTTGAGCTGTGAATCTCAAGGCTGGCAGTTCAAATTCACCAACTGTGTGGAAGAAAAGAGCCCTCCCCGCCAATAAAGACTTAGAAACTCTAAGGAGGCTCCCTATGAGTTGAAAGAGAAGGTATTTGGGTTGAAAAACTAGCTAGACATGTAATCAAAGAATTCATCCCCATTTTACACCTTTATTGCTCTTGCTTTTCATAAAAATAGTTGTAATTTTTGTTGTTAGGTGTCATTAAATAAAGTACCCATAGAGACCCTATGAAATACAGAATTGAACCTGTTGTGATTCCTCCTAGTCTCTGACACACTTGAACTTATTACTGCAGTCAATGTGTCAACCCATCTAGTTAAGGTCTTGCTCTCTTAAACCATCCCTCCACCTTTTCAACCATGATGTCCCACTTGCATGAATAGCCTAGAACATTCCCAGAGTATGTGAGCTGAAGCTTGGTCATATTTGCCTCCAAATAGCACACTCTGGCTGCACCTTCTCCAAGGTAGATCTGTTTGTTCTTTTGGCAACCCGTGTGATATTTAGTACTCTTCTCCAACACCACAGTTTGAAGACATCAATTCTTCTTCTGTTATGTTTATTTACCGTACAGCTCTCAGAACAAGTGATTGAAAAGATCACAGTCTGCAGATAGATCTACGCTAATTCTCAAACTAACATCCTTAACTAATTAAGGTTAAGTAGTAGTAATTTTAAAAGCAAAACTAACACCCTACTTTAGAGTCTATTCTCACTCATAGAAACCCTTCAGCAGGTTTTTGAAGATGTATATCTCTATGGGAGGAAAGTGACCACCCTTCTCCTATAGAATATATTTAGAATTGAACTGCCAACTTTTGGCTAACTGCTCAACTAATATCACACTATAATACCAGAGCTCCTTGGCAATGACAGGATTTTCTCAAACACCTAATTGTCATTCCCCCTCCCCCTTCCCCTGTCAGTAGACAGTGGCTGACTAAACCTTAATGATGCAATTCTATTGTCCAGTAAGAAACATGAGTTGGTTTTAATGTACTGACTAATTAAGATATTCATAACACAATGGTAAATGAAGATTGAGCAACATTGTATGTATATCATTACTTCATATATGAAAAATGTAGAGTGGACACCTGGCAAGGTAAAACTGGAACGTTAAGAAGGTCATGAAAAGAAAGTTGTGATTTAGGAAAAGGAGGCTTTTTAGTTATTATTTTTATAATTCATATACATTGTGTGTCATGTATGCACAATATATAATCTTTAATTTATACAATATTTTGTTCATGTATATTATGTAGTTTTTCCTTTACAAGTTATTCTACTAATAACAGGTGCGTCTTGGAGAAGGTGAAACTGAGCTGCTCCTTGAAGGCAAAGATTTTGAACCTCTGTCCCACATATTTTGGGCACATGGCCAGTAGGGACCAGTCCTTGGAGAACATCATGCTTGGGAGGGCAGAGGAAAAGCACAGGAGAAAAAGAACCCAGATGAGATGGATTTACACAGTAACTGGGGTAATGGGGTTAAATGTGTCGGGGACAGTGAGATAGGGTCAGGATAGGACAAGGTTCAGAGCTATTGTGCATAGGGTCACTATGAGTGGCAGGCAACTTGATGGCACAAAACGACAACTAATAACTACATTCGTGTAGTGTACATGCCAGCTACTTCGTGCCTCATGTACTAATATCGCCCTTTTAGATAGCCAGTTTATGATTTGCCCATCCCTATCAAACTAGTGCACTGGAGGCCTAGAGGCAAGAGGCTACACGACAATCCTAAAGGCACGAGTTGAGTTCCTAATCCACCCACTGCATCACTGGAGAAGGATGGACAATCTCCTCCTGTGCAATTAACTGCTTCTGAAAACCCACCAGAGTGTCAGCTATGGATCCGTTCTGACTCAATGGTACACAATAACATCACGTAAGTTCTCTGAGACAACAAGTATGTCTCTTTTGCTGAAGAATCGTGTTCAACCTGGAAACTTTGAGCTTCTGTATCCACAAGGAAAGTCTAGTCCACACCAAGCTTTCAGGTTGCAGCAATGGACCCTAGTTCACTGCATGGATCACTTTCTCTTTATCTGGCTGGTTTCTAATCAACTCATCCCAAGCCAAATGGAAATCAGCTGTGAGCTTATGAGTTTCTCAAAGGCAGGAATCCACATTCCAGACCTGCTGGCCTGTCTGCCTCCTCCCTCAGCCCTTGCCCCCACTTAGCACCATGTAAACAAGCCAGGGGTCTTCAAGAGCACCTGCTCCTCAAGCCAAACAATGCTCGCCTGCTCATCCACACATTTGTGCCTGTTTGGTGGGCACAAAATAAGGCTGTATTTTGAAAATTTCTACACTGAAGAGGTTTTTTTCCCCCCCGTAAAGTGATTCAATAAATTTGGGTTTTCAATCCCAAGAAGGAACCAACAGAAAATTAATGAGAAGCACAAATCTCTCTTTTCTAGAGTTCATTTTTCCAATAAGCAATGTTTTTTTATTGTTTTATTTGAAAAATAATTGTTCTTTAAAGAACATTTAGCAAACTCTATCATACAAGAAAATGGCAAAGGGAAAATTACTCATGATTATATCATTAAAAGACTGATATTAACAATTTGATGAACTCTTCCAACATTCTAATTTTTTGCATCATGGGACTTCTTATTTTACATAATTATAATAAGTTCTCAAGGTTTTATAGTTGAAAAACAGTCAAAATCTTTGAAAAATAGATAACTTTGAAATACATAGAATTAAGATAGAATTAATATATAAATGGAAC